>NC_134357.1:12721929-13070679 GCF_048569485.1 Anomaloglossus baeobatrachus | reverse complement strand
ACCATCCACATAGGCAAAATCTCGCGCCTGCGCAGACACACTCCTGGCTCGCTCAGGCACCCTTCGGCCTACCTTGCTGCAAGCAGAGCCGAAATCATAGGTGAACCAGCAACTTCTCTGCGCAGGCGCACGATTATGCCTGATGATGTGCAAGACATGGGTGACGTCATCCACATCCCTGGGCAAAATGTCACACCTGCGCAGAGAACGCACCGGTTTGCGCAGGCGCACCTGTGTTCGGCTCTGTCTGTAATAGGGTAGAGAAGTGCGCCTGCGCGAGCCGGGAATGTGTCTGAGCAGGTGCTCACCTACGTGGACGGCGCCGGAGGCGTCATCCATGTCGATCAGCAAAGGAGGATGGTGAAAAAAGGGACAAGAGGCGCAGATTTGAACGACCATTGGACCGGACCGGGCAATTTGCAGACAGAGATTTTATAAAAGGTATTTGTGGGGTCTACAGGGGGTAACCTGCACCTTTATAGAATGCACCACAGGCGCTAGTTGTAGTTTTGAAGGACAAAATCTGGTGACAGGTTCCCTTTAAGACGGGGCACAAGCAGCAATCATGAATATCTGCAAAGCAACGTGAACAGTGGTGCAAACACTGGCCCGTGGCGGTCATGTAATCATGTGACCGTTGCTCCACCCTGTACCGCGACCACATAGAAGCATTCAGCGCAGGTACAGACGGCGGAGCCTCCCATACACACAAGTGCACAGACGAGATCTGCGGGGCCCTGGTCCAGCTGCCACGGCTATAGTCTGTGTCCACCGGACCAGAGCCCTGCAAACGCCACACACGCGTCCTGCAAATCTAAACGATGGGAGTACTCATGATTGCTTATGACTGCACAACAATATAGAGCTTTGTAGAAATCGGCCCACAATGTTGCTAACCCCTTTAAACATCATATACGCAAGTCTAAACAATCCCTTTAAGTCTCCGCACCGTCTGCAGCACTCCGCGGATTGTATGGAAGTTGCTAATCATTATTCCACGGCTGATGCTCATTATCTCTAGGTCTACACCGGCGCAGTCTGTGGATCTGGTGCACGTCACAGGCCTCTTCGGTCTTATACACATCTCTACGTGGCCCCTTCAACCTCACCTGGTTCTACACGGACACCGGAAAGCCGACGTCCCGGTACCGGGGGTGTCCGGAGGCCTCGGATAATGAATGCGGAGTTGCTCTATTCCTCAGACGACAACAAATAATTTAGTTTTAGAAAAATAGAACAATAAAAAGGAAGCTGCTGGCCTAAGGGAGTCCGGGCGTTACTGGGGCATCAGGTGCCGTACGTTGTATTTGGAGGTGTCTTGGTACTGTGTCATGGGTTTGTCCGCGATGCCGCATGTGCCCACGCCAACCTTGCCAGTGACGCTCTCAGGGGAGGCGAAAATACTTCTCTTCACCTAGAAAAAGAACAAATGACATCACTTTATTTACAATTTTATTATTTTACAGTTCATTGTCCAGGTCACGGCTTCCCACGTCTGTCTCCGATAGAGCAGTGATCCGGCTGCTTCCCAGTGATCTCGTGATCAGTCACTTGCCTCCGGAATCTAGTGTAGAGATTTCTCAGTACGCACCGAGGCCCGAGCAGAGATCATTTGTAGAGAAGGGGAAGGAAGCATCAGTCATTGACTTTAATGCTAGAGCACTCTGGGCATGCTCTGGCACCTGTGCAAGAGAGGGGGAGGAGGCGAGCTGTGACCATCTAGTGCCCTGCTTGGTAGGGTGTTCTGGCCATGCTCTGTGGCCTGAGCAGAGGAGGAGGCGAGCTGTGACCTTCACCTACTGCCTTGCATGGCAGGGTGTTGTGAACATTCTCTGTGGCCTGTGCAGAGGAAAAGGAGGAGGTGAGCTGTGACCTAGATCTAGTGCCTTGCATGGCAGGGTGTTGTGAACATGCTCTGTGGCCTGTGCAGAGGAAAAGGAGGAGGTGAGCTGTGACCTAGATCTAGTGCCTTGCATGGCAGGGTGTTGTGGACATGCTCTGTGGCTTGTGCAGAGGAGGAGGAGGCAGTGAGCTGTGACATTCACCTAGTGCCTCGCATAGAAGAATGTTGTGGACATGCTCTGTGGCCTGTGTAGAGGAGGGGAGGAAGTGAGCTGTGACATTCACCTAGTGCCTTGCATGGTAGGGTGTTGTGGACATGCTCTGTGGCCTGTGCAGAGTAGGGGAGGAAGTGAGCTGTGACATTCACCTAGTGCCTTGCATGGCAGAGTGGTGGACATGTTCTGTGTCCTGTGCAAATATCATTGTGTAGAGAGGGAGGGCAGGAGGTGAGCTTTTACATCCCCTTTTGACTTGTATGGGAGACTGCTGTGGGTATGCTCCGTAGCTTATACAGGAGGTCATTGTGCACCGGGGAGGGGAGGAGGTATACTGTGGCTGTCACCTATTCAATTATGGCAGAGTGTTGTGACTAGATTCAGTGATCTGTGCAGTGAGAGGGAGGAGGTGAGCTATAACATCGCAAGTGAATGACTGATTGTAATATAAATATATATCTATACAAATATAGATATATCTATTTTCTTACAAGCCCCCCCCCCCGGTTTACAATCCTGCCTGTAACCATAATGGGACGACGGCTGAGAGGTGAGCACTACAGAATAGAAAGTATCAGCCCATTATGAGGCTCAATAATCAGCCTGAAATTAAAAAAAACAAAAACATTTTATGTAAAATTTGATGTGACATTGGGTCGTTGTAAGACGAGGCTTCAGCTGGCACCAAATTGTATAAATAAATTTACTCCAACTTGTGAAGCCGACGTGGACTGGATCCAGATTGTACAGCAGCAGGAATGGACCCGGTCCGGTCACCGCGTCTGAGCCAATGTCGGCTGTCAGCAAACGAGGGAACTCGATCCAGAACACACATTTCACCCCCTGACATTCACGACTCCACTGCCAGGACATGGTGTACGCAGCTATTACAGTGTATACAGGGGAGGACTAAGACCAGAGCCAAATCACACCGGAGCAAAGCAAAGGACACCACGTTCCAAAAATACAGACACTCTACAAATAGATCATTATGCCAGATCGGTAAACGCTGCGGACTATTGGAGGCATTTCCAATGTAATAAAAGCTACAGATATATATATATATATATATATATATATATATATATATATATATATATATATATATATATATATATATATATATATATATATATATATATAACAATTTTTTATAACAATGCATGGGTATAAAAGATAATCCCTCAGGATCAGGGGCAACCCGAGAGAGACAACCACTGAGCAGGGTAACCAGGCCCATGTCTCCCATATTTGCTTGCAGGCTAACCATTTGCAGCTTTCCACTCTTCCTGCAGCACATTACCAGTTAGTCTCCTCTACAGGAGGAGGAGGAGGTGAGCTGTGACATCACCTACAGTGAATGGTGGATCCTGTGTTATCTGTCGTACAGGAAGCGGAGGAGGTGAGCTGTGACCACACCTATTGTAAAAGGTGGATCTTGGTAGCTGTATATAAAGGTGTGATTCATTGTACAGAAAAAGGAGGAGGTAAGCTGTGACATCACTAATTGTGAATGAGGGAGCGAGATATCTACTGTATATAGAAATGTTATCAGTCATTGTACAGGAGGAGGAGGTGAGCTGTGACATCGCCTATTGTGAAAAGTATCCTGAATTATCTACTTTTTATAGAGGTGTTATTGGTCATTATCAGCTGTATATAGAGGTGTTATTCATTGTATAGGAGGAGGCTGAGGTGTGCTGTGATATCACTTATTCTGAATGGGGAGTCCTGTGTTACCTATTGTATATAGATGTATCAGGAAGGAGGAGGAGGTGAGCTGTGACATCGCCTATTGTGAAAAGTATCCTGAATTATCTACTTTTTATAGAGGTGTTATTGGTCATTATCAGCTGTATATAGAGGTGTTATTCATTGTATAGGAGGAGGCTGAGGTGTGCTGTGATATCACTTATTCTGAATGGGGAGTCCTGTGTTACCTATTGTATATAGATGTATCAGGAAGGAGGAGGAGGTGAGCTGTGACATCACCAATTGTGAATGATGGATCTTATCAGCTGTATACAGAGGTGTCATTGTACAGGTGGAGGAGGTCAGCTGTGACCACCTATTGTGTATGGTGGATCCTGTATCATCAGCTTTATATAGAGGTGTTATCAGTTATTGTAATCCTGCCTCTGATGATAAGGAGCCTGCTGAAAACTCTTACTCAAAAGGACAAGAAATACTAGTCTAAAATGATGCCAGTGTAAAAATTGCAAGATTACACATTTTGGTTTTAAATACAGTGGAACCTCGCTTAACGAGTAACCAACGAGTATTTCACCTAACGAGCAAAGATTTCTGTAAATTTGTAACTCAGTTGACGAGAAAGCTTTGCTATACGAGCAAAATCCTCACCGCACACACTTCCGGTTCCATCCATCCACCACGCTCTGACCCGATCTTGCAGTCCACACAAACACACGCAAACAAACTTGCACGCGTGCGCACACACACACATACATATTATGCTCATCTTACCTTCCGTTCCCTCGCCGGTTTCCTGGAACTTGCATGTATCGGGTAACCAAGACGACCGATGCCGGACCTTCGGCAGGAGCCGCTTGCCTCTGATTGGCCAGCGCGCTATCTTTGAGTAGCGCCTGACAGGGGAAGGTCCTCCCTCCACAGGATGTGACTCCGGTAACCATCGCGACGAGGGAGGAACTTCCCCTGTCAGGCGCTACTCAAAGGCTGGCCAATCAGAGGCAGGCGGCTCCTGCCTTTGACTTCAGAACTAGAGTTGAGCGGACTGTCAATCTGGATCGAGAAAATAAAAAATAAAAGTTGCCGAATCCGGATCGTGCAACCGGATTCCCGCGTCCGGGTCGGACTCGGATCTGCCGTTCAAACCGCGCGGATCCGGATTTTGCCGATCCGGGTCCGCTCAACACTAGTCAGCGCGCTGAGTGCGGAAGGTCCGGCATCGGTCGCCTTGGTTACCCGATACACGTCTTGTATGGGCGAACTGCAAGTTCAAGGAGACCGGCGATGGAACGGAAGGTAAGGTGAGCATAATGTGTGTGTGTGTGTGTGTGTGTGTGTGTGTGTGTGTGTGTGTGTGTGTGTGTGTGTGTGAGATTTAACAAGTTGTGGAAGAAATTGTCTGCATTGTAATGATTTCCTATGGGAAATTGTGCTTTGCTGAACGAGTAACTTTGTTAACAAGCAACTCCCAGATCGGATTGTTCTCGTTACCCAAGGATCCACTGTATAATGATACGAAATACACAAAAACCTGATGTATACAATAGGTAATTTGCTGATGGTGGCTTCTTTTTAAAGGAACTGTCCAGTCATATGATACTAATGATGACTATCAGCGTGCACCCCCAACAGTCGGCTGCTATTCGCTCCATTCAGTGTGTAGCAGCGGCGGACTAGTCCGGCACATCAGCTCCTCCGATCTGGAGTAAGAGCGGTTCCGCAGCTTATAGCAGCTGACTGGTGGGAGCCTTGGACCCTGACAATCCGATATCATTGCTCTAACCTGAGGATTGCTCATCAATACCACACGACTGGAGGACCAGTGCAATATGTTTAATGTTGTGAGAACCATTAGAAACATTCATGGTTCGTGGGAAAGTTAGGGCACTGTCACTGTGCCCCTTTTTAGCCCCAGCTCCCATGGGAGTGACCACTAACCCTTCCAAAGGCACCTGAAAGATCGTTCAGGACTTTACGGCGACGAGGAGGATCTGGAGCGGATGTGTTGTCACTTTACCTGTCCTTTCTTGTTCTTAGAATACGCCTTGTTATTGAATTGCTGCCATTTCACTTTTTGATCCTCTCGCTCCTGCTCCAGCTCCTTTATTCTCTGCGCCTTCTTCAGCGCCTTCTTCTTCTTATATTCTCTCTGCTGCGCGATCATTTCTTTTCTGGAAAGAGCAGAATGCAACGTAAAGTACCGAGCAGCGATGCACGCCCCAGTTCAGACAGAGCAGGCATAGAGGGACGAGGCCAGGTACCCACTTGGACATCGGTAGGCTGCCGCTGTCTTCCTTCGCTTTCCTGCCTTCCTCCAGTGGTTTCAGGTTCAGCAGAGAAGTCACTTCTGCGTTTCCGTAACCGAGGAAGGTAATGGCTGCCGTCCCGTTCTCTTCGTCTATCTCCTCGATCTCGGCCTCGTACCACCTGTAAAGAGATCAGGGCTGTAAGCGTGTGAGTAATGGTTTGTATCACAGCACGATGCTAACATCATACAGTGCAATCAGTCTGGACACAATCTGCCGGTGCATGGACACGACACTAGCACGGAGCAATACGGCTGCAAGGATTAAACAATTAGGGGCAAATCTACAACAGTTTGTTCTTGTTTGTTCTGGACTAAGCACGGATCTAAATCTTACTACTCTTACTGTAAAGAACCCTTTCCCTTCCGGCAGCTAAAAAAAAAAAGAAGGGAATTTTGTTACTTACCGTAAATTCCTTTTCTTCTAGCTCTAATTGGGAGACCCAGACAATTGGGTGTATAGGCTATGCCTCTGGAGGCCGCACAAAGTATTACACTTAAAAGTGTTAAGCCCCTCCCCTTCTGCCTATACACCCCCCGTGCTCCCACGGGCTCCTCAGTTTTGGTGCAAAAGCAAGAAGGAGGAAAAGATTATAAACTGGTGTAAAGTAGATTCAATCCGAAGGAATATCGGAGAACTGAAACCAAACAACATGAACAACATGTGTACACAAAAAAAATAGGGGCGGGTGCTGGGTCTCCCAATTAGAGCTAGAAGAAAAGGAATTTACGGTAAGTAAACAAAATTCCCTTCTTCTTTGTCGCTCTATTGGGAGACCCAGACAATTGGGATGTCCAAAAGCAATCCCTGGGTGGGTAAAATAATACCTCGTAAGAGAGCCGTAAAACGGCCTCTTCCTACAGGTGGGCAACCGCCGCCTGAAGGACTCGTCTACCTAGGCTGGCATCCGCCGCAGCATAGGTATGCACCTGATAGTGTTTCGTGAAAGTGTGCAGGCTCGACCAGGTAGCCGCCTGACACACCTGCTGACCCGTAGCCTGGTGCCTCAAAGCCCAGGACGCGCCCCCGGCTCTGGTAGAATGGGCCTTCAGCCCTGAGGGAACCGGCAGCCCGGTAAGCTTCGAGAATTGGTTCCTTGATCCACCGGGCCAGGGTTGATTTGGAAGCCTGTGACCCTTTACGCTGGCCAGCGACAAGGACAAAGAGTGCATCGGAGCGGCGCAGGGGCGCCGTACGAGAAATGTAGAGTCTGAGTGCTCTCACCAGATCTAACCAGTGCAAATCCTTTTCACATTGGTGAACTGGATGATGACAAAAAGAGGGTAAGGAGATATCCTGATTGAGATGAAAGGGGGGTACCACCCTTGGGAGAAATTCCAGAACCGGACGCAGAACCACCTTGTCCTGGTGAACACCAGGAAAGGGGCTTTGCACGACAACATTGCTAGCTCAGACACTCTCCGAAGTGAAGTGACTGCTACTAGGAAAATCACTTTCTGCGAAAGGCGTGAGAAAGAAATATCCCTCATTGGATCGAATGGTGGTTTCTGAAGAACCATCAGCACCCCGTTCAGATCCCAGGGTTCTAACGGCCGCTTGTAAGGATGAACGATGTGACAACCCCCTGCAGGAACGTGCGTACCTGTGGAAGTCTGGCTAGGCGCTACTGGAAAAAAACACAGAGAGCGCTGAGACTTGTCCCTTAAGGGAGCCGAGCGACAAACCCTTTTCCAGTCCAGATTGAAGGAAGGACAGAAAAATGGGCAAGGCAAAAGGCCAGGGAGAAAAACCCCGAGCAGAGCACCACGACAGGAAAATTTTCCACGTCCTGTGGTAGATCTTGGCGGACGTTGGTTTCCTAGCCTGTCTCATAGTGGCAATGACCTCTTGAGATAACCCTGAAGACGCTAGGATCCAGGACTCAATGGCCACACAGTCAGGTTGAGGGCCGCAGAATTCAAATGGAAAAACGGCCCTTGAGACAGCAAGTCTGGACGGACTGGTAGTGCCCACGTTTGGCCTACCGTGAGATGCCACAGATCCGGGTACCACGACCTCCTCGGCCAGTCTGGAGTGACGAGGATGGCGCGGCGGCAGTCGGCCCTGATCGTGCGTAACACTCTGGGCAACAGTGCCAGCGGAGGAAACACATAAGGGAGTTGAAACTGCGACCAATTCCGAACTAAGGCGTCTGCCGCCATAGCTCTGTGATCGTGAGAGCGTGCCATGAATGCCATGACCTTGTTGTTGTGCCGGGACGCCATTAGGTCGACGTCCGGCCTCCCTCAGCGGCAACAGATCTCCTGAAACACGCCCGGGTGAAGAGACCATTCCCCTGCGTCCATGCCCTGGCGACTGAGAAAGTCTGCTTCCCAGTTTTTGACGCCCGGGATGTGAACTGCGGAGATGGTGGAGGCCGTGGCTTCCACCCACATCAAAATCCGCCGGACTTCCTGGAAGGCTTGCCGACTGCGTGTTCCGCCTTGGTGGTTGATGTAAGCCACCACTGTGGAGTTGTCCGACTGAATTCGGATCTGCTTGCCTTCCAGCCACTGCTGGAACACTTTTTAGGGCAAGATACACTGCCCTGATCTTCAGAACATTGATCTGAAGCGAGGACTCTTGCTGAGTCCACGTACCCTGAGCCCTGTGGTGGAGAAAGACTGCTCCCCACCCTGACAGACTCGCGTCCGTCGTGACCACCTCCCAGGATGGGGGTAGGAAGGATTTCCCATGCGATAATGAAGTGGGAAGAAAGCCACCCCCGAAGGGAAGCTTTGGTTGCCTGAGAGAGGGAGACGTTCCTGTCGAGGGACGTCGGCTTCCTGTCCTATTTGCGTAGGATGTCCCAATGAAGAGGACGCAGGTGAAACTGCGCGAAAGGAACTGCCTCCATTGCTGCCACCATCTTCCCCAGGAAGTGCATGAGGCCCTTCAAGGGGTGTGCTTGACCTTGAAGGAGAGATTGCACCCCTTTCTGTAGTGAACGCTTGTTGATCAGCGGAAGCTTCACTATCGCCGATAGGGTATGAAACTCCATGCCAAGGTATGTCAGCGATTGGGCCGGTGTCAGATTTGACTTTGGAAAATTGATGATCCACCCGAAACTCTGGAGAGCCCCCAGAGAAGCGTCGGGGCTGTGTTGGCATGCCTCTTGAGAGGGTGCCTTGATCAGCAGATCGTCCAAGTAAGGGATCACCGAGTGACCCTGAGAGTGGAGGACCGCAACTACTGTAGCCCTGACCTTGGTGAAAACCCGTGGGGCTGTAGCCAGGCCGAACGGCAGTGCCGCGAACTGAAGGTGTTCGTCTCCTATGGTGAAGCGCAAGAAGCGTTGGTGCTCTGGAGCCACCGGTACGTGGAGAAAAGCATCTTTGATATCGATCGATGCAAGGAAATCTTCTGGGGACATTGAGTCGATGACGGAGCGGAGGGTTTCCATCCGGAACCGTCTGGTCTATACGTGTTTGTTGAGCAGTTACGGGTCCAGGACAGGACGGAAAGACCCGTCCTTCTTTGTAACCACAAACAGGTTGGAGAAAAACCCGTGACCCTGTTGCTGAAGAGGAACAGGGACCACCACTCCTTCTGCCCTCAGGGTGCCCAGCGCCTGCAGAAGAGCCTCGGCTCGCTCGGGAGGCGGGGATAACCTGAAGAATCGAGTCGGGGGACGAGAGGCGAACTCTAACTTGTAACCGTGAGACAGAATGTCTCTCGCCCAACGGTCTTTTACCCTTGGCAGCCAGGAGTCGCAAAGGCGGGAAAGCCTGCCACCAACCGAGGATGCGGATTGAGGAGACCGAAAGCCATCAAGAAGCCGCTTTGGTAGCGGCACCTCCGGTGGTCTTTTTGACTTAGACCGCCATGAATCGGAGAGCCCTTGATCTATTCAGAGGCCTTTTGGACGAGGAGAATTGGGACCTGCCCGCGCCCCGAAAGAACCGAAACATCGACTGCCCCATCCTCTGTTGGGGTATGTTCGGTTTGGGCTGGGGTAAAGATGTATCCTTTCCCTTGTATTGTTTGATGATTTCATCCAAACGTTCGCCAAACAGTCGGTCACCAGAAATTGGCAAACTGGTTAAACGCTTTTTTGGAAGCAGAATCTGCCTTCCAGTTCCGTAGCCACAAGGCCCTGCAGAGTACCACCGAATTGGCGGAAGCAACCGCCATACGGCTCGCAGAGTCCAGGACAGCATTAATAGCGTAAGACGCAAATGCCGACGTCTGTGTGGCTGCGTCAATTTGCGCTTGACCTGCTGAGATAGCTTGTAGCACCCATACGGCTGCGAATGCTGGTGTAAAAGAAGCGCTGATAGCTTCATAGATGGATTTCAACCAGAGCTCCATCTGCCTGTGAGTGGCATCTTTGATTGATAGACGCTATAAGATCGTTCACTATGGCGTCCCCGTCAGGCGTATCAAGATTGAGAGCGGCCTCAGGATCAGAATCCTGATCAGCTGTCTCCGCTTCATCATCCAGGGATTCCCCCCGCTGAGACCCTGACCAATATGAAGATGTCGAGGGAATTTCCCAGCGAGCTCGCTTAGACGGTCAGGGGCTGGGGTCTGTATCAGAGACCTCACTCTGGGATCTATGAGACACCCCGGGGAGACCTCTGGTCCAACTGAGGTGGGCGAGGGAGCAATGATTCAACAGTGCCCCTGTGCTGAGATACCGGTCTGGATTGCTCAGTGGATCCTGCCGGCAGAGGGGTCGTACATGCGGCGCAGGCAGCATAGTAAGCCTGTGGTTTGGCGCTCCTGCCTTTTATGGGCGCCATGCTGTTGACTTCCCTGAGCAACACAATATATATACAGAATCAACTGTGCACCATACAGTGTAAAGCATATCTTATAAACATATGATTTAAAATTACACTCCTGCACAAATGTGGCTAGCACCACAGATGCTGCATACCCCCCGCATAAAGCGGTTGTGAGGCCACCAGGGTCCCTGCCTGGGTCTGTCAGAATTTGTCCCCCTCTGCAGCATTCAAGGAGCTGACAGGAATGGCTGCCGGCTTCTGAGGAGAGGACAGTGAGGGGGGTGGAGTATGCAAAGCATGCTCCAGCCCTCAGTGCTGCTCATCCTGTGCAGCGTCCCGCCCTTCCCCTGCTTGTCAGGGCTGTGGGCGGGAGGAAGAAAGACTAGGCCGCAAAAGCCGGGGACTCGAGTAATAAATGCGGCCGCCGTAAAAGCGCGGCCGCGCGGAAGTCCCCGGCGCACTACAAGTCCCAGCCGCGCCTCAGTGTCAAAACATGGCGGCGGCGGTCAGCGCAGTAGTCTCCCTACATAAACACACTCAGCGATGCTGAGTGTGTAATGGCACGGCTGCCGGCGTCCTGAGAGAGGAGGAAGCCGTGGGCGTGACCCTTAGAAAGTGCGGGAACTGGTGCCTCACAGTGCAGTGAGGGGAGTGGAGTATGCAAAGCATGCTCCAGCCCTCACTGCAGCTCGTCTGTAAAGCGTCCCGCCCTTCCCCTGCCTGTCAGGGCTGTGGGCGGGAGGAGGAAACACTAGGCCGTACAAGCCGGGGACTCAAGTAATGAGCGCGGCTGCCATAAAAGCGCGGCCGCGCGGAAGTCCCCGGCGCACTACAAGTCCCAGCCGCGCCTCAGTGTTAAAAACATGGCGGCGGCGGTAGTACGGTAGTCCCCCTACATAAACACACTCAGCGACGCTGAGTGTGTAATGGCACATTAACCCGGTCAGCGCCGCGGTCCCCGGTGCACTAGCACACCCAGCAATGCTGGAGTGTTGCTGTGCGCGGTCCCCACAGGGACACAGAGTACCTTCAAGTAGCAGGGCCATGTCCCTGAACGATACCCGGCTCCTATCCAGCAGAGTCCTCAGGAGCTGTGGATGGAGCACGGTCTCAGTGCCTGGAGACCGGTAAGATCCCACTTCACCCAGAGCCCTGAGGGGGATGGGGAAGGAAAGCAGCATGTGGGCTCCAGCCTCCGTACCCGCAATGGATACCTCAACCTTAACAACACCGCCGACAAGAGTGGGGTGAGAAGGGAGCATGCTGGGGGCCCTATATGGGCCCACTTTTCTTCCATCCGACATGGTCAGCAGCTGCTACTGACCCATCTATGGAGCTGTGCGTGCGTGTCTGACCTCCTTCGCACAAAGCAAAAAAACTGAGGAGCCCGTGGGAGCACGGGGGGTGTATAGGCAGAAGGGGAGGGGCTTAACACTTTTAAGTGTAATACTTTGTGCGGCCTCCGGAGGCATAGCCTATACACCCAATTGTCTGGGTCTCCCAATAGAGCGACAAAGAAAAAAAAAAAAAGGTTCTTTACAGTTAGAGTAGTAAGATTGTGGAACGCCGACCACAAGATAGTAATGGCGGACACTATAACAACTGTTAAAAAGGGGCTGGACGATTTGCTCAGTGCACACAACATTGTTGGTTATAACTGATTTAGTGACAAAATATATAATTGGTGGAGGAAAGTTAAACTAGATGGAGCGGGGGCTTTTTTTTTTTCAACCTATGTAACTAAAAGCATGTAATGCATGTGGATTTAGTGCAGGATATAAAAAAATGAATCTAAAAATAAAAAAATTCCTCTGGATGGACCTGGTTTGCAGCAGGGTGCTCCAGAATGGCACGTCATCCATAGGCCATCTATCATGTTTATTTATATGCAATTTTCCTTTTTAATAAAATATATATTAGGAGCATGGTGTAAACAGAGAATGAGGTGACAATCATTAAAAAAAAACTAAAAAAAAAAAAAAAAAAAAAAAAAACTTATTTCATGATGATAGCAACACCTCCTTCAGTCTCTGTTCACACCATACTCTCTCTATAAAAATAATAATCAGATCAGGGGCCTCAAACACAGCCCCTCAGGCTGCTTCTTGTGGCCCGCAGGCACGGCTTTCTGTCAAATGAATGTTTTATTGGTGCTGCGCGCAGAGTCAAGCTCTCTTTGCACTAGTCCAATGGCAGCCGCTGGCCAATCAGAGGTAAGCAGCTGATGTGTATGATGTCACCTGCTTGCCTCAGATTGGCCGGCAGCTGCCATTGGACTAGTGCAGAGAGAGCTTGACTCTGTGCAGCAGCAAAACGTTCATCGGAATTTCAGATGAAGCGCTGACAGCGGCAGCAATCGTCAAGGGGAGCTTGTGCCTGCGGGCGCAGAGGCAACGGAGGATAGGTGAGAAGCGCGCGCGCGTGCGTGTGTAGAATGGCACAATAGGGGCCAGGCTGGGGCATTGCTACAAGAAGACAATCAATAAAGGGGACAAGAAGGGGACCTGCATGGGCACATTACTACAAGGGGATGAGGAGGGGGCACATTACTACAGGATGGGGACATGGATGGGGCACATTACTACAGGATGGGGTACATTACTACAGGCTGGAGTCAAGGATGGGGCACATTTGTAAAAGGGGACAAGGATTGGCACATTACTACAGAATGGGGAGCAGGATGGAAACATTACTACAAGAAGGGGAACAGGATGGGGGACATAACTAAAAGATGTTGGCCAAAATGACTATATAGTGCTAATTGTAAAACAATATTATTTACAAGAAAGGGATAAAAGGTAAACAAAACAGAAAAGTATGATATTTTTGTGCCATCAAAAATGTGTTTTTATATTTACAAAAAAAAGAAGTGCACTTTGTTATAATAAACGAGCAAAAAAAAAAAATAAATGTTCAAAACAGTGATCCAAAAGAGGTACAGGAAAAAAAAAAAAAAAAAAAAAAAATGGTACCAATAAAGTCACTTTGTTGTCCTGCAATCAATACGGCCCCCCAAATTATTTTTTTTCTATGTGCGGCCCTTATACCCTGCCGGGTTTGAGACCCCTGATGTAGATGGATGTTCAGAGCTCAGCAGCTGCAGTCTTTAGTGAAAAACAAGAGGTGAAAGCTTCTCCGGTCAGAACATATCCCTCCTGGTTGGAGGTTGTAATCTGTTCTATGTCTCGGGGTCCGTAGCCCCCCTCTCTTACCATCACACTGAATTGATTCATTGTAAATGTAAACAATGTCTCGCTGGCCACTTACTGTCCGTCTTCGGTCCACACGGACATACATCTCTCCCCCACCTTCCAGGTGAAGCTGCCGCTGGCTGACGTGAGCTCGTCGGAGCTGTCGGGGGCTTCTGAGGGTTGGGATGACAGGAGATCTTTGGTCAACTCGATGACTTCCTGAAAATGAAAAATAAAGTGTGAATATTGTGTGCAGTTGTGCAGCCTGTCTCCAGTCACACATGTGCACACCACGAGACTAGCGGACTATATACACAATCATCTACAACTAGTAGCGCAGTCACAGGTGAACATGGCCACCACAGACAAGGACCGCACGCCGGAGCGTTTGGCTGGGGCACGTACATCCACATGAGGTCTCCGCTAACCTGCGGCTTGTTTTGCACCATGTTATTAGGTTGCAGTGTGTCAGCAGATACACGGTACATATCCGACCTGCTCCCGAGGATACAAGGAAGGACATGGCTGGCCCATCGGGACCCAGACATACGACATCTGACCAGAGCCCCATACAGGGCTCCGGATTACGGTCATTAGTGATGTGCCAGCTGTGGCGGCACAGCCTTCACCAGGTCAGAAGTGGCAAGAGTTTGCTTTTAATGTATTTCTGCTGCATTCTAAATATTAAGCACATGGGGTTTTTTTGTTTTTTAAACTTACATATTGTTACAACGGTTTGGGCCTTTTTATTTAGAGCACCTGACATGCTAAAGTTGATGGTTTGAAGGGGTGTCTATGAGGGTTTGACCACCAAGAATAGGACGGGCCGCAGTTCTCTGACTAGTCCTCAAACTGGAAAGGCCGCATTGCGGGGAACGGCCATCGATTTTAAGGGTGCCAACAAAAATGCAAGAACTGTTGGGTTGATGAGACTTTTCTCAAAAACTTGTCACCAGGCGGCTTCTCGCAGTATTATGGGGACACCACACTTAGATTCCCTTTACCACAATGAGCTCAAAATCCAGTGAGGGTGGGATGAAGCAACTGTGAAGGACGGGGGGTGGGGGGGATAATGGTAGGAGACTTGTGCTCGAATTGGACCATTGTATCAACACATTTCCCCAAATCAATTAACTTATTTCTAAACAAATTCATAAATATGAACCATTTCACAAATGGCTCCCAATGAGCAGTAAAGCCGTGAGATGCAAATCAAGAGAAAACTTAACTGGGAGCCTGAAATTTTGTGTTTATCATACAAGTAATAAGATCCTGCAGACGAGGAAGAGGACAGAACTGTGTATAAAGGGTTAATCTGCTAATAGGAGGACACAACTGCTTGTAAAGGGTTAATCTGCTAATAGGACACAACTGCTTGTAAAGGGTTAATCTTGTACCACACATTGCACATACACAGCAGGAACTCCACACCCCAGAATAAGCTGTGGTATTTACCTCTGCTGCTGCTTCTATCCTCCACCTGCTCCATAATATACAGGGATGCATCTTATATTGCCACATATATATACTTGCAGCATGAAGTAAAGCGACCCGTGTCATATATATCCTTCATCTGTCCACGATCCCAACACAATGATATCTCTCAGCTCACACACACGGACCCCCACATAGATGTCACCCAATAGCGAGACACCAGACTGGAGCCGAATTCAGTCTCCTTTTAAATAGACAGATTTTTAGCAATAAATTAGTGAGGAAATGTTTCATTAAATCTATTCAGTCTTTTAATTTACGAGGTTTCCCAGGAGGTGATCAGCGCCAACTTAATGATTAAAGTGAAGCTAAGGCTAAGTTCACACTTCCGTTGTTTTGCATCAGTCACAAGCCGTCGCCTTGAGGAATTACGGTATCCTGCAAAATATTTTGCAGGAATCCTGTTTTCCCCCATAGACTTCTATTAGTGACGGATTGTGACTGATGATGCTGCGTTGCATCCGCTGCGTCGCTGTCAGTCGTTTTTTTAACTGACCGCCGGGCGGGAGCAACGCAGCCTGTAACGTTTTTTGAGCAGCGCGATCCGTAGGATTTTGCTGCACATGCGCCCTCTGGCTCCCCACCCCCGTAGCCAGGATAAACATCGGGTAACCAAGCAATGCGCTTTGGTTAGTTACCCGATATTTACAGTGGTTACGGGTGCACGGAGCCCGCGCTAAGCTGGTATCCAAGATAAATATCGGATAACCAAGCAAAAAGTGCTTTGCTTTTAGTTACCCGATCTTTATCCTGGATACAGTGTGCAAGGAGGCCGACACTTCACCACTCGGCTCTGCCCCCTCCCGCACTCTGCATGTGTACGCGCGCACATACATACAGTTAGGTCCAGAAATCTTTGGCCAGTGACACAATTTTGGCGAGTTGGGCTCTGCATGCCACCACATTGGATTTGAAATGAAACCTCTACAACAGAATTCAAGTGCAGATTGTAACGTTTAATTTGAAGGTTTGAACAAAAATATCTGATAGAAATTGTAGGAATTGTCACATTTCTTTACAAACACTCCACATTTTAGGAGGTCAAAAGTAATTGGACAAATAAACCAAACCCAAACAAAATATTTTTATTTTCAATATTTTGTTGCGAATCCTTTGGAGGCAATCACTGCCTTAAGTCTGGAACCCATGGACATCACCAAACGCTGGGTTTCCTCCTTCTTAATGCTTTGCCAGGCCTTTACAGCCGCAGCCTTCAGGTCTTGCTTGTTTGTGGGTCTTTCCGTCTTAAGTCTGGATTTGAGCAAGTGAAATGCATGCTCAATTGGGTTAAGATCTGGTGATTGACTTGGCCATTGCAGAATGTTCCACTTTTTTGCACTCATGAACTCCTGTGTAGCTTTGGCTGTATGCTTGGGGTCATTGTCCATCTGTACTATGAAGCGCCGTCCGATCAACTTTGCGGCATTTGGCTGAATCTGGGCTGAAAGTATATCCCGGTACACTTCAGAATCCATCCGGCTACTCTTGTCTGCTGTTATGTCATCAATAAACACAAGTGACCCAGTGCCATTGAAAGCCATGCATGCCCATGCCATCACGTTGCCTCCACCATGTTTTACAGAGGATGTGGTGTGCCTTGGATCATGTGCCGTTCCCTTTCTTCTCCAAACTTTTTTCTTCCCATCATTCTGGTACAGGTTGATCTTGGTCTCATCTGTCCATAGAATACTTTTCCAGAACTGAGCTGGCTTCATGAGGTGTTTTTCAGCAAATTTAACTCTGGCCTGTCTATTTTTGGAATTGATGAATGGTTTGCATCTAGATGTGAACCCTTTGTATTTACTTTCATGGAGTCTTCTCTTTACTGTTGACTTAGAGACAGATACACCTACTTCACTGAGAGTGTTCTGGACTTCAGTTGATGTTGTGAACGGGTTCTTCTTCACCAAAGAAAGTATGCGGCGATCATCCACCACTGTTGTCATCCGTGGACGCCCAGGCCTTTTTGAGTTCCCAAGCTCACCAGTCAATTCCTTTTTTCTCAGAATGTACCCGACTGTTGATTTTGCTACTCCAAGCATGTCTGCTATCTCTCTGATGGATTTTTTCTTTTTTTTCAGCCTCAGGATGTTCTGCTTCAACTCAATTGAAAGTTCCTTAGACCGCATGTTGTCTGGTCACAGCAACAGCTTCCAAATGCAAAACCACACACCTGTAATCAACCCCAGACCTTTTAACTACTTCATTGATTACAGGTTAACGAGGGAGACGCCTTCAGAGTTAATTGCAGCCCTTATAGTCCCTTGTCCAATTACTTTTGGTCCCTTGAAAAAGAGGAGGCTATGCATTACAGAGCTATGATTCCTAAACCCTTTCTCCGATTTGGATGTGAAAACTCTCATATTGCAGCTGGGAGTGTGCACTTTCAGCCCATATTATATATATAATTGTATTTCTGAACATGTTTTTGTAAACAGCTAAAATAACAAAACTTGTGTCACTGTCCAAATATTTCTGGACCTAACTGTACACACACACACACACACACACACACGTCCCCAGCCATGCAGACCGCGGCACTGACGTCCTCAGCTCCGCCCCCCCGAACTCCGCCCCCCGCACACAACGGAGTCCGACAATGAAATTCTTTTCTTTGTCATCCGTTGTACAACGCATCAGTCACATGCGTCAAGCAACGCACAACGGAATAACAACGGAAGTGTGAACTTAGCCTAAGCTTGTGGATGGGCACGTCCCTGTGCAAAAAAACCCCACTGAAGAGGACAGCACTGCGGCCCCTAAGTTCTCAGGATCAGTGGGGATCCGCACAGCTTGGATAAAGTGATGGGTGAATCCTTGCGAGGTGCCCTGGGATCTGATGACGCGGCCCCGGGATCTGATGACGCGGCCCCGGGATCTGATGACGCGGCCCCGGGATCTGATGACGCGGCCCCGGGATCTGATGACGCGGCCCCGGGTTGTGCTCTCCTGATCACACAGGAATCAGCCACATTCTATGAGCCCGGACCTGTTCTCACATTTCTCATCTCACCTGTAAATCCTTCCTCAGCTTCTGTAAATCTTCATTTTCTTCATTGTCAGTTAGCGCCGTCTCCACCTGCTGCAATTGGGCTTTATAGCCTGCAAGCTGCTTTGCGAGTTCTTCCGCCATCTACAAAAGAAGTCAGAGGAGAGAAGTGTCCAGTAATGTGGGGGCGCAGACCTACACCGAGGGGTAACGTGGGGGGCGCAGACCTACACCGAGGGGTAACGTGGGGGGCGCAGACCTACACCGAGGGGTAACGTGGGGGGCGCAGATCTACACCGAGGGGTAACGTGGGGGGCGCAGATCTACACCGAGGGGTAATGTGGGGGGCGCAGATCTACACCGAGGGGTAACGTGGGGGGCGCAGATCTACACCGAGGGGTAACGTGGGGGGGCGCAGACCTACACCGAGGGGTAACGTGGGGGGGCGCAGACCTACACCGAGGGGTAACGTGGGGGGGCGCAGACCTACACCGAGGGGTAACGTGGGGGGGCGCAGACCTACACCGAGGGGTAACGTGGGGGGGCGCAGACCTACACCGAGGGGTAACGTGGGGGGGCGCAGACCTACACCGAGGGGTAACGTGGGGGGGCGCAGACCTACACCGAGGGGTAACGTGGGGGGGCGCAGACCTACACCGAGGGGTAACGTGGGGGGGCGCAGACCTACACCGAGGGGTAACGTGGGGGGGCGCAGACCTACACCGAGGGGTAACGTGGGGGGGCGCAGACCTACACCGAGGGGTAACGTGGGGGGGCGCAGACCTACACCGAGGGGTAACGTGGGGGGGCGCAGACCTACACCGAGGGGTAACGTGGGGGGGCGCAGACCTACACCGAGGGGTAACGTGGGGGGGCGCAGACCTACACCGAGGGGTAACGTGGGGGGGCGCAGACCTACACCGAGGGGTAACGTGGGGGGGCGCAGACCTACACCGAGGGGTAACGTGGGGGGGCGCAGACCTACACCGAGGGGTAACGTGGGGGGGCGCAGACCTACACCGAGGGGTAACGTGGGGGGGCGCAGACCTACACCGAGGGGTAACGTGGGGGGGCGCAGACCTACACCGAGGGGTAACGTGGGGGGGCGCAGACCTACACCGAGGGGTAACGTGGGGGGCGCAGACCTACACCGAGGGGTAATGTGGGGGGCGCAGACCTACACCGAGGGGTAATGTGGGGGGGCGCAGACCTACACCGAGGGGTAATGTGGGGGGGCGCAGACCTACACCGAGGGGTAATGTGGGGGAGGCGCAGACCTACACCGAGGGGTAATGTGGGGGAGGCGCAGACCTACACCGAGGGGTAATGTGGGGGGGCGCAGACCTACACCGAGGGGTAATGTGGGGGGGCGCAGACCTACACTGAGGGGTAATGTGGGGGGCGCAGACCTACACTGAGGGGTAATGTGGGGGGCGCAGACCTACACTGAGGGGTAATGTGGGGGGCGCAGACCTACACTGAGGGGTAACGTGGGGGGGCGCAGACCTACACCGAGGGGTAACGTGGGGGGGCGCAGACCTACACCGAGGGGTAACGTGGGGGGGCGCAGACCTACACCGAGGGGTAACGTGGGGGGGCGCAGACCTACACCGAGGGGTAACGTGGGGGGGCGCAGACCTACACCGAGGGGTAACGTGGGGGGGCGCAGACCTACACCGAGGGGTAACGTGGGGGGGCGCAGACCTACACCGAGGGGTAACGTGGGGGGGCGCAGACCTACACCGAGGGGTAACGTGGGGGGGGCGCAGACCTACACCGAGGGGTAACGTGGGGGGGCGCAGACCTACACCGAGGGGTAACGTGGGGGGGCGCAGACCTACACCGAGGGGTAACGTGGGGGGCGCAGACCTACACCGAGGGGTAATGTGGGGGGCGCAGACCTACACCGAGGGGTAATGTGGGGGGGCGCAGACCTACACCGAGGGGTAATGTGGGGGGGCGCAGACCTACACCGAGGGGTAATGTGGGGGAGGCGCAGACCTACACCGAGGGGTAATGTGGGGGAGGCGCAGACCTACACCGAGGGGTAATGTGGGGGGGCGCAGACCTACACCGAGGGGTAATGTGGGGGGGCGCAGACCTACACTGAGGGGTAATGTGGGGGGCGCAGACCTACACTGAGGGGTAATGTGGGGGGCGCAGACCTACACTGAGGGGTAATGTGGGGGGCGCAGACCTACACTGAGGGGTAATGTGGGGGGCGCAGACCTACACTGAGGGGTAATGTGGGGGGCGCAGACCTACACTGAGGGGTAATGTGGGGGGCGCAGACCTACACTGAGGGGTAATGTGGGGGGCGCAGACCTACACTGAGGGGTAATGTGGGGGGCGCAGACCTACACTGAGGGGTAATGTGGGGGGCGCAGACCTACACTGAGGGGTAATGTGGGGGGGGGGGCGCAGACCTACACTGAGGGGTAATGTGGGGGGCGCAGACCTACACTGAGGGGTAATGTGGGGGGGGGGGCGCAGACCTACACTGAGGGGTAATGTGGGGGGCGCAGACCTACACCGAGGGGTAATGAGGGGGGCGAAGACCTACACCGAGGGGTAATGTGGGGGGCGCAGACCCTTTTTGTGCCGATTATTCTCGGGGTCTTTGTGGCGATGCCGTGTATAGAGGACGGACAGTCACGTGCCCGGTGTATTATACACGAGTGGGGCTCACAATTACACGGACACAGCACAGCGGCGGCCTCAGGCCTGGACCGGGGGAGGCGGCAGTTTCCTGAGGAGCCGGCCCCGCCGCGCTCCCCCGGTCCTCCCGCTATCCCGACCGTCAGCCTTTTCCCCCCCCACCCCCTCTCGGCCGTTCTCAGGCCACAGCCCCGGCCTCCGCTCCCGGCGTCACTCACCGTCTCCGCTCCTTTCACCGCGGCCTCTTCTCGTGAGACTTTGAGTTCCCGCGAGAAGGCAGGACGTGAGGTCGCGCTGGTGGCGTCACGTGGTGCGGAGGAGCGGTTGTCATGGTGACGCGTGCTGCTGTTCGCGCGGAGTTCCGGCGTCGGGAGCGCGCGTGTCCGCGGGAGCGCGCGGTGCAGTCTGGACGGTGACATCTTGTACAATCTATGGTTTGCTTGTATAGTTTCTGATTATTTTTTATATCAATGCGTTTTTCTGCAAAAATTCTGTGTACTCTTTATACTGAAAACCGTCCACATTTTTACTTTAAAAACAGCTAAAGCCAAAAAAAAAAATAATTCTGGGCTTAATGCCTTTTTTTTTAAAATAATATCTTGTTCTCCTTTTGATGAATTGTACCTGTAGATCTTGTAAGGAGGGGGATGGGCAGTCACATCCCCAAAGACACCGCTCATCTTGATGGATTGTGATATGTGATGGTTGAAAGGGTTTACTGGACAGAGGTTATGAAAGAGTTAATGTTTGCCGGCGTATTGTGCATTACCATGGAGGATTTCCACCTAGCAACAGGCAGAGAACAGGGATGGCAAGGGTTAATGGTTGGGACGAGCCCACAGTGCGAGGAGATACAGTGCAGGAAAAGAGGCGATGCAGTGCAGGAAAAGAGGAGATGCAGTGCAGGAAAAGAGGAGATGCAGTGCAGGAAAAGAGGAGATGCAGTGCAGGAAAAGAGGCGATGCAGTGCAGGAAAAGAAACTGCTCCACTGTTAGGAGCAGGCAGTGGAGACCTCAGAGAAGACATGTCTATGGGTGTGTGTGCTGAGTATAAGGGAGCAAGTCCAGGAAAGTATCATTAATGGCGACAGAAACTCTACTACACAGGCAGTGAACAGGAACGGCTAGGGTTAATGGTTGGGATGAGCCCACTGTGCGAGGGGATGGAGTGCAGACAAAGAGATTGCTCTGTTAGGAGTGAGTAATGGAGATCTTCACAACGAAGACAAGTTATATTGGGTGTGTGTGTTCAGTACAAGGGAGCAAGTCCAGCCAGGAAAGTATCATTATTGGAGACAGAAACTCGTTCTCTTGTTAAGAGCAGGCAGTGAAAACCGTCACAGAGAAGACAAGTCTATAGGTGTGTGTGCTGAGTACAAGGGAGCAAGTCCAGCCCAGAAAGCATCATTATTGGCGACAGAAACTCTACTACACAGGCTGTGAACAGGAACAGTTAGAGTTAATGGATGGGACGAGCGCACAGTGTGAAGGGCCAGAATGCAGAAAACTGTTCTGCTAGGAGTGATTAGTGGAGACCTTCTCCGAGAAGACAAGTCTATAGGTGTCTGTTCAGTACCAGGGAGCAAGTCCAGGAAAACATCATTATTGGCGACTGAGACCCTCACTACACAGGCAGTGAACAGGGACGGTTAGAGTTAACAGTTGGGACAAGCCCACGGTGCAAGGGGATGGTGCGCAGGAAAAGAGACTGTTCTCCTGTTAGAAGTGGGTAGTGGAGACCTCAGAGAAGACAAGTCTATGGGTGTGTGTGCTGAGTACAAGGGAGCAAGTCCAGGAAAGCATCATTATTGCTGACAGAGACCCTTCTGCACAGGCAGTGAACAGGGATGGTTAGCTTTAACAGTTGGGACGAGCCCATTGTGCGAGGAGATGAAGCGCAGGAAAAGAGACCGTTCTCCTGTTAGGAGCTGGTAGTGGAGACCGTCACAGGGAAGACAGATCTATGGGTGTGTGTGTTCAGTACAAGGGAGCAAGTCCAGGAAAGAATCATTATTGGTGACAGAGACCCTACTACACAGACAAGTGGGTGAAACCTGGTAGACAGAGCTTGGAAGAGAAGTGAGTCCAGTGTCGGCCAGACGTGGGGGACCTTAAAGAGGGAAAGGATCTGCCCAGCTGTGGCCACGTGAAGACGCTAGTGGCCCTTGTCTGGGGTCACAGTCAAGGTTCACAGTGTAGCACATTGACACGTGTGGCCCCAAATCAAGAAGACAGGGGTTCACCGCACCTGTTCTGCCTGTATACCGTCCACAGGTGAGGTGCAACCGTGATGACCCTGCCTCTGCATGATACAGAAGAGGTCTTGTAGTATAACGCCCGCTCCCTGTGTACCGGAGATTAGTGTCAAGTAATGGTAACTTTGTGTTTACCAACTTGTCTGATGTCCTCATCCTGGGGGCAAAGGGGTCCGATGCCGGACAGGGCACGGCAGACCCGGAAGTGAAGGTGTCCATGGTAGTACCATCAGATACACGCACAGCAACCCCAATTTTGTGTATGTTGTCAGGGTGTTAAAGAAGCAGACACCACCCCGAGCCATGATACATCCCCGCCAGGGTCACCGTGCGTGCACATGGGCTTAGGGAGTGTTCACACAGGGAGTTTTTGTTTTTTGCAGCGTAACCTTCTGCTTAAAAAACACAGGATTTGTCAAGGAAGAACGTTGCATCCAGTATTTGCCTTTGTCATATTTTTTTTTAGTTGCTGTTTTTAGGCCTTCATTGAATGGGGGAAAAATCTGCAAAATTGCTGCAACAACTGATGATGCATTTTCATAAAAACCTTGCATCTGCAGAAAACTCATCAATGTTGGTGGCACTTTAAAGCGCTGCACATTTATTCATCAAATACCCAGTGTGAAATATGCTAATATACTGCACCCGTCCTCTTCACATAGAATAGACAAAGGGGCTTCAGGAGCCCCCGTCTGCCAGCCACTGAACTTGACATTTTCCTTTTTTGCGCCATTTTCGTATACATGCACGGGGCAGCAGACGGAAATTGGGGCGCTGCTCCCCAGACATTTATTCGATTTTTATCACTTTTCTGGTGCAGACAAGTAAAGGTGCAACAGAGAGGTAGATCTGCATAGAGATGATACTGAAAGCCGTGGAACTCCAAGAGCTGACACAATCAACCTTCTCCAGTCCTGAAATCCTCTGTGCTGCTGGGAATCACGGTTTCCCAATGTTTAATCCTTGGCCTGTAATTGTCTATGAGATGAGTACATTCCTGACATCCTCTGTGCTGCTGTGACTTTGCTATGGACTTGCTGTAGCTCTTCATTTCATATCACTCATCTTATTTATGACACTCATTTCTTGAGTTTTCCCAATTAACCCATATGACAATATTAAATGATCAATTCTTTTGTTATATTTCCATATTTCAGACTTTTAACATTTTCATGTTTTTTTTTATATATATATATATATATATATATATACACACTAGCTGTACTACCCGGCTTCGCCCGGGTTAATAACTGTTGTTAACAAAATAGAATGTATTAACATTCCCGGGATAGAATGTATAAATAGAATGTATTAACGCCCGGGATAGTAACTGTCTCTCTGTTTCTCTCCCATTCTCTGTCTGTCTCCCCCTCTGTATATATCTCTCTGTCTCTCTCTCTATCTCTTTGTCTGTCTCTGAGTGTCTCTGTCTCTTTCTCCGTCTGTCTCAATCTCTTTCCCTGTCTGTCTATCTATCTCTGTCACTTTCCCTGTCTGTCTCTTTCCATGTCTGTCTCTTTCCCTCTCTTTCCCTGTCTGTCTCTTTCCCTCTGTCTCTTTCCTTGTGTCTGTCTCTTTACCTGTCTTTGTCTGTCTCTTGCCCTGTCTGTCTCTTTCCCTTTCTTTCCCTGTCTGTCTGTTTCCCTGTGTCTGTCTCTGTATCTTTGTCTGTGTCTGTCTCTTTCCCTGTCAGTCTGTCTCTTTGTCTGTGTCTGTCTCTTTGTGTCTGTCTCTTACCCTGTCTATGTCTGTTTCTTACCGTGTGTGTGTCTGCCTCTTTCCCTGTCTGTGTCTGTCTCTTTCCCTGGCTGCATTGTGACACGACAACATTCCATATAAGGGCGTGGCTGCGCCTTCTTCTGAAGTTCTGGCTGCACTGTGGCTCCCAGCTCCATTCGCTTTAATGGAGGCAGAGTTTTTGGCGAAAAACTGTAAAGCGCGGGGTTAAAATTTCCCCTCAAAACATAGCCTATGACGCTCTCGGGGTCCAGACGTGTGAGTGTGCAAAATTTTGTGGCTGTTGCTGCGACGGTGCAGATGCCAATCCCAGACACACACACACACACACTTACATACATACACACATTCAGCTTTATATATTATATATATATATATATATATATATATGAAATATTAATATAGAAATATGTATCATATTATATTTGTTATTGCTTATTATTTTTTATATTGTTATTATTATTATAGATTATTATTATATTTATATATATATATAATATATTATATAATATGAAAATATATATATATAATATTCCTACAATTGCAGAAGATACCAGTTGACAATCCTAACACTCGTGACTCCGTCATGTTACAGTTGTATTTATTCCTTTTGGCCACATGATGGCGATAAATGAAAATCAATCGTCAGACACAAGAGAAATGTCCCCGGCAGAGGTTCAGTCAGATATGATGAATGCAGCCGCCATATTTTCTCCGTCATCTCTGACACTTTTCCGATGACGTGATCTCTCCACTTGCAAACATTGAATCACAAGGTAAGTAAAGAGCGTCATGTATCCACGCATAATATAAACCTGCGATACACAACAACATGATGGAAAATGGGAATTTTATTAATACTGAAAATCTAAAAA
Organism: Anomaloglossus baeobatrachus; assembly: GCF_048569485.1. Classification (NCBI taxonomy): domain Eukaryota; kingdom Metazoa; phylum Chordata; class Amphibia; order Anura; family Aromobatidae; genus Anomaloglossus; species Anomaloglossus baeobatrachus. The sequence goes on along the minus strand of NC_134357.1, from coordinate 13,044,677 downwards.
TGCACAAATTTGAGGAAGAAGCAAAACAAGAAAAAACTCTAGAAATACAGAACACAGTGATGTGCAGCATAATAAATAATAAGCACCCGTGGATGGTCCTGACTGATAATGTCATTAAATGCACATGTATATAGTAGACAAAATATCTATATATAAAAATATACAACCAAGTGGTTTAAAGTGCCTTTAAAACAAATAGTATAAATAATAAGAATATAAAAAAGTGAATACAAATATATAGAACCTGTTGATAATCATATATATATATACAGTGCCTTGTGAAAGTATTCAGCCCCTTTGAATTTTTCAACCTGTTCCACATTTCAGGCTTCAAACATAAAGATAAAATGTTAATGTTCTGGTGAAGAATCAACAAGTGACACAATTGTGAAGATGAACGATATTTATTGCTTATTTTTAACTTTTTTAAAAAATAAATAACTGAAAATTGTTGCGTGCAATATTATTCATCCCCTGTAAGTGAATACTTTGTAGCGCCCCCTTTTGCTGCGATTACAGCTGCAGTCTCTTGGGGTATGGGTCTATCAGTTTTGCACATGGAGAGGCTGAAATTCTCCCCCATTCTTCCTTTGTAAACTGCTGGAGCTGAGTGAGGTTGGATGGAGGCGTTTGTGAACAGCAGTTTTCAGCTCTTTCCACAGATTCTCGATTGGGTTCAGGTCTGGACTGTGACTCGACCATTCTAACACCTGGATACGGTTATTTGTGAACCATTCCATTGTAGATTTTGCTTTATGTTTGGGATCATTGTCTTGTTGGAAGACAAATCTCCGTCCCAGTCTCTGGTCTTTTGCAGACTCCAACAGGTTTTCTTCAAGAATGGTCCTGTATTTGGCTCCATCCATCTTCCCATCAATTTTAGCCATCTTCCCTGTCTCTGCTGAAGAAAAGCAGGCCCAAACCATGATGTGGCCACCACCATGTTTGACAGTGGGGATGGTGTGTTCAGGGTGATGAGCTGCGTTGCTTTTACACCAAACTTATCGTTTGGCATTGTGCCCAGATAGTTATATTTTGGTTTCATCTGACCAGAGCACCTTCTTCCACATGTTTGGTGTCTCCAGGTGGCTTGTGGCAAACTTTAAACAACACTTTTTATGGATATCTTTGAGAAATGGCTTTCTTCTTGCCACTCTTCCATAAAGGCCAGATTTGTGCAGTGTAGACTGATTGTTGTCCTATGGACAGACTCTCCCACCTCAGCTGTAGATCTCTGCAGATCATCCAGAGGGATCCTGGGCCTCTTGGCTGCATCTCTGATCAGTCTCCTCCTTGTGTGAGATGACAGTTTGGATGGACGGCCGGGTCTTGGTAGATTTGCAGGGGTATGATCCTCCTTCCATTACAATATGATCGCTTGCACAGGGCTCCTCGGGATGTTTAAAGTTTTGGAAATCTTTTTGTAACAAAATCCGGCTTTAAACTTCTCCACAACAGTATCACGGACCTGACTGTTGTGTTCCTTAGTCTTCATGATGCTCTCTGCGCTTTACACAGAACACTGAGACTATCACAGAGCAGGGGCATTATACGGAGACTTGATTACACACAGGGGCTTATATTTATCATCATCAGTCATTTAGGACAAAATTGGATCATTCAGAGATCCTCAATCAACTTCTGGAGGGAGTTTGCTGCACTGAAAGTAAAGGGGATGAATAATATTGCACGCCCCAATTTTTAGTTATTTTTTTTTTAAAAAAGTTTAAAATAAGCAATAAATTTCGTTCATCTTCACAATTGTGTCACTTGTTGTAGATTCTTCACCAGAACATTAACATTTTTATCTTTATGTTTGAAGCCTGAAATGTGGGAAAAGGTTGAAAAATTCAAGGGGCTGAATACTTTCACAAGGCACTGTATGTCCCCTTCCTGGAATAATGTCCCCTATTCTGGGCCCCTTCCGGTTAGATATGAGATTCTTCCCATAATAGTGTCCCTATTGTGCAGCTCTTCTCCAACAAATATAAAAAAATAAACACATCACCTTCCCCCGCTCCCACGACGTGCGGCGTTCTCTTCCATTGGCGCAGAAGTCGGCAGCCAACATCGTCATGCAAGCTGCGGACATGACATGACGTGCGCCACCGGTGACTTGCACGCCAACATCAGCTCATATTCCATAGACTGCCATTGGATATAGTCGGTAAATGTTTCTATTCACTGACAGAAAACATCTTAAACATGTCGAGGCTTTGCACCTGCAGTGCATTGTGAGGTTTATGGTGATTACACGTTACATGGGAAAATGTGATGAAATCATAGGTAGCAGCCGCTCTCTGGCCCGATGACAGATGTCAGGAGCCGCCAACTCCAATTATTCTCCATGTAAGGCCTGAAACACACATCCGTTAAACACGTGCGTGTTTGTTCCATTTCCGTATGTACTGGAAACACGGACAAACATGCACCAATGTTAATCTATCATTGTGGTCACACGTGCGTTATTCCATAAGGTCCGTGTGTCCGTGTCCGTGATCCGTATGTGTTTCCGTTTTGCACGGAAGCATGTCCGTTTTCTGCACGGAGCACGCACACACGGACCCCATGAAAGTCAATGGCTTGGTGCGCACAATAACGTGACATGGATGCATCTCCATATGCTCCGTGTACGTTTTGTGCTTTTTAGTTGTGATGTCGGTCATTCTTTCTTTTTCTATGTCGGCCAATCTCCCTCAGTCCGTCGGTCGGTCTCTCTGTCTTGTCTGTCCCTCTCTCTGTCCATGTCGGTCAGTCTCCCCCCTCTCTCATACTCACCGATCCCCGATCTCCGGCGCTGCACAGCTGTTCACTAAACTCCGGCGGCTTTTCCTCTTTTGAAAAAGCCGGCCGCTCATTAAACAATCTCGTATTCCCAGCTTTCCCCGCCCACCGGCGCCTATGATTGGTTGCAGTGAGACACGCCCCCACGCTGAGTGACAGCTGTCTCACTGCAACCAATCACAGCCACCGGTGGGCGTGTCTATACTGTGCAGTAAAAAAAATAAATAAATAATTAAAAAAAAAACGACGTGCGGTTCCCCCCATTTTGATACCAGCCAAGGTAAAGTCACACGGCTGAAGGCTGGTATTCTCAGGATGGGGAACTCCACGTTATGGGGAGCCCCCCAGCCTAACAATATCAGCCAGCAGCCGCCCGGAATTGCCGCATACAATAGATGCGACAGTTCTGGAACTCTACCCGGCTCTTACCGATTTGCCCTGGTGCGTTGGCAATTGGGGTAATAAGGAGTTAATGGCAGCCCATAGCTGCCACTAAATCCTAGATTAATCATTGCAGGCGTCTATGAGACACCCTCCATGATTAATCTGTAAGTTACAGTTAATAAACACACACAACGAAAAATCCTTTATTTGAAATAATAAACACTAAAAAAGACCCTCGTTCACCAATTTATTAAGCCCCAAAAACCCATCCATGTCCAGCATAATCCACAGAGTTCCAGCGTTGCTTCCAGCTCTACATGAAGGTGACAGGAGCTGCAGAAGAACACTGCCGCTCCTGTGAGCTCCACGCAGCAACTGAGGTGAGCCGCACGATCAGTGATGACATCACTCAGGTTACTCGTGGCCACCGCTGGATCCTCCAACTGTGACAGCAAGTCGACCGAGTGACAGCGATGAAGTCACAGGTGAGTTGCGGTCACGGGGGGGTGGACTCAAGCTATCCGCGGGTAACCCGAGTTACTGTGCTGCTCAATTCAGTCACTCAGGGGATTAGCGGTCAGCGGTGAGTCCTGCACGGGTGACCGCTAATCAGGACGCAACACAGACAGAGCCGCGGTATGACAATGAAGTCAGGTGAAGTTTACCCGAGTTCATTCTCAATGCACAACTCTGTCTGCTGTCAGCGGGTATGTATCAACGACATTTTACATTAAACACGGAACATTTCACACGGAAAAAAACAATCACACGTCAGTTACAAATCACACGCACACACGGGCATTACACACGCACACACGGCTAGCATGCGCCGGTCATACAGAGGCCACACGGACCATAAAAACGGACAAAAAAACGGATCACGGACCTGAAAAACGGCTCCTATTACACGTGCGTGGTTTTAACGGATGTGTGTCGGAGGCCTGAGAAGAAGCCAAGAGCATGGGACCGGCCCCTGCGCCCCGTGGTCTCTGGATTTACTCCTCTGCATTTAATGTAAGGCTTCAGATTGACAAGGGGACGGTGAGTAGCCGAGCGGCCGCGTGGCCCTGAGGGGCATCCTGTACAACACAAGGACCACCCCCTGCCACTGCGCGGGTGGCGTCTAACACTACTCCCTGACTGCGGGCCGCAGCCCCGGATGCAGGCTTCCTCCTTGTCTCGTGAATACACTGATGACTCCTCAATGCCTGGACAACCTTATGTGACCGGAAGGAAGCTGTTACATAAGAAAATAAGAATGTCAGATGACGAGAGTCACATTCTTCTGCTCCATCAGTTTTTGTAACCAATACCTCCTTTTGGGGCTCACGTTTACACTTCTGCACTGATTGATTTTGCAATCTTTATAGTGATCAGAAGTTACAAAGTGATAGAGATACAAACCTCATAGAGGTGTATTTCTGGCTTCCTGCAGCCACCACTAGAGGGAGCTGAGGAGCCTACTGCAGACAGCATCGTTATTGACTCCTATGGATGAACAGTCTGCAGTGAGCTCCCCCTAGTGGTGGCTGCAGGTAGCCATGCTTAGTAAGAGATGTGACTGTAACTTCCCTTTTCCTCGGTTGCTGAAATCCAGGAAGTAAGAAAGATGCAAGTCCCCTCGGGTCATTCCAAAAGTGTGCGAAGTCCAGAACCATCTGTAAACAGTAAGATCTGTATAACCTCTTAGGAGGGAAGGATACCACGTCTGCGGAAGGGTTGGGACTCGCTCTCCACCACTTCTCTGTTCCGTGGTCTAACGCTTCATGTCATATTCTGAGCAGCAAGTGTCTGGACCCGGCGCCAACCAAAAATTGCATGACTATGTCTTGCATTGCCGAGCAGTTCTATTCACTTCTTTAGAGCTGTGTTGTAATACCAGACACGACCTGCGGAATACTCCTCAAATACTGATCATCTCCCTAGAGGATATGAACTTGTGGGGTCTCTGTCAATACTGTAGAATTAATTGTGCTGCAGCTCTGGACTGCACCAGCAGAATAGTGAGTGCAGCTCTGGAGTATAATCCATAGTGTAACTCAGGATCAGTAATGTATATACACAGTGACTGCACCAGCAGAATAGTGAGTGCAGCTCTGGAGTATAATCCATAGTGTAACTCAGGATCAGTAATGTATATACACAGTGACTGCACCAGCAGAATAGAGAGTGCAGCTCTGGAGTATAATCCATAGTGTAACTCAGGATCAGTAATGTATATACACAGTGACTGCACCAGCAGAATAGTGAGTGCAGCTCTGGAGTATAATCCATAGTGTAACTCAGGATCAGTAATGTATATACACAGTGACTGCACCAGCAGAATAGTGAGTGCAGCTCTGGAGTATAATCCATAGTGTAACTCAGGATCAGTAATGTATATACACAGTGACTGCACCAGCAGAATAGTGAGTGCAGCTCTGGAGTATAATCCATAGTGTAACTCAGGATCAGTAATGTATATACACAGTGACTGCACCAGCAGAATAGTGAGTGCAGCTCTGGAGTATAATACAGGATATAACTCAGGATCAGTAATGTATTTACACAATGACTGCACCAGCAGAATAGTGAGTGCAGCTCTGGAGTATAATACAGGAGGTAACTCGGGATCAGTAATGTAATGTATGTACACAGTGACTGCACCAGCAGAATAGTGAGTGCAGCTCTGGAGTATAATACAGGAGGTAACTCAGGATCAGTAATGTAATGTATTTACACAATGACTGCACCAGCAGAAGAGTGAGTGCAGCTCTGGAGTATAATACAGGAGGTAACTCGGGATCAGTAATGTAATGTATGTACACAGTGACTGCACCAGCAGAATAGTGAGTGCAGCTCTGGAGTGAGTATGATACAGGAGGTAACTCAGGATCAGTAATGTATTTACACAATGACTGCACCAGCAGAATAGTGAGTGCAGCTCTGGAGTATAATACAGGAGGTAACTCAGGATCAGTAAAGTAATGTATGTACACAGTGACTGCACCAGCAGAATAGTGAGTGCAGCTCTGGAGTATAATACAGGAGGTAACTCAGGATCAGTAATGTATTTACACAATGACTGCACCAGCAGAATAGTGAGTGCAGCTCTGGAGTATAATACAGGAGGTAACTCGGGATCAGTAATGTAATGTATGTACACAGTGACTGCACCAGCAGAATAGTGAGTGCAGCTCTGGAGTATAACACAGGAGGTAACTCAGGATCAGTAATGTAATGTATGTACACAGTGACTGCAGCAGCAGAATAGTGAGTGCAGCTCTGGAGTATGATACAGGAGGTAACTCAGGATCAGTAATGTAAAGTATGTACACAGTGACTGCACCAGCAGAATAGTGAGTGCAGCTCTGGAGTATAACACAGGAGGTAACTCAGGATCAGTAATGTAATGTATGTACACAGTGACTGCAGCAGCAGAATAGTGAGTGCAGCTCTGGAGTATAATACAGGAGGTAACTCGGGATCAGTAATGTAATGTATGTACACAGTGACTGCACCAGCAGAATAGTGAGTGCAGCTCTGGAGTATGATACAGGAGGTAACTCAGGATCAGTAATGTAATGTATGTACACAGTGACTGCACCAGCAGAATAGTGAGTGCAGCTCTGGAGTATAATACAGGAGGTAACTCAGGATCAGTAATGTATGTGCACAGTGACTGCACCAGCAGAATAGTGAGTGCAGCTCTGGAGTATAATACAGGAGGTAACTCAGGATCAGTAATGTATTTACACAATGACTGCACCAGCAGAAGAGTGAGTGCAGCTCTGGAGTATAATACAGGAGGTAACTCGGGATCAGTAATGTAATGTATGTACACAGTGATTGCACCAGCAGAATAGTGAGTGCAGCTCTGGAGTGAGTATGATACAGGAGGTAACTCAGGATCAGTAATGTATGTGCACAGTGACTGCACCAGCAGAATAGTGAGTGCAGCTCTGGAGTGAGTATGATACAGGAGGTAACTCAGGATCAGTAATGTATGTGCACAGTGACTGCACCAGCAGAATAGTGAGTGCAGCTCTGGAGTATAATACAGGAGGTAACTCAGGATCAGTAATGTATTTACACAATGACTGCACCAGCAGAATAGTGAGTGCAGCTCTGGAGTATAATACAGGAGGTAACTCGGGATCAGTAATGTAATGTATGTACACAGTGACTGCACCAGCAGAATAGTGAGTGCAGCTCTGGAGTATAATACAGGAGGTAACTCAGGATTAGTAACATAAGTGCACAATGATTGACCTAAAAACAGGTGTAAATATCTGAGGCTGCAGGTTGTTGCTCCTCGGTGTGATCGGTGCTGATATTATATGGATGGTTCCCGCTTTTCTATACCTTCTTTCCTCATTATGGCTCTGTATGATTCACCTGTTATACTTTCTGTTACACTTTGTTAGATTTTTGTGTAGATTTTGGCAGCGTCTTCCTCTCGGGGTGTTTATGTTGTATGTGTCTTCATGTTGTCCGGTGGAGTGACCCCGGGCAGACTGTGTATTCTCCGTACGTTGTATGTGTCTTCATGTTGTCCGGTGGAGTGACCCCGGGCAGACTGTGTATTCTCCGTACGTTGTATGTGTCTTCATGTTGTCCGGTGGAGTGACCCCGGCAGACTGTGTATTCTCCGTACGTTGTATGTGTCTTCATGTTGTCCGGTGGAGTGACCCCGGCAGACTGTGTATTCTCCGTACGTTGTATGTGTCTTCATGTTGTCCGGTGGAGTGACCCCGGCAGACTGTGTATTCTCCGTACGTTGTATGTGTCTTCATGTTGTCCGGTGGAGTGACCCCGGCAGACTGTGTATTCTCCGTACGTTGTATGTGTCTTCATGTTGTCCGGTGGAGTGACCTCGGGCAGACTGTGTATTCTCCGTACGTTGTATGTGTCTTCATGTTGTCCGGTGGAGTGACCTCGGGCAGACTGTGTATTCTCCGTACGTTGTATGTGTCTTCATGTTGTCCGGTGGAGTGACCTCGGGCAGACTGTGTATTCTCCGTACGTTGTATGTGTCTTCATGTTGTCCGGTGGAGTGACCCCGGCAGACTGTGTATTCTCCGTACGTTGTATGTGTCTTCATGTTGTCCGGTGGAGTGACCCCGGCAGACTGTGTATTCTCCGTACGTTGTATGTGTCTTCATGTTGTCCGGTGGAGTGACCCCGGCAGACTGTGTATTCTCCGTACGTTGTATGTGTCTTCATGTTGTCCGGTGGAGTGACCTCGGGCAGACTGTGTATTCTCCGTACGTTCTATGTGTCTTCATGTTGTCCGGTGGAGTGACCCCGGCAGACTGTGTATTCTCCGTACGTTGTATGTGTCTTCATGTTGTCCGGTGGAGTGACCCCAGGCAGACTGTGTATTCTCCGTACGTTGTATGTGTCTTCATGTTGTCCGGTGGAGTGACCCCGGCAGACTGTGTATTCTCCGTACGTTGTATGTGTCTTCATGTTGTCCGGTGGAGTGACCCCGGCAGACTGTGTATTCTCCGTACGTTGTATGTGTCTTCATGTTGTCCGGTGGAGTGACCCCGGGCAGACTGTGTATTCTCCGTACGTTGTATGTGTCTTCATGTTGTCCGGTGGAGTGACCCCGGCAGACTGTGTATTCTCCGTACGTTGTATGTGTCTTCATGTTGTCCGGTGGAGTGACCCCGGGCAGACTGTGTATTCTCCGTATCCTGCTGCGACAGAGATGAGTCACTGGGTCTCGTTATCGTTCTCCTCCTAAAGCTCCGGGCAACGGAGGACCCACAACTGCACAACATGAAGGGCATTCACCGCCCGCACCGTTAACCCTGTAGTTAGTTTAGCAGGACGCACACTATATTCTACTAATCGGTCGGCTCCTAATGAGGAGAGGCCTGGTGTTATCTCTGTGAACAATTAAGGGGGCTTTACACGCTGCGACATCGCTAACGATATATCGTCGGGGTCACGGTGTTAGTGACGCACATCCGTCGCCGGTAGCGACATCGCAGCGTGTAACACCAAGGAGCGACCTAAAACGATCGCAAAAGAGGTAAAAATCCTTAGTATTGGAGAGGTCGCGTCAACACCAAAAATCTTTGACAGGTGAGTGGCGATGTTGTTCGTCGTTCCTGCGGCAGCACGCATCGCTACATGTGACACCGCAGGAGCGACGAACATCTCCTTACCTGCCTCCACCGGCTATGCGGAAGGAGGCGGGCGGGATGTTTGGCCCGCTCATCTCCGCCCCTCCTCTGCTATTGGGCGGCCACTTAGTGACGTCGCTATGACGCCGAACGAACCACCCCCTAGAAAGGAGGCGGTTCGCCGGTCACAGTGACGTTGCTAGGTAGGTAAGTCCGTGTGACGGGTGTAAGCGATGTTGTGTGCCACGGGCAGCGATTTGCCCGTGTCGCACAACAGACGGGGGGGGCGGGTACGCTCGCTAGCGATATCGGTACCAATATCGCAGAGTGTAAAGTACCCTTTAGTGATGCTGGGTACTCGTAACTAGTGATGAGCGGGCACTACCATGCTCAGGTGCTCAGTACTCGTAACTAATGATGAGCGGGCACTACCATGCTCAGGTGCTCAGTACTCGTAACTAGTGATGAGCGGGCACTACCATGCTCAGGTGCTCAGTACTGGTGGTAACTAGTGATGAGCGGGCACTACCATGCTCAGGTGCTCAGAACTCGTAACTAATGATGAGCGGGCACTACCATGCTCAGGTGCTCAGTACTCGTAACTAGTGATGAGCGGGCACTACCATGCTCAGGTGCTCAGTACTCGTAACTAGTGATGAGCGGGCACTACCATGCTCAGGTGCTCAGTACTCGTAACTAGTGATGAGCGGGCTCTACCATGCTCGGGTGCTCAGTACTGGTAACTAGTGATGAGCGGGCACTACCATGCTCAGGTGTTCTGTACTGGTAACTAGTGATGAGCGGGCACTACCATGCTCGGGTGCTCAGTACTGGTAACTAGTGATGAGCGGGCACTACCATGCTCGGGTGCTCAGTACTGGTAACTAGTGATGAGCGGACACTACCATGCTCGGGTGCTCAGTACTGGTAACTAGTGATGAGCGGGCACTACCATGCTCGGGTGCTCTGTACTCGTAGCTAGTGATGAGCGGGCAGTACCATGCTCGGGTGCTCTGTACTGGTAACTAGTGATGAGTGGGCACTACCATGCTCGGGTGCTCAGTACTCGTAACTAGTGATGAGCGGACACTACCATGCTCGGGTGCTCAGTACTGGTAACTAGTGATGAGCGGGCACTACCATGCTCGGGTGCTCAGTACTCGTAACTAGTGATGAGCGGACACTACCATGCTCGGGTGCTCAGTACTGGTAACTAGTGATGAGCGGGCACTACCATGCTCGGGTGCTCAGTACTCGTAACTAGTGATGAGCGGACACTACCATGCTCGGGTGCTCAGTACTGGTAACTAGTGATGAGCGGACACTACCATGCTCGGGTGCTCAGTACTGGTAACTAGTGATGAGCGGGCACTACCATGCTCAGGTGCTCGGTACTCGTAACTAGTGATGAGCGGGCACTACCATGCTCGGGTGGTCTGTAATGGTAACTAGTGATGAGCGGGCACTACCATGCTCGGGTGGTCTGTAATGGTAACTAGTGATGAGCGGGCAGTACCATGCTCGGGTGCTCTGTACTGGTAACTAGTGATGAGTGGGCACTACCATGCTCGGGTGCTCAGTACTCGTAACTAGTGATGAGCGGACACTACCATGCTCGGGTGCTCAGTACTGGTAACTAGTGATGAGCGGGCACTACCATGCTCGGGTGCTCAGTACTCGTAACTAGTGATGAGCGGACACTACCATGCTCGGGTGCTCAGTACTGGTAACTAGTGATGAGCGGGCACTACCATGCTCGGGTGCTCAGTACTGGTAACTAGTGATGAGCGGGCACTACCATGCTCGGGTGCTCAGTACTGGTAACTAGTGATGAGCGGACACTACCATGCTCGGGTGCTCAGTACTGGTAACTAGTGATGAGCGGGCACTACCATGCTCAGGTGCTCGGTTCTCGTAACTAGCGATGAGCGGGCACTACCATGCTCGGGTGGTCTGTAATGGTAACTAGTGATGAGCGGGCACTACCATGCTCGGGTGCTCAGTACTGGTAACTAGTGATGAGCGGGCACTACCATGCTCAGGTGCTCGGTACTCGTAACTAGTGATGAGCGGGCACTACCATGCTCGGGTGGTCTGTAATGGTAACTAGTGATGAGCGGGCACTACCATGCTTAGGTGCTCAGTACTGGTAACTAGTGATGAGCGGGCACTACCATGCTCGGGTGCTCTGTACTTGTAACTAGTGATGAGCGGGCACTACCATGCTCCGGTGCTCAGTACTGGTAACTAGTGATGAGCGGACACTACCATGCTCGGGTGCTCAGTACTGGTAACTAGTGATGAGCGGGCACTACCATGCTCGGGTGCTCAGTATTGGTAACTAGTGATGAGCGGGCACTACCATGCTCGGGTGCTCAGTACTCGTAACTAGTGATGAGCGGACACTACCATGCTCGGGTGCTCAGTACTGGTAACTAGTGATGAGCGGGCACTACCATGCTCGGGTGCTCAGTACTGGTAACTAGTGATGAGCGGGCACTACCATGCCCGGGTGCTCAGTACTGGTAACTAGTGATGAGCGGGCACTACCATGCTCGGGTGCTCAGTACTGGTAACTAGTGATGAGCGGACACTACCATGCTCAGGTGCTCAGTACTGGTAACTAGAGATGAGTGGGCACTACCATGCTCGGGTGCTCAGTACTGGTAACTAGTGATGAGCGGGCACTACCATGCTCGGGTGCTCTGTACTCGTAGCTAGTGATGAGCGGGCACTACCATGCTCGGGTGCTCTGTACTCGTAACTAGTGATGAGCGGGCACTACCATGCTCTGGTGCTCAGTACTGGTAACTAGTGATGAGCGGACACTACCATGCTCGGGTGCTCTGTACTCGTAACTAATGATGAGCGGGCACTACCATGCTCGGGTGCCCAGTAATGGTAACTAGTGATGAGCATGCACTACCATGCTCGGGTGCTCTGTACTCGTAGCTAGTGATGAGCGAGCACTATCATGCTCAGGTGCTCAGTACTGGTAACTAGTGATGAGCGGGCACTATCATGCTCGTGTGATCAGTACTCGTGACTAGTGATGAGCGGGCACTACCATGCTCAGGTGCTCAGTACTGGTAACTAGTGATGAGCGGGCACTACCATGCTTAGGTGCTCAGTACTGGTAACTAGTGATGAGCGGGCACTACCATGCTCGGGTGCTCTGTACTTGTAACTAGTGATGAGCGGGCACTACCATGCTCGGGTGCTCAGTACTGGTAACTAGTGATGAGCGGACACTACCATGCTCGGGTGCTCAGTACTGGTAACTAGTGATGAGCGGGCACTACCATGCTCAGGTGCTCGGTACTCGTAACTAGTGATGAGCGGGCACTACCATGCTCGGGTGGTCTGTAATGGTAACTAGTGATGAGCGGACACTACCATGCTCGGGTGCTCAGTACTGGTAACTAGTGATGAGCGGACACTACCATGCTCGGGTGCTCAGTACTGGTAACTAGTGATGAGCGGGCACTACCATGCTCAGGTGCTCGGTACTCGTAACTAGTGATGAGCGGGCACTACCATGCTCGGGTGCTCAGTACTCGTAACTAGTGATGAGCGGACACTACCATGCTCGGGTGCTCAGTACTGGTAACTAGTGATGAGCGGGCACTACCATGCTCGGGTGCTCAGTACTGGTAACTAGTGATGAGCGGGCACTACCATGCTCGGGTGCTCAGTACTGGTAACTAGTGATGAGCGGACACTACCATGCTCGGGTGCTCAGTACTGGTAACTAGTGATGAGCGGGCACTACCATGCTCAGGTGCTCGGTACTCGTAACTAGTGATGAGCGGGCACTACCATGCTCGGGTGGTCTGTAATGGTAACTAGTGATGAGCGGGCACTACCATGCTCGGGTGCTCAGTACTGGTAACTAGTGATGAGCGGGCACTACCATGCTCAGGTGCTCGGTACTCGTAACTAGTGATGAGCGGGCACTACCATGCTCGGGTGGTCTGTAATGGTAACTAGTGATGAGCGGGCACTACCATGCTTAGGTGCTCAGTACTGGTAACTAGTGATGAGCGGGTACTACCATGCTCGGGTGCTCTGTACTTGTAACTAGTGATGAGCGGGCACTACCATGCTCGGGTGCTCTGTACTCGTAGCTAGTGATGAGCGGGCACTACCATGCTCGGGTGCTCTGTACTCGTAACTAGTGATGAGCGGGCACTACCATGCTCTGGTGCTCAGTACTGGTAACTAGTGATGAGCGGACACTACCATGCTCGGGTGCTCTGTACTCGTAACTAATGATGAGCGGGCACTACCATGCTCGGGTGCCCAGTAATGGTAACTAGTGATGAGCATGCACTACCATGCTCGGGTGCTCTGTACTCGTAGCTAGTGATGAGCGAGCACTATCATGCTCAGGTGCTCAGTACTGGTAACTAGTGATGAGCGGGCACTATCATGCTCGTGTGATCAGTACTCGTGACTAGTGATGAGCGGGCACTACCATGCTCAGGTGCTCAGTACTGGTAACTAGTGATGAGCGGGCACTACCATGCTCGGGTGCTGAGTACTGGTAACTAGTGATGAGTGAGCACTACCATGCTCGTGTGATCAGTACTCGTGACTAGTGATGAGCGGGCACTACCATGCTCAGGTGCTCAGTATTGGTAACTAGTGATGAGCGGGCACTACCATGCTCAGGTGCTCAGTATTGGTAACTAGTGATGAGCGGGCACTACCATGCTCGGGTGCTGAGTACTGGTAACTAGTGATGAGTGAGCACTACCATGCTCGTGTGATCAGTACTCGTGACTAGTGATGAGCGGGCACTACCATGCTCAGGTGCTCAGTATTGGTAACTAGTGATGAGCGGGCACTACCATGCTCGGGTGCTGAGTACTGGTAACTAGTGATGAGCGGGCACTACCATGCTCGGGTGCTCAGTACTCGTAACTAATGATGAGCGGGAACTACCATGCTCGGGTGCTCAGTACTCGTAACTAGTGATGAGCGGGCACTACCATGCTCGAGTGCTCAGTACTGGTAACTAGTGATGAGCGGGCACTACCATGCTCGGGTGCTCAGTACTGGTAACTAGTGATGAGTGGGCACTACCATGCTCGGGTGCTCAGTACTGGTAACTAGTGATGAGCGGGCACTACCATGCTCAGGTGCTCAGTACTGGTAACTAGTGATGAGTGGGCACTACCATGCTCGAGTGCTCAGTACTGGTAACTAGTGATGAGTGGGCACTACCATGCTCAGGTGCTCAGTACTGGTAACTAGTGATGAGCGGGCACTACCATGCTCAGGTGCTCAGTACTGGTAACTAGTGATGAGCGGGCACTACCATGCTCGGGTGCTCAGTACTCGTAACTAGTGATGAGCGGGCACTACCATGCTCGAGTGCTCAGTACTGGTAACTAGTGATGAGCGGGCACTACCATGCTCGGGTGCTCAGTACTGGTAACTAGTGGTGAGCGGACACTACCATGCTCGGGTGCTCAGTACTGGTAACTAGTGGTGAGCGGACACTACCATGCTTAGGTGCTCAGTACTGGTAACTAGTGATGAGCGGGCACTACCATGCTCGGGTGCTCAGTACTCGTAACTAGTGATAAGCGGGCACTACCATGCTCATGGGCCCAAGGTAGAGAGCCGTCTTCATCACCCCATGGGCTCTCTGCAGTGCATTTATGGGGAGCCGTCACAGGCAGGAATGAATAAGCATCTGCAGCTTTATACTGAATTTGCTCTGTCCATAAGGGGTTAATAGCGGTAAATCCCGGTGCAGAGAGGAGCTGACATTGACGTTGATTGCTTTTCCCAGTAAATTGATATAAATGAAGAGCGATGTGCGGATAATTGTCGGCCGTTGGTGGATTGCGGCGTCTCCCGGTTTTTCAGCCGCTGCTCAGATCTTCACCTGAGGACAACACTATCCTCAGCGGAGAAATAGAGACTCCAGGACACGGCCTCCGCAGCCTCCGCAGCCTCTGACAGCCTCCGCAGCCTCTGACAGCCTCCGCGGCCTCCGCAGCCTCTGACAGCCTCCGCGGCCTCCGCAGCCTCTGACAGCCTCCGCGGCCTCCGCAGCCTCCGCAGCCTCTGACAGTCTCCGCGGCCTCCGCAGCCTCTGACAGTCTCCGCGGCCTCCGCAGCCTCCGCAGCCTCTGACAGCCTCCGTGGCCTCTGACAGCCTCCGTGGCCTCCGCAGCCTCTGACAGCCTCCGTGGCCTCTGACAGCCTCCGCGGCCTCCGCAGCCTCTGACAGCCTCGGGAGGAGAAGGCCGGAATAATTGTGCTCAGAGGGGGAGATGGAAATGCTGCAAAACAAGCAATTACAGAATAACAGGGGGGGATGTGGGGGGGAGCAGCCAGGAATAGCCCGGGTTACATAATACAGGCTGCACCAGGCACGATTAACCCTTCTGTTACCAACACGATATTGGCCTTAAAGGGGATGTCCCATTGGGAAAAAACATTTTCAAATTAACACATTTGTTTATATTTTGGAATCGAGGAGAGGACTGTGCTATTTCAAGACATTTGCTAAGAATATTTATTTTATTTTTTTTTATTAGTTTATTTTCATCTTGGGCCACCCCATTGAGGCCCGAACACATCCGGTTAAAAAAACCACATGTTGCACGGTCCCTTAGGTCAGTCCGTGTTTACATGTGTGTTTTGTGTCATCTGTGTGTACGTGTGTCATCCATGAGTCTTCGGTGCGGCGTCTGTGTTTTCCGTGTGCTATCCGTGTGTGTCATCCATGCACTATTCGTCTGTACATGTCATCCATGTGTATGTATGTGTGATCCATGTATCATCCATGTGTATGTATGTGTGATCCATGTATCATCCATGTGTATGTATGTGTGATCCATGTATCATCCATGTGTATGTATGTGTGATCCATGTATCATCCATGTGTATGTATGTGTGATCCATGTATCATCCATGTGTATGTATGTGTGATCCATGTATCATCCATGTGTATGTATGTGTGATCCATGTATCATCCATGTGTATGTATGTGTGATCCATGTATCATCCATGTGTATGTATGTGTGATCCATGTATCATCCATGTGTATGTATGTGTGATCCATGTATCATCCATGTGTACATGTGTCGTCCGTGTGTACGTGTGGTGTCATTTGTGTGTCATCCATGTATCATCCTTGTGTACGGGTGTATTGTCCGTGTGTCTTGGGTGTCTTCCCTGTGTCATCCATGGGCTGGAGCACTAGATGTAGCAGGCGTTCAACCCCCAAAGGAACAGCAGCGATGTAAATGCAATCTGGAGTATTGTGACAGGGGTGTAGTTAAGGGGGCTTTACACGCTGTGACATCGCTAGCGATAGTTCCCGCCCCCGTCGTATGTGCGATATGTGTTGATCGCTGCCGTAGAGAACATTATCGCTACGGCAGTGTCACACGCACATACCTGTGCGGCGACGTCGCTGTGACCGCCGAACAATCCCTCCTTCAAG
The DNA here is from genome assembly GCF_048569485.1 of Anomaloglossus baeobatrachus. Classification (NCBI taxonomy): domain Eukaryota; kingdom Metazoa; phylum Chordata; class Amphibia; order Anura; family Aromobatidae; genus Anomaloglossus; species Anomaloglossus baeobatrachus. Next base: position 13,027,925 of record NC_134357.1, on the reverse strand, counting down.
GGGGAGGTGCATTCGGCGTCATAGCAACATCACTAAGCAGCCGGCCAATAGAAGTGGAGGGGCGGAGATGAGCGGCCGTAACATCCCGCCTTCCTTCCGCATTGCCGGTAGAGGCAGGGAAGGAAATGTTCCTCGTTCCTGCGGTGTCACACGTAGTGATGTGTGGTGCCGCAGGAACGACAAACATCATCGTACCGGTGGCAGCAGCAACGACATTAAGGAAAGGAGCGACGTGTCAACGATCACCGTTTTTGGACGATTTTGCGCTCGTTGATCGTCGCTCCTTGGTGTCACACGCTGCGATGTCGCTACCGGCGCCGGATGTGCGTCACTAACAACGTGACTCTGACGATATATCGGTAGCGATGTCGCAGCGTGTAAAGCCCGCCTTTACACACAGGAATAGCAGAGCCATAAATGAGAGCTGAGTGTGCAAGAGCACCAGGATTAAAGGGGGCTTTACACATCGCTACCAATATATCATTGGGGTCACGTCGATAGTGACGCACATCCGAAATTTTTAGAGATGTTGTAGCGTGTGACAGCTACAAACGACTGTGAACGAGCAAAAATACTCATCTTATCGTTGCTCGTTGACACGTCGCTCATTTTCATAAAGTCGTTCCTCCTTCTGCGCGCCGGTTGTTAGTCGTTCCCGAGGCAGCACACATCACTCTGTGTGACACCCTGGGAACGATGAACACAGCTTAGCTGCGTCCCGCGGGCAATGCGGAAGCAAGGAGGTGGGCGGGATGTTACGTCCCGCTCATCTCCGCCCCTCCTCTGCTATTGGGCAGCCGCTGTGTGACGTCGTTGTGACGCCAAACGACCCTCCCCCTTCAGGAAGTGGATGTTCGCCGCCCACAGCGAGGTTGTTCGGGAGGTAAGTGCGTGTGACGGGGGTAAACGACATTGTGCGACATGGGCAACAAATTGCCCGTGACGCACAAACGATGGAGGCGGGTGCGATTGCATGATAAATCGTCTCGTGTAACGCCGCCTTAAAGGGTGCTTTACACGCTGCGACATCGCTAACGATATATCGTCGGGGTCACGTTGTTAGCGACGCACATCCGGCGCCGGTAGCGACATCGCAGCGTGTGACAGCAAGGAGCGACCTAAAACGATCACAGGTCATTTAATTTCAAAAAATCGTTGTCTGGTCAGTAGCGATGTTGTTCCTCGTTCCTGCGGCAGGAGACATCGCTGTGTGTGACACCGCAGGAGCGAGGAACATCTCCTTACCTGCGTCCACCGGCAATGCGGAAGGAAGGAGGTGGGCGGGGTGTTCGGCCGCTCATCTCCGCCCCTCCGCTTCTATTGGTCGGCTGCCGTGTGTCGTCGTTCTGATGCCAAACGAACTTCCCCTTTGAAGGAGGGATTGTTCGGCGGTCACAGCGACGTCGCCGACCAGGTATGTGTGTGTGACGCTGCCATAGCGTTAATGTTCACTACGGCAGCAATCACCACATATCGCACGTACGACGGGGGCGGGTGCTATAGCTTGCGATGTCGCAGCGTGTAAAGCACCCTTAACTCCTGGAAAGCAGTCGGTAAGTGCTCTACTTCCTGAATACTCAGGCAGCACATGGCTGCCTGAGCTGGACTTAAAAGGCTTAGGATGAAAACATGAGATGTACTGGCCGGATAATCCTGGGGGAAGGAAACAATGGCCAGCGTTGGAGCAGGGACAGGTGAGTGACAAGAGTCCATGGTGACACAGTGTAGTCAGGGCCTCAGTGCTCCTCCATTTATCCCTCCTTCTATATTCTGTAGTGAGACAGCAGAGGAGCTGCAGGAGTGCAGGAACAGCGCTGCAGGATCAGACTGCTCGCAGCATTTGGGGATATCATTTTGTCTTCAGGCAAGGAGTTGTCAAGCTGCAGCTCAGGAAACATGAGCTGGTATCAAAAATGTCCAAGATGGTCAGGATTTTCACGCTGGTCGGAAGGTGCATTGTTTCGCATCGTGCCCCTTTAATGGAAGGTGAAATGTCATTGACTAGAATATGTGATTAATGAAATCTGATCTCCACAATATCTGAACATTCCTCTTGGGTTCACGATCATCACAAACCCAAAAGTGAGCATTATAGACAATCGATTTAGAAAGTCCTGAGTAACAGGAGGGCTGCTGCCAACAAATGTGACGCACCTACGACTCCCATCATGTCAGAATGATGCAGCCCCGATCACCGCCACATCACCGCCACATCACCGCCACATTGCTTACATAGTGACATACCTGGGTCATGAGTCCCCTATTGTGTCGACGAGCGGGAACTGTGTGTTCAAATGACGGAGCACCCTCATGTCTAAACTATGCGAAAACAGCCGGGAGCGAACACTCCTGTACGGCTGCACCTCACCTGCCGAGATAAAATACTGCCACACCATACACCGTGCCGCCACATAGGGCAGTATTATAGCACCAACAAAAAGGTCTGATAGATCCCACCCACAGAGACTGGCAGCGCGGCATGGAGCAAACAGGAGGAAAGCACCCAGCGCTCAGACCTTCTGTCACAAGCTTTGCCTTTATTTCATGAATTCCATATAAAATTAGGAAAAAGATGCAACCCCCCTCCCCCCCCACCACCACCACCCGTCCCATGAAGGTAAAATCCTGGGCAAACGCGTTTCGGTCAAGTGACCTTAATCATTGCACATAATCTCCAACTTTATCTGCAATGATTTACGTCATTTGACCGAAACTCGTTTGCCCAAGATTTTATGGGACGGGGAGGGGTGAGGGGGGGAGGGGGGGTTCCATCTTTTTCCTAATTTTTATATGGAATTAATTACCGTAAATAAAGACAAAGCTTTTAACAGAAGATCTCAGCGCTGTATTTCTTCTCCTTCTGTATTATAGTATATTCCATAGAGGGCAGTATTATAGTAGTTATATTCTTATACATAGGGGGCAGTATTATAGTAGTTATATTCTTGTACATAGGGGCAGTATTATAGTAGTTATATTCTTATACATAGGGGGCAGTATTATAGTAGTTATATTCTTGTACATAGGGGGCAGTATTATAGTAGTTATATTCTTATACATAGGAGCAGTATTATAGTAGTTATATTCTTGTACATAGGAGCAGTATTATAGCAGTTATATTCTTGTACATAGCAGCAGTATTATAGTAGTTATATTCTTATACATAGGGGGCAGTATTATAGTAGTTATATTCTTATACATAGGGGGCAGTATTATAGCAGTTATATTCTTGTACATAGGAGCAGTATTATAGTAGTTATATTCTTGTACATAGGAGCAGTATTATAGTAGTTATATTCTTGTACATAGGAGCAGTATTATAGTAGTTATATTCTTGTACATAGGGGGCAGTATTATAGTAGTTATATTCTTGTACATAGGGGCAGTATTATAGTAGTTATATTCTTGTACATAGGAGCAGTATTATAGTAGTTATATTCTTGTACATAGGAGCAGTATTATAGTAGTTATATTCTTGTACATAGGAGCAGTATTATAGTAGTTATATTCTTATACATAGGGGCAGTATTACAGTAGTTATATTCTTGTACATAAGGGCAGTATTACAATAGTTAAATTCTTGTATATAGGGGCAGTATTATAGTAGTTATATTCTTGTATATAGGGGCAGTATTATAGCAGTTATATTCTTGTATATAGGGACCAGTATTATAGTAGTTATATTCTTGTACATAGGGTCAGTATTATAGTAGTTATATTCTTGTATATAGGGAGCAGTATTATAGTAGTTATATTCTTGTATATAGGGGCAGTATTATAGTAGTTATATTCTTGTATATAGGGGCAGTATTATAGTAGTTATATTCTTGTATATAGGGGGCAGTATTATAGTAGTTGTATTCTTGTACATAGGAGCAGCATTATAGTAGTTACATTCTTGTACATAGAGGCAGTATTATAGTATTCAAAGACAGGAGGACAAAGGTGGCTAATATGCAAAAAATAACAAGTGTTTATTAAATAGTGAACACATCATCACAAAAAAGTAACGTGGAGAAGATAGAAAGGCATGACATCAAGCTGGCACAATGAATTGCACAGAGATAGTTGATATACAAAGATAAATACAAAGAGCTGCACGAGTAGCTAGGATAATAGAAAACAGTAACAGCATGAATGCATATTCAATTCAAAAACATACCCAGTGCAGCCTATTAGTCAGAGAGTAACAACATAAAGTGCCAGCAGTGCAGAGGACAGAGGTCTGGATACCCCCCTAGGAAGGGTAACGCGCGTTTCGCGTGTAAGAGGTAGCACGCTTCATCAGACCGTGAGGGATAAGAGTTTCTCCGTTGCCGGAAATGTTAAGTAAGCCAGGTGACCGGTCACATGATATTTACTGGCAAATGAACGGTGGAAAAGTCGGCGCATGCGCGGTCAGCGTAGGCGGCCGGGAGTGCGCGCACGGCGGCAGGCAGGGCGCGCACGAGAGGAGACGAAGCTCCCAGTCATGCACGCCATTACCTAGGAGACGCCGTCGGGCAAGCCAGGATACCAAACGCGGACCGCGCATGCGCACAAACGCACCAGACACATCGGGAAGGTTTCACCTGAAGATAATGTACTAAGTATATAAACATAGTAGTAGCCACTGGACAAAAACAAAAATCCATATAAGGCATATGAGAGTCATAGTCCAATCGGAAAATAAGGAATAAATACATCCAATAGTAAGCATGGCGTTGAATGTCCGTGGCAAGTATATGTTCAAAATCCAAAGTATTCAGAAGTAGATTCTTCAAACCGACAGTGGTGGTTACATGCCGATCACACAGAGCGGAGAAAAAGAACTATAAAAAATAAAGAATAAGAAAAAATAAAAATTAAGAACAATTAAAAGCATAAAATTCTGGGACATGTGCCAGTCCTGAAAAATAAAGGAAAGGCAAATGTACCAGACAAAAAGAGGGGGGGAGGAGAGGGAAAAACTACAAGAAAGGGGCAAAGCTGAGGGACTCATTCAGGCCAGCTGGGGTCATGGAACCCAGAATGGTGATCCATTTTGTTTCCTTCTGGGCAAGAATTTTCCTAATATTGCCACCTCTGCTGCCGACATGAACTATGTCTATGCCCTTAATCATAAGTGACTTGCTGTTGCAGTCATGATGGCTACGAAAATGTCGGGGCAGGGTTTTGAGGGTAGTGGTATCCACCACTGTCCTGGCCGCACCAATGTCTCTCACATGTTCACGGACCCTAATTCGAAGTTCCCGTGAAGTCAGACCAATGTAAACCTTAGGACAGCCGCAGGTGGCATAATAAACCACATTCGAGGTCGCGCAGGAAATGTAGCACCTGATGTCAAAAGTGCGGCTGCCATCTATAGCTGTAAAGGTCTTACTGCGGGAGACATTGGTGCACGCAAGGCAATGGCCACATGGAAAACATCCATGTAGGGGGGCAATTTGGCCAAAAGGATGGGATACAGCTGGAACATAGTGGCTGCGCACGAGAAAGTCCTTTAGATTCCTGGAACGTCGTGCCGTCATAAGTGGATGGTCAGGTAAATGAGGGTTCAGGCTAGGGTCGCTCTTCAGGATTGGCCAATGTTTGTTAAGGATGTCACGCATAATTTGCCATTCATGATTAAATGTTGAGATAAAACGAACCTCTCCAAAACCCCTATCCCCTCGACCAGAGGACTGCAGGAGCTCCCGTCTCTGGGTACCCCGAGCCCGATTATAACCCTTTTTGATGGAACGGTGACTGTAGCCCCTAGCAACTAATCTAGAGGTAGCCATGGCTATCCCGGTTGGTCAGTTTCTCAGGATGAAGCGGATTTGCTCGACCTCTGAGAACTTCCAGGCCCAGGCTGACGATCTTACCTCTAGATTAGTTGCTAGGGGCTACAGTCACCGTTCCATCAAAAAGGGTTATAATCGGGCTCGGGGTACCCAGAGACAGGAGCTCCTGCAGTCCTCTGGTCGAGGGGATAGGGGTTTTGGAGAGGTTCGTTTTATCTCAACATTTAATCATGAATGGCAAATTATGCGTGACATCCTTAAAAGACATTGGCCAATCCTGAAGAGCGACCCTAGCCTGAACCCTCATTTACCTGACCATCCACTTATGACGGCACGACGTTCCAGGAATCTAAAGGACTTTCTCGTGCGCAGCCACTATGTTCCAGCTGTATCCCATCCTTTTGGCCAAATTGCCCCCCTACATGGATGTTTTCCATGTGACCATTGCCTTGCGTGCACCAATGTCTCCCGCAGTAAGACCTTTACAGCTATAGATGGCAGCCGCACTTTTGACATCAGGTGCTACATTTCCTGCGCGACCTCGAATGTGGTTTATTATGCCACCTGCGGCTGTCCTAAGGTTTACATTGGTCTGACTTCACGGGAACTTCGAATTAGGGTCCGTGAACATGTGAGAGACATTGGTGCGGCCAGGACAGTGGTGGATACCACTACCCTCAAAACCCTGCCCCGACATTTTCGTAGCCATCATGACTGCAACAGCAAGTCACTTATGATTAAGGGCATAGACATAGTTCATGTCGGCAGCAGAGGTGGCAATATTAGGAAAATTCTTGCCCAGAAGGAAACAAAATGGATCACCATTCTGGGTTCCATGACCCCAGCTGGCCTGAATGAGTCCCTCAGCTTTGCCCCTTTCTTGTAGTTTTTCCCTCTCCTCCCCCCCTCTTTTTGTCTGGTACATTTGCCTTTCCTTTATTTTTCAGGACTGGCACATGTCCCAGAATTTTATGCTTTTAATTGTTCTTAATTTTTATTTTTTCTTATTCTTTATTTTTTATAGTTCTTTTTCTCCGCTCTGTGTGATCGGCATGTAACCACCACTGTCGGTTTGAAGAATCTACTTCTGAATACTTTGGATTTTGAACATATACTTGCCACGGACATTCAACGCCATGCTTACTATTGGATGTATTTATTCCTTATTTTCCGATTGGACTATGACTCTCATATGCCTTATATGGATTTTTGTTTTTGTCCAGTGGCTACTACTATGTTTATATACTTAGTACATTATCTTCAGGTGAAACCTTCCCGATGTGTCTGGTGCGTTTGTGCGCATGCGCGGTCCGCGTTTGGTATCCTGGCTTGCCCAACGGCGTCTCCTAGGTAATGGCGTGCATGACTGGGAGCTTCGTCTCCTCTCGTGCGCGCCCTGCCTGCCGCCGTGCGCGCACTCCCGGCCGCCTACGCTGACCGCGCATGCGCCGACTTTTCCACCGTTCATTTGCCAGTAAATATCATGTGACCGGTCACCTGGCTTACTTAACATTTCCGGCAACGGAGAAACTCTTATCCCTCACGGTCTGATGAAGCGTGCTACCTCTTACACGCGAAACGCGCGTTACCCTTCCTAGGGGGGTATCCAGACCTCTGTCCTCTGCACTGCTGGCACTTTATGTTGTTACTCTCTGACTAATAGGCTGCACTGGGTATGTTTTTGAATTGAATATGCATTCATGCTGTTACTGTTTTCTATTATCCTAGCTACTCGTGCAGCTCTTTGTATTTATCTTTGTATATCAACTATCTCTGTGCAATTCATTGTGCCAGCTTGATGTCATGCCTTTCTATCTTCTCCACGTTACTTTTTTGTGATGATGTGTTCACTATTTAATAAACACTTGTTATTTTTTGCATATTAGCCACCTTTGTCCTCCTGTCTTTGAATGCTGCCTGTGGTTTGCATCCTTTTCCACGGTTCATTCCTATTGGTCTTTCCCGTGGTTTTTTCCATTTGTTAATATGTCTTGAGCCTAATGGATTGCTATTGTATTTTAGCAGTATTATAGTAGTTGTATTCTTGTACATAGGAGCAGCATTATAGTAGTTATATTCTTGTACATAGAGGGCAGTATTATAGTAGTTATATTCTTGTATATAGGGGCAGTATTATAGTAGTTATATTCTTGTATATAGGGGCAGTATTATAGTAGTTGTATTCTTGTACATAGAGGCAGTATTATAGTTATATTAGCAGTTACAGTATATTCTTGTACATAAGGCGCAGTATTATAGTAGTTATAATTTTGTACATAGGGGCAGTATTATAGTAGTTATATTCTTGTACATAGGAGCAGTATTATAGTAGTTATATTCTTGTACATAGGAGCAGTATTATAGTAGCTATATTCTTGTACATAGGGGCAGTATTATAGTAGTTATATTCTTGTACATAGGGGCAGTATTATAGTAGTTATATTCTTGTACATAGGGGCAGTATTATAGTAGTTATATTCTTGTACATAGGGGCAGTATTATAGTAGTTATATTCTTGTATATAGGGGCAGTATTATAGTAGTTATATTCTTGTACATAGGGGCAGTATTATAGTAGTTATATTCTTGTACATAGGATGCAGTATTATAGTAGTTGTATTCTTGTACATAGGATGCAGTATTATAGTAGTTGTATTCTTGTATATAGGGGCAGTATTATAGTAGTTATATTCTTGTACATTGGGAGCAGTATTATAGTAGTTATGTTCTTGTACATAGGGGCAGTATTATAGCAGTTATATTCTTGTACATAGGAGCAGTATTATAGTAGTTATATTCTTGTATATAGGGGCAGTATTATAGTAGTTATATTCTTGTACATAGGAGCAGTATTATAGTAGTTATATTCTTGTATATAGGGGCAGTATTATAGTAGTTATATTCTTGTACATAGGGGCAGTATTATAGTAGTTATATTCTTGTACATAGGATGCAGTATTATAGTAGTTGTATTCTTGTACATAGGGGGCAGTATTATAGTGGTCATAATTAGAGTTGAGCGGACCGGACATAATCCGGGTCCGGCGGATCCGGATCGGGTTGCCGCCGAAGTCCAGATCCGATCCGAAATCCGCGGCCATATAAATAAATGGGGAATGAGAGAGAGAGAGGAAAAAAAAACTGGATCCGGATCGTGCACTCCAGATCCCGGGGACTGGTCGGACTCGGATCGGAACTTCGAACCGTGCGGATACGGATTTTTCAGATCCGGGTCCGCTCAACACTAGTCATAATCTTTTCTCTAGGGGGCAGTATTTACATTATTATACACTTTATTATTAAACTGATGCATTAGTTGACACAAGTTTTGTTTTTTACCATATATATGTAGTAAGAAAGCAATAAAGAAACAGATTGGTGTTTTCCAGTGATGACTCACGGTAGCTGTGATGTCTCATGATACATTGATGAGCATTTTTTGCAGATCTGTAAATGATTTACACTATATAAGGGGTCTGTGTGAGTCTGATACTGTGGTGTAAAGTCCCCATCACCTACAGGGAGATAAATACGATAAATATGATAAGATGTGGCAGAGCCCAGAGGTCATTAAAATTTGTCAGGAATAATATCTACTGAGAAATCAAAAAGAAAGACAGCGGCAACCATCATCCATATAGAGACATCATCCATATAGAGACATCATCCATATAGAGGCATCATCCATATAGAGACATCATCCATATAGAGACATCATCCATATAGAGACATCATCCATATAGAGGCATCATCCATATAGAGACATCATCCATATAGAGGCATCATCCATATAGAGACATCATCCATATAGAGGCATCATCCATATAAAGACATCATCCATATAGAGACATCATCCATATAGAGACATCATCCATATAGAGGCATCATCCATATAGAGACATCATCCATATAGAGGCATCATCCATATAGAGACATCATCCATATAGAGGCATCATACATATAGAGACATTATCCATATAGAGGCATCATACATATAGAGGCATCATACATATAGAGACATCATCCATATAGAGGCATCATCCATATAGACGCATCATACATATAGAGACATCATACATATAGAGACATCATACATATAGAGACATCATCCATATAGAGGCATCATCCATATAGAGGCATCATACATATAGAGACATCATCCATATAGAGACATCATCCATATAGACGCATCATCCATATAGAGACATCATACATATAGAGACATCATACATATAGAGGCATCATCCATATAGAGACATCATCCATATAGAGGCATCATCCATATAGAGACATCATCCGTATAGAGACATCATCCATATAGAGACATTATCCATATAGAGGCATCATACATATAGAGGCATCATACATATAGAGACATCCATATAGAGGCATCATCCATATAGACGCATCATACATATAGAGACATCATACATATAGAGACATCATCCATATAGAGACATCATCCATATAGAGACATCATACATATAGAGGCATCATCCATATAGAGACATCATCCATATAGAGACATCATACATATAGAGGCATCATACATATAGCAGCTCGGTGACGGACCCTCTTACACATCACACTGCGTTTTACAATATCCTGCATTGTTTTGTAATATTTGTTTAAATGACCTAAAATAACTGGGAAATTAAGAGTCTGAGTAGGAGGAGGAGGAGGCCTCTTATCTCGCGCTTCCTCCGCTCTCGCTTGTGACTTTCGACTCTTGTTCCATGTTTTTCCGGTCGCAGATTCCGGCTTCCTTGTTCCTCGTTATTAATGATTCTCTGTAAACCGCTGTTTCTTGTGAATTTTCCTTGTCACCTCCCGGATTATTCCATCGTAATGTTTCCACTTTGGACTAGCAATGTATGTATAGAATCAGCCTGATAGTGCCAGTAGAGCACTGTATGTATAGACTCAGCCTGATAGTGCCAGTATAGCACTGTATGTATAGACCCAGCCTGATAGTGCCAGTATAGCACTGTATGTATAGAATCAGCCTGATAGTGCCAGTATAACACTGTATGTATAGAATCAGCCTGATAGTGCCAGTATAGCACTGTATGTATAGAATCAGCCTGATAGTGCCAGTATAGCACTGTATGTATAGAATCAGCCTGATAGTGCCAGTATAGCACTGTATGTATAGAATCAGCCTGATAGTGCCAGTATAGCGCTGTATGTATAGACTCAGCCTGATAGTGCCAGTATAGCACTGTATGTATAGAATCAGCCTGATAGTGCCAGTATAGCACTGTATGCATAGGATCAGCCTGATAGTGCCAGTATAGCACTGTATGTATAGGATCAGCCTGATAGTGCCAGTATAGCACTGTATGTATAGAATCAGCCTGATAGTGCCAGTATAGCACTGTATGTATAGAATCAGCCTGATAGTGCCAGTATAGCACTGTATGTATAGAATCAGCCTGATAGTGCTAGTATTACACTGTATGTATAGAATCAGCCTGATAGTGCCAGTATAGCCCTGTATGTATAGAATCAGCCTGATAGTGCCAGTATAGCGCTGTATGTATAGAATCAGCCTGATAGCGCCAGTATAGCACTGTATGTATAGACTCAGCCTGATAGCGCCAGTAAAGCACTGTATGTATAGAATCAGTCTGATAGCGCCAGTATAGCACTGTATGTATAGAATCAGCCTGATAGTGCCAGTATAGCACTGTATGTATAGACTCAGCCTGATAGTGCCAGTATAGCACTGTATGTATAGAATCAGCCTGATATCGCCAGTATAGCACTGTATGTATAGAATCAGCCTGATAGTGCTAGTATTACACTGTATGTATAGAATCAGCCTGATAGCGCCAGTATAGCACTGTATGTATAGAATCAGCATGATAGTGCCAGTATAGCACTGTATGTATAGAATCAGCCTGATAGTGCCAGTATAGCACTGTATGTATAGAATCAGCCTGATAGTGCCAGTATAGCACTGTATGTATAGAATCAGCCTGATAGCACCAGTATAGCACTGTATGTATAGAATCAGCCTGATAGCGCCAGCACTGTATGTATAGAATCAGCATGATAGCGCCAGTATAGCACTGTATGTATAGACTCAGCCTGATAGCGCCAGTAAAGCACTGTATGTATAGAATCAGTCTGATAGCGCCAGTATAGCACTGTATGTATAGAATCAGCCTGATAGTGCCAGTATAGCACTGTATGTATAGACTCAGCCTGATAGTGCCAGTATAGCACTGTATGTATAGAATCAGCCTGATATCGCCAGTATAGCACTGTATGTATAGAATCAGCCTGATAGTGCTAGTATTACACTGTATGTATAGAATCAGCCTGATAGCGCCAGTATAGCACTGTATGTATAGAATCAGCATGATAGTGCCAGTATAGCACTGTATGTATAGAATCAGCCTGATAGTGCCAGTATAGCACTGTATGTATAGAATCAGCCTGATAGTGCCAGTATAGCACTGTATGTATAGAATCAGCCTGATAGCACCAGTATAGCACTGTATGTATAGAATCAGCCTGATAGCGCCAGCACTGTATGTATAGAATCAGCATGATAGCGCCAGTATAGCACTGTATGTATAGAATCAGCCTGATAGCGCCAGTATAGCACTTTATGTATAGAATCAGCCTGATAGCGCCGGTATAGCACTGTATGTATAGAATCAGCCTGATAGTGCCGGTATAGCACTGTATGTATAGAATCAGCCTGATAGTGCCAGTATAGCACTGTATGTATAGAATCAGCCTGATAGTGCCAGTATAGCACTGTATGTATAGAATCAGCCTGATAGTGCCAGTATAGCACTGTATATATAGAATCAGCCTGATAGTGCCAGTATAGCACTGTATATATAGAATCAGCCTGATAGTGCCAGTATAGCACTGTATGTATAGAATCAGCCTGACAGTGCCAGTATAGCACTGTATATATAGAATCAGCCTGATAGTGCTAGTATAGCACTGTATGTATAGAATCAGCCTGATAGTGCCAGTATAGCACTGTATATATAGAATCAGCCTGATAGTGCCAGTATAGCACTGTATGTATAGAATCAGCCTGATAGTGCCAGTATAGCACTGTATGTATAGAATCAGCCTGATAGTGCCAGTATAGCACTGTATGTATAGAATCAGCCTGATAGTGCCAGTATAGCACTGTATATATAGAATCAGCCTGATAGTTCCAGTATAGCGCTGTATATATAGAATCAGTCAGATAGCGCCAGTATAGCACTGTATGTATAGAATCAGCATCATGGTGCCAGTATAGCCCTGTATGTATAGACTCAGCCTGATAGCGCCAGTATAGCACTGTATGTATAGAATCAGCATCATAGTGCCAGTATAGCCCTGTATGTATAGAATCAGCCTGATAGCGCCAGTATAGCACTGTATGTATCGAATCAGCCTGATAGTGCCAGTATAGCCCTGTATGTATAGACTCAGCCTGATAGCGCCAGTATAGCACTGTATGTATAGAATCAGCCTGATAGTGCCAGTATAGCCCTGTATGTATAGACTCAGCCTGATAGTGCCAGTATAGCACTGTATGTATAGAATCAGCATCATAGTGCCAGTATAGCAGTGGATGTATAGACTCAGCCTGATAGCGCCAGTATAGCACTGTATGTATAGAATCAGCATCATAGTGCCAGTATAGCAGTGGATGTATAGAATCAGCCTGATAGTGCCAGTATAGCACTGTATGTATCGAATCAGCCTGATAGTGCCAGTATAGCCCTGTATGTATAGACTCAGCCTGATAGCGCCAGTATAGCACTGTATGTATAGAATCAGCCTGATAGTGCCAGTATAGCCCTGTATGTATAGACTCAGCCTGATAGTGCCAGTATAGCACTGTATGTATAGACTCAGCCTGATAGTGCCAGTATAGCCCTGTATGTATAGACTCAGCCTGATAGCGCCAGTATAGCACTGTATGTATAGAATCAGCCTGATAGCCCCAGTATAGCACTGTATGTATAGACCCAGCCTGATAGCGCCAGTATAGCACTGTATGTATAGACTCAGCCTGATAGTGCCAGTATAGCACTGTATGTATAGAATCAGCCTGATAGCCCCAGTATAGCACTGTATGTATAGACCCAGCCTGATAGTGCCAGTATAGCACTGTATGTATAGAATCAGCATCATAGTGCGAGTATAGCAGTGGATGTATAGAATCAGCCTGACAGTGCCAGTATAGCACTGTATATATAGAATCAGCCTGATAGTGCCAGTATAGCCCTGTATGTATAGAATCAGCCTGATAGTGCCAGTATAGCACTGTATGTATAGAATCAGCCTGATAGTGCCAGTATAGCACTGTATGTACAGAATCAGCCTGATAGGGCCAGTATAGCACTGTATGTATAGAATCAGCCTGATAGTGCCAGTATAGCAATGTATGTATAGACTCAGCCTGATAGTGCCAGTATAGCACTGTATGTATAAAATCAGCCTGATAGTGCCAGTATAGCACTGTATGTATAGAATCAGCTTGATAGTGCCAGTATAGCACTGTATGTATAGAATCAGCCTGATAGTGCCAGTATAGCCCTGTATGTATAGAATCAGCCTGATAGTGCCAGTATAGCACTGTATGTATAGAATCAGCCTGATAGTGCCAGTATAGCCCTGTATGTATAGAATCAGCCTGATAGTGCCAGTGTAGCACTGTATGTATAGAATCAGCTTGATAGTGCCAGTATAGCACTGTATGTATAGAATCAGCCTGATAGTGCCAGTGTAGCACTGTATGTATAGAATCAGCATCATAGTGCCAGTATAGCAGTGGATGTATAGAATCAGCCTGATAGCGCCAGTATAGCACTGTATATATAGAATCAGCCTGATAGTGCCAGTATAACACTGTATGTATAGAATCAGCCTGATAGTGCCAGTATAGCACTGTATGTATAGAATCAGCCTGATAGTGCCAGTGTAGCACTGTATGTATAGAATCAGCCTGATAGTGCCAGTGTAGCACTGTATGTATAGAATCAGCCTGATAGTGCCAGTATAACACTGTATGTATAGAATCAGCCTGATAGTGCCAGTGTAGCACTGTATGTATAGAATCAGCCTGATAGTGCTAGTATAGCACTGTATGTATAGAATCAGCCTGATAATGCCAGTATAGCAGTGGATGTATAGAATCAGCCTGATAGTGCCAGTATAACACTGTATGTATAGAATCAGCCTGATATTGCCAGTATAGCACTGTATGTATAGAATCAGCCTGATAGTGCCAGTATAGCACTGCATGTATAGAATCAGCCTGATAGTGCCAGTATAGCCCTGTATGTATAGACTCAGCCTGATAGTGCCAGTATAGCACTGTATGTATAGAATCAGCATCATAGTGCCAGTATAGCAGTGGATGTATAGACTCAGCCTGATAGCGCCAGTATAGCACTGTATGTATAGAATCAGCATCATAGTGCCAGTATAGCAGTGGATGTATAGAATCAGCCTGATAGTGCCAGTATAGCACTGTATGTATCGAATCAGCCTGATAGTGCCAGTATAGCCCTGTATGTATAGACTCAGCCTGATAGCGCCAGTATAGCACTGTATGTATAGAATCAGCCTGATAGTGCCAGTATAGCCCTGTATGTATAGACTCAGCCTGATAGTGCCAGTATAGCACTGTATGTATAGACTCAGCCTGATAGTGCCAGTATAGCCCTGTATGTATAGACTCAGCCTGATAGCGCCAGTATAGCACTGTATGTATAGAATCAGCCTGATAGTGCCAGTGTAGCACTGTATGTATAGAATCAGCATCATAGTGCCAGTATAGCAGTGGATGTATAGAATCAGCCTGATAGCGCCAGTATAGCACTGTATATATAGAATCAGCCTGATAGTGCCAGTATAACACTGTATGTATAGAATCAGCCTGATAGTGCCAGTATAGCACTGTATGTATAGAATCAGCCTGATAGTGCCAGTGTAGCACTGTATGTATAGAATCAGCCTGATAGTGCCAGTGTAGCACTGTATGTATAGAATCAGCCTGATAGTGCCAGTATAACACTGTATGTATAGAATCAGCCTGATAGTGCCAGTGTAGCACTGTATGTATAGAATCAGCCTGATAGTGCTAGTATAGCACTGTATGTATAGAATCAGCCTGATAATGCCAGTATAGCAGTGGATGTATAGAATCAGCCTGATAGTGCCAGTATAACACTGTATGTATAGAATCAGCCTGATATTGCCAGTATAGCACTGTATGTATAGAATCAGCCTGATAGTGCCAGTATAGCACTGCATGTATAGAATCAGCCTGATAGTGCCAGTATAGCCCTGTATGTATAGACTCAGCCTGATAGTGCCAGTATAGCACTGTATGTATAGAATCAGCATCATAGTGCCAGTATAGCAGTGGATGTATAGACTCAGCCTGATAGCGCCAGTATAGCACTGTATGTATAGAATCAGCATCATAGTGCCAGTATAGCAGTGGATGTATAGAATCAGCCTGATAGTGCCAGTATAGCACTGTATGTATCGAATCAGCCTGATAGTGCCAGTATAGCCCTGTATGTATAGACTCAGCCTGATAGCGCCAGTATAGCACTGTATGTATAGAATCAGCCTGATAGTGCCAGTATAGCCCTGTATGTATAGACTCAGCCTGATAGTGCCAGTATAGCACTGTATGTATAGACTCAGCCTGATAGTGCCAGTATAGCCCTGTATGTATAGACTCAGCCTGATAGCGCCAGTATAGCACTGTATGTATAGAATCAGCCTGATAGCCCCAGTATAGCACTGTATGTATAGACTCAGCCTGATAGTGCCAGTATAGCACTGTATGTATAGAATCAGCCTGATAGCCCCAGTATAGCACTGTATGTATAGACCCAGCCTGATAGTGCCAGTATAGCACTGTATGTATAGAATCAGCATCATAGTGCCAGTATAACAGTGGATGTATAGAATCAGCCTGACAGTGCCAGTATAGCACTGTATATATAGAATCAGCCTGATAGTGCCAGTATAGCCCTGTATGTATAGAATCAGCCTGATAGTGCCAGTATAGCACTGTATGTATAGAATCAGCCTGATAGTGCCAGTATAGCACTGTATGTACAGAATCAGCCTGATAGGGCCAGTATAGCACTGTATGTATAGAATCAGCCTGATAGTGCCAGTATAGCAATGTATGTATAGACTCAGCCTGATAGTGCCAGTATAGCACTGTATGTATAAAATCAGCCTGATAGTGCCAGTATAGCACTGTATGTATAGAATCAGCCTGATAGTGCCAGTATAGCCCTGTATGTATAGACTCAGCCTGATAGTGCCAGTATAGCACTGTATGTATAGACTCAGCCTGATAGTGCCAGTATAGCCCTGTATGTATAGACTCAGCCTGATAGCGCCAGTATAGCACTGTATGTATAGAATCAGCCTGATAGCCCCAGTATAGCACTGTATGTATAGACTCAGCCTGATAGTGCCAGTATAGCACTGTATGTATAGAATCAGCCTGATAGCCCCAGTATAGCACTGTATGTATAGACCCAGCCTGATAGTGCCAGTATAGCACTGTATGTATAGAATCAGCATCATAGTGCCAGTATAACAGTGGATGTATAGAATCAGCCTGACAGTGCCAGTATAGCACTGTATATATAGAATCAGCCTGATAGTGCCAGTATAGCCCTGTATGTATAGAATCAGCCTGATAGTGCCAGTATAGCACTGTATGTATAGAATCAGCCTGATAGTGCCAGTATAGCACTGTATGTACAGAATCAGCCTGATAGGGCCAGTATAGCACTGTATGTATAGAATCAGCCTGATAGTGCCAGTATAGCAATGTATGTATAGACTCAGCCTGATAGTGCCAGTATAGCACTGTATGTATAAAATCAGCCTGATAGTGCCAGTATAGCACTGTATGTATAGAATCAGCTTGATAGTGCCAGTATAGCACTGTATGTATAGAATCAGCCTGATAGTGCCAGTATAGCCCTGTATGTATAGAATCAGCCTGATAGTGCCAGTATAGCACTGTATGTATAGAATCAGCCTGATAGTGCCAGTATAGCCCTGTATGTATAGAATCAGCCTGATAGTGCCAGTGTAGCACTGTATGTATAGAATCAGCTTGATAGTGCCAGTATAGCACTGTATGTATAGAATCAGCCTGATAGTGCCAGTGTAGCACTGTATGTATAGAATCAGCATCATAGTGCCAGTATAGCAGTGGATGTATAGAATCAGCCTGATAGCGCCAGTATAGCACTGTATATATAGAATCAGCCTGATAGTGCCAGTATAACACTGTATGTATAGAATCAGCCTGATAGTGCCAGTATAGCACTGTATGTATAGAATCAGCCTGATAGTGCCAGTGTAGCACTGTATGTATAGAATCAGCCTGATAGTGCCAGTGTAGCACTGTATGTATAGAATCAGCCTGATAGTGCCAGTATAACACTGTATGTATAGAATCAGCCTGATAGTGCCAGTGTAGCACTGTATGTATAGAATCAGCCTGATAGTGCTAGTATAGCACTGTATGTATAGAATCAGCCTGATAATGCCAGTATAGCAGTGGATGTATAGAATCAGCCTGATAGTGCCAGTATAACACTGTATGTATAGAATCAGCCTGATATTGCCAGTATAGCACTGTATTTATAGAATCAGCCTGATATTGCCAGTATAGCACTGTATTTATAGAATCAGCCTGATAGTGCCAGTATAGCACTGTATGTATAGAATCAGCCTGATAGTGCCAGTATAGCACTGTATGTATAGACTCAGCCTGATAGTGCCAGTATAGCACTGTATGTATAGAATCAGCCTGATAGTGCCAGTGTAGCACTGTATGTATAGAATCAGCTTGATAGTGCCAGTATAGCACTGTATGTATAGAATCAGCCTGATAGTGCCAGTGTAGCACTGTATGTATAGAATCAGCATCATAGTGCCAGTATAGCAGTGGATGTATAGAATCAGCCTGATAGCGCCAGTATAGCACTGTATATATAGAATCAGCCTGATAGTGCCAGTATAACACTGTATGTATAGAATCAGCCTGATAGTGCCAGTATAGCACTGTATGTATAGAATCAGCCTGATAGTGCCAGTGTAGCACTGTATGTATAGAATCAGCCTGATAGTGCCAGTGTAGCACTGTATGTATAGAATCAGCCTGATAGTGCCAGTATAACACTGTATGTATAGAATCAGCCTGATAGTGCCAGTGTAGCACTGTATGTATAGAATCGGCCTGATAGTGCCAGTATAGCACTGTATGTATAGAATCAGCCTGATAATGCCAGTATAGCAGTGGATGTATAGAATCAGCCTGATAGTGCCAGTATAACACTGTATGTATAGAATCAGCCTGATATTGCCAGTATAACACTGTATTTATAGAATCAGCCTGATAGTGCCAGTATAGCACTGTATGTATAGAATCAGCCTGATAGTGCCAGTATAGCACTGTATTTATAGAATCAGCCTGATATTGCCAGTATAGCACTGTATTTATAGAATCAGCCTGATAGTGCCAGTATAGCACTGTATGTACAGAATCAGCCTGATAGTGCCAGTATAGCACTGTATGTATAGAATCAGCCTGATAGTGCCAGTATAGCACTGTATGTATAGAATCAGCCTGATAGTGCCAGTATAGCACTGTATGTATAGAATCAGCCTGATAGTGCCAGTATAGCACTGTATGTATAGAATCAGCCTGATAGTGCCAGTATAGCACTGTATGTATAGAATCAGCCTGATAGTGCCAGTATAGCACTGTATGTATAGAATCAGCCTGATAGTGCCAGTATAGCACTGTATGTATAGAATCAGCCTGATAGTGTCAGTATAGCACTGTATGTATAGAATCAGCCTGATAGTGCCAGTATAGCACTGTATGTATAGAATCAGCCTGATAGTGCCAGTATAGCACTGTATGTATAGAATCAGCCTGATAGTGCCAGTATAGCACTGTATGTATAGACTCAGCCTGATAGTGCCAGTATAGCACTGTATGTATAGAATCAGCCTGATAGTGCCAGTATAGCACTGTATTTATAGAATCAGCCTGATAGTGCCAGTATAGCACTTAGGTTATATAGGAAAATCCTGGGGGTTGGTGCGCTTTAAGGCCTTGTGCGCACTGGGAAATGAAATTTCCTTGAGAAAATTCCGCATGCTCTCAAAGATTACCGCACCCGCGGTAAAAAACCGCGGGAAACCGCACCCGAAAACCGCATGCGCTTTGCCGCGGTTTGCTGCGGTTTGCTGCGGTTTTACCGCGGTATTATTCGCGGTATTGCCGCGGTTTTGCCGCGTGCGGGTTGGGATGTGCTTTATTGCATTCAATGCAATAAAGCACATTGAAAAAAAAAAAAAAAAAAAGTCATTTAATTCTGAGATAGTAGATAGACAGAAGAATAGATAGAGGGATAGATAGACAGACAGAGGGATAGATAGAGGGATAGATAGATGACAGATCGCTGCATTTCCCACGGTCAGCAGTGAGTTCACATTACCGGCCGTGGGAAATGACCGGTAATTACCTCTGCTGCTTTCATTCAGCGCTGTATCTGTGACAGTCGTGGCTGGATGTAAGCAGCGCAGAACCTGTGGATTACGCCGGATCGGTGGATTACGCCGGAGCTTTGGTGCGGGAGGGGTTAATAAAATGGTGAACGAGGCTTGTTTGTTTTATTTAAAATAAAAGATTTTTCGGTGTCTGTGTTTTTTTCACTTTACTTACGGGTTGATCATGTCAGCTGTCACATAGACGCTGCCATGATCAAGCCTGGAGTTAATGGCAGTGGTCCCCCACCATCATTAACCCCTTGTATTACCTTGCTGCCACTGCTACACGGTAGCAAGAAGAGCCGAGGACACTCCGGTAGTGCCGTATAATGCATGCGACAGTGCCGGGGCAGCTGCGGCTGATATTCTCGGCTGCGGGAGGGGGAGTGAGGCGGGGGACATTATCCCTGCCCCTCTCCCTCCCCAGCCTGAGAATACCGGGCCGCCGCTGTGTGCTTACCTCGGCTGGAAGGTAAAAATACAGCGGAGCCCACGTTCTTTGTTTTCTATATTTCCGTTTTCTTTCTATGTGTCTGTGATGTCTGTGATCTGTGATGTCTGTGTCTGTGATCTGTGTGTGTTTACTCTCTGCACGGCTTCCTCTTCCTGTAATGACATCACTTCCCTGCAAAACCGCAGGCAAGCGATGCACATTACCGGAGGTAAACCGCGAAATACCGCAGGGAATAACGCAGGAAAACGCAGTGAACCACACAGAATTTGCTGCCTGCGTTATTCCCTGCGGGATTTCATGATTAACATTGGAGTCAATGGAGTGAAATCCCGCAGCGATGTGCGGAAAAGAAGTGACATGCAGCTGTCAAATTCCGCCCAGTGCGCACAGGATTTTTTTTCTCCATAGGATTTGCTGGTGATTCACTGCAGAGATGTTATGAACATTTTCTGCAGCGAAACATGCAGCAAATCCGCGGAAAATCCGCGGCAAAATCCGGTAAGTGCGCACATTGCCTAAGGCTTCAGAGGTGACGTTCCTCGGACACATCTCTGCACATAATAATCAGCTGGGATCCGCTATGAAACACACTGATGACTTCACCCAGAACAATGCAGACTGTATTGTAACAAGCTCTTGGATCGGTAACTTGCTGTTATTGGGGTCTGAGCTCTGGGAGGTCACAAGAGTGGGAACTACCTAACATAGCTGAGTATATTGAGTATATTCCTCGGCTTTCTCTCCCATAGACAATAATATGGAGCAGAGGTGACGTGCGGCCAGCACTTCATTCTTTCCCCATTTTTGTTACCAATGAAACTGCAAATCCTCCTCCTGCCGCTCTGATCCATCACATCCAGCTACTGAAACTCATCAGTCACTAAACTCTCCCCTCTGTAACCTATCCTGACTGTAACACTCATGTCCACACTACAGTAATGCCCCGAACCTGTGCCAGCCAATGCACTGGTTACCCATCTACTTCTGTATAATATAAACGCTCCACAGTGCTGCACTGTCCTACATCTCCTCATCTATTTACCATCCTACCGTCCTTCCCAAAGTGCTCCACCCCCCTACATCTCAACTTCAAATCTTTTTACCAACCCACCTGTCCTCTCCACAGTGCTGCACAGCCCTACATCTCCTCCTCACTTCTGACTACAATCCCACTGATCCACTGCACCGCCCTACATCTCCTCAGCTCTGTCTACCGCCCTACTGATACGCTGCACCGCCCTACATCTCCTCAGCTCTGTCTACCACCCTACTGATACACTGCACTGCCCTACACCTCCTCAGCTCTGTCTACCACCCTACTGATCCACTGCACAGCCCTACATCTTCTCAGCTCTGTCTACCACCCTACTGATCCACTGCACTGCCCTACATCTCCTCAGCTCTGTCTACCACCCTACTGATACACTGCACTGCCCCTACATCTCCTCAGCTCTGTCTACCACCCTACTGATCCGCTGCACAGCCCTACATCTCCTCAGCTCTGTCTACCACCCTACTGATCCACTGCACCGCCCTACATCTCCTCAGCTCTGTCTACCACCCTACTGATCCACTGCACAGCCTTACATCTCCTCAACTCTGTCTACCACCCTACTGATCCACTGCACCGCCCTACATCTCCTCAGCTCTGTCTACCACCCTACTGATCCACTGCACCGCCCTACATCTCCTCAGCTCTGTCCACCACCCTACTGATCCACTGCACAGCCCTACATCTCCTCAGCTCTGTCTACCACCCCTACTGATCCACTGCACCGCCCTACATCTCCTCAGCTCTGTCTACCACATTACTAATCCGCTGCACAGCCCTACATCTCCTCAGCTCTGTCTACCACCCTACTGATTCACTGCATCACCCTACATCTCGTCAGCTCTGTCTACCACCCTACTGATACACTGCACTGCCCTACATCTCCTCAGCTCTGTCTACCACCCTACTGATCCGCTGCACAGCCCTACATCTCCTCAGCTCTGTCTACCACATTACTAATCCGCTGCACAGGCCTACATCTCCCTCAGCTCTGTCTACCACCCTACTGATCCACTGCACCACCCTACATCTCCTCAGCTCTGTCTACCACCCTACTGATACACTGCACTGCCCTACATCTCCTCAGCTCTGTCTACCACCCTACTGATCCGCTGCACAGCCCTACATCTCCTCAGCTCTGTCTACCACCCTACTGATACGCTGCACAGCCCTACATCTCCTCAGCTCTGTCTACCACCCTACTGATCCACTGCACTGCCCTACATCTCCTCCTCACTTCTGACTACCACCCTACTGATCCACTACACCACCCTACATCTCCTCAGCTCTGTCTACCACCCTACTGATCCGCTGCACAGCCCTACATCTCCTCAGCTCTGTCTACCACCCTACTGATACACTGCACTGCCCTACATCTCCTCAGCTCTGTCTACCACCCTACTGATCCACTGCACCGCCCTACATCTCCTCAGCTCTGTCTACCACCCTACTGATCCACTGCACCGCCCCTACATCTCCTCAGCTCTGTCTACCACCCTACTGATCCACTGCACTGCCCTATATCTCCTCAGCTCTGTCTACCACCCTACTGATCCACTGCACTGCCCTGTATCTCCTCAGCTCTGTCTACCACCCTACTGATCCACTGCACTGCCCTACATCTCCTCAGCTCTGTCTACCACCCTACTGATCCACTGCACCACCCTACATCTCCTCAGCTCTGTCTACCACCCTACTGATACGCTGCACAGCCCTACATCTCCTCATCTCTGTCTACCACTCTACTGATCCACTGCACCGCCCTACATCTCCTCAGCTCTGTCTACCACCCTACTGATCCACTGCACCGCCCTACATCTCCTCAGCTCTGTCTACCACCCTACTGATCCACTGCACTGCCCTACATCTCCTCAGCTCTGTCTACCACCCTACTGATCCGCTGCACAGCCCTACATCTCCTCAGCTCTGTCTACCACCCTACTGATACGCTGCACAGCCCTACATCTCCTCAGCTCTGTCTACCACCCTACTGATCCGCTGCACCGCCCTACATCTCCTCAGCTCTGTCTACCACCCTACTGATCCGCTGCACAGCCCTACATCTCCTCAGCTCTGTCTACCACCCTACTGATCCACTGCACCGCCCTACATCTCCTCAGCTCTGTCTACCACCCTACTGATCCACTGCACAGCCTTACATCTCCTCAACTCTGTCTACCACCCTACTGATCCACTGCACCGCCCTACATCTCCTCAGCTCTGTCTACCACCCTACTGATCCACTGCACCGCCCTACATCTCCTCAGCTCTGTCTACCACCCTACTGATCCACTGCACAGCCCTACATCTCCTCAGCTCTGTCTACCACCCTACTGATCCACTGCACCGCCCTACATCTCCTCAGCTCTGTCTACCACATTACTAATCCGCTGCACAGCCCTACATCTCCTCAGCTCTGTCTACCACCCTACTGATCCACTGCATCACCCTACATCTCGTCAGCTCTGTCTACCACCCTACTGATACACTGCACTGCCCTACATCTCCTCAGCTCTGTCTACCACCCTACTGATCCGCTGCACAGCCCTACATCTCCTCAGCTCTGTCTACCACATTACTAATCCGCTGCACAGCCCTACATCTCCTCAGCTCTGTCTACCACCCTACTGATCCACTGCACCACCCCTACATCTCCTCAGCTCTGTCTACCACCCTACTGATACACTGCACTGCCCTACATCTCCTCAGCTCTGTCTACCACCCTACTGATCCGCTGCACAGCCCTACATCTCCTCAGCTCTGTCTACCACCCTACTGATACGCTGCACAGCCCTACATCTCCTCAGCTCTGTCTACCACCCTACTGATCCACTGCACTGCCCTACATCTCCTCAGCTCTGTCTACCACCCTACTGATCCACTGCACTGCCCTGTATCTCCTCAGCTCTGTCTACCACCCTACTGATCCACTGCACCACCCTACATCTCCTCAGCTCTGTCTACCACCCTACTGATCCACTGCACCACCCTACATCTCCTCAGCTCTGTCTACCACCCTACTGATACACTGCACTGCCCTACATCTCCTCAGCTCTGTCTACCACCCTACTGATCCACTACACCACCCTACATCTCCTCAGCTCTGTCTACCACCCTACTGATCCGCTGCACAGCCCTACATCTCCTCAGCTCTGTCTACCACCCTACTGATACACTGCACTACATCTCCTCAGCTCTGTCTACCACCCTACTGATCCACTGCACCGCCCTACATCTCCTCAGCTCTGTCTACCACCCTACTGATCCACTGCACCGCCCTACATCTCCTCAGCTCTGTCTACCACCCTACTGATCCACTGCACTGCCCTATATCTCCTCAGCTCTGTCTACCACCCTACTGATCCACTGCACTGCCCTGTATCTCCTCAGCTCTGTCTACCACCCTACTGATCCACTGCACTGCCCTACATCTCCTCAGCTCTGTCTACCACCCTACTGATCCACTGCACCACCCTACATCTCCTCAGCTTTGTCTACCACCCTACTGATACGCTGCACAGCCCTACATCTCCTCATCTCTGTCTACCACTCTACTGATCCACTGCACCGCCCTACATCTCCTCAGCTCTGTCTACCACCCTACTGATCCACTGCACCGCCCTACATCTCCTCAGCTCTGTCTACCACCCTACTGATCCACTGCACTGCCCTACATCTCCTCAGCTCTGTCTACCACCCTACTGATCCGCTGCACAGCCCTACATCTCCTCAGCTCTGTCTACCACCCTACTGATACGCTGCACAGCCCTACATCTCCTCAGCTCTGTCTACCACCCTACTGATCCACTGCACCGCCCTACATCTCCTCAGCTCTGTCTACCACCCTACTGATCCACTGCACCGCCCTACATCTCCTCAGCTCTGTCTACCACCCTACTGATCCACTGCACCGCCCTACATCTCCTCAGCTCTGTCTACCACCCTACTGATACACTGCACAGCCCTACATCTCCTCAGCTCTGTCTACCACCCTACTGATCCACTGCACCGCCCTACATCTCCTCAGCTCTGTCTACCACATTACTAATCCGCTGCACAGCCCTACATCTCCTCAGCTCTGTCTACCACCCTACTGATCCACTGCATCACCCTACATCTCCTCAGCTCTGTCTACCACCCTACTGATACACTGCACTGCCCTACATCTCCTCAGCTCTGTCTACCACCCTACTGATACGCTGCACAGCCCTACATCTCCTCAGCTCTGTCTACCACATTACTAATCCGCTGCACAGCCCTACATCTCCTCAGCTCTGTCTACCACCCTACTGATCCACTGCACCACCCTACATCTCCTCAGCTCTACCACCCTACTGATACACTGCACTGCCCTACATCTCCTCAGCTCTGTTTACCACCCTACTGATCCGCTGCACAGCCCTACATCTCCTCAGCTCTGTCTACCACCCTACTGATACACTGCACTGCCCTACATCTCCTCAGCTCTGTCTACCACCCTACTGATCCACTGCACCGCCCTACATCTCCTCAGCTCTGTCTACCACCCTACTGATCCACTGCACCGCCCTACATCTCCTCAGCTCTGTCTACCACCCTACTGATCCACTGCACCGCCCTACATCTCCTCAGCTCTGTCTACCACCCTACTGATCCACTGCACCGCCCTACATCTCCTCAGCTCTGTCTACCACCCTACTGATCCACTGCACTGCCCTGTATCTCCTCAGCTCTGTCTACCACCCTACTGATCCACTGCACTGCCCTACATCTCCTCAGCTCTGTCTACCACCCTACTGATCCACTGCACTGCCCTACATCTCCTCAGCTCTGTCTACCACCCTACTGATCCACTGCACCACCCTACATCTCCTCAGCTCTGTCTACCACCCTACTGATACGCTGCACAGCCCTACATCTCCTCAGCTCTGTCTACCACCCTACTGATCCACTGCACCGCCCTACATCTCCTCAGCTCTGTCTACCACCCTACTGATCCACTGCACCGCCCTACATCTCCTCAGCTCTGTCTACCACCCTACTGATCCACTGCACTGCCCTACATCTCCTCAGCTCTGTCTACCACCCTACTGATCCGCTGCACAGCCCTACATCTCCTTAGCTCTGTCTACCACCCTACTGATCCACTGCACTCCCCTGTATCTCCTCAGCTCTGTCTACCACCCTACTGATCCGCTGCACAGCCCTACATCTCCTTAGCTCTGTCTACCACCCTACTGATCCATTGCACTGCCCTGTATCTCCTCAGCTCTGTCTACCACCCTACTGATACGCTGCACCACCCTACATCTCCTCAGCTCTGTCTACCACCCTACTGATACGCTGCACAGCCCTACATCTCCTCAGCTCTGTCTACCACCCTACTGATCCACTGCACTGCCCTACATCTCCTCAGCTCTGTCTACCACCCTACTGATCCGCTGCACAGCCCTACATCTCCTTAGCTCTGTCTACCACCCTACTGATCCACTGCACTCCCCTGTATCTCCTCAACTCTGTCTACCACCCTACTGATCCATTGCACTGCCCTGTATCTCCTCAGCTCTGTCTACCACCCTACTGATACGCTGCACCACCCTACATCTCCTCAGCTCTGTCTACCACCCTACTGATACGCTGCACAGCCCTACATCTCCTCAGCTCTGTCTACCACCCTACTGATACGCTGCACAGCCCTACATCTCCTCAGCTCTGTCTACCACCCTACTGATCCACTGCACCGCCCTACATCTCCTCAGCTCTGTCTACCACCCTACTGATCCACTGCACTGCCCTACATCTCCTCAGCTCTGTCTACCACCCTACTGATCCGCTGCACAGCCCTACATCTCCTTAGCTCTGTCTACCACCCTACTGATCCACTGCACTCCCCTGTATCTCCTCAGCTCTGTCTACCACCCTACTGATCCGCTGCACAGCCCTACATCTCCTTAGCTCTGTCTACCACCCTACTGATCCATTGCACTGCCCTGTATCTCCTCAGCTCTGTCTACCACCCTACTGATACGCTGCACCACCCTACATCTCCTCAGCTCTGTCTACCACCCTACTGATACGCTGCACAGCCCTACATCTCCTCAGCTCTGTCTACCACCCTACTGATCCACTGCACTGCCCTACATCTCCTCAGCTCTGTCTACCACCCTACTGATCCGCTGCACAGCCCTACATCTCCTTAGCTCTGTCTACCACCCTACTGATCCACTGCACTCCCCTGTATCTCCTCAGCTCTGTCTACCACCCTACTGATCCATTGCACTGCCCTGTATCTCCTCAGCTCTGTCTACCACCCTACTGATACGCTGCACCACCCTACATCTCCTCAGCTCTGTCTACCACCCTACTGATCCGCTGCACTGCCCTGTATATCCTCAGCTCTGTCTACCACCCTACTGATACGCTGCACCGCCCTACATCTCCTCAGCTCTGTCTACCACCCTACTGATCCACCTCACTGCCCTATATCTCCTCAGCTCTGTCTACCACCCTACTGATCCACTGCACCGCCCTACATCTCCTCAGCTCTGTCTACCACCCTACTGATCCACTGCACTGCCCTACATCTCCTCAGCTCTGTCTACCACCCTACTGATCCGCTGCACAGCCCTACATCTCCTTAGCTCTGTCTACCACCCTACTGATCCACTGCACTCCCCTGTATCTCCTCAGCTCTGTCTACCACCCTACTGATCCATTGCACTGCCCTGTATCTATTCAGCTCTGTCTACCACCCTACTGATACGCTGCACCACCCTACATCTCCTCAGCTCTGTCTACCACCCTACTGATCCGCTGCACTGCCCTGTATATCCTCAGCTCTGTCTACCACCCTACTGATACGCTGCACCGCCCTACATCTCCTCAGCTCTGTCTACCACCCTACTGATCCGCTGCACTGCCCTGTATATCCTCAGCTCTGTCTACCACCCTACTGATCTGCTGCACAGCCCTACATCTCCTCAGCTCTGTCTACCACCCTACTGATCTGCTGCACAGCCCTACATCTCCTAAGCTCTGTCTACCACCCTACTGATCCACTGCACCGCCCTACATCTCCTCAGCTCTGTCTACCACCCTACTGATCCACTGCACCGCCCTACATCTCCTCAGCTCTGTCTACCACCCTACTGATCCACTGCACCGCCCTACATCTCCTCAGCTCTGTCTACCACCCTACTGATCCACTGCACTGCCCTGTATCTCCTCAGCTCTGTCTACCACCCTACTGATACGCTGCACAGCCCTACATCTTCTCCTCATCTATTTACCACCCAACGTGTCCTTTCTTCAGTGCTGCACCGTCTTACATCTTCTCTTCAGCTCTGTTTATCACTCTACCCGTCCTCTTCGCAGTCCTTATATCTCATGCTGTAAGATCAGTGATAACATGGATTCTTTATGAGCCATGATACTATGGATTCTTTACTGTACGAGCAGTGATAATATGGATTCTTTACTGTACGAGCAGTGATAATATGGATTCTTTATGAGCCATGATACTATGGATTCTTTACTGTACGAGCAGTGATAATTGGATTCTTTACTGTACGAGCAGCAATGCTATGGATTTTTTACTGTACGAGCAGTGATAATATGGATCCTTTACTGTACGAGCAGTGATAGTATGGATTCTTTACTGTACGAGCAGTGATACTATGGATTCTTTACTGTAAGAGCAGTGATAATATGGATTCTTTACTGTATGAGCAGTGATAATATGGATTCTTTACTGTATGAGCAGTGATAGTATGGATTATTTACTGTACGAGCAGCAATGCTATGGATTCTTTACTGTACGAGCAGCAGTGCTATGGATTCTTTACTGTACGAGCAGTGATAATATGGATTCTTGATGAGCAGTGATACTATGGATATCTCTGCCACACCCTGTATGTTATATATGAATGCTTAGGGACATTTTGGAGCCCTTTTCCCAGGATCTGTAGGACTCCTGACGGTCACAGTCCCGGGAATCTGGAATTAACCCCTTATTCTGTGGGTAGATGATAACTTGCTCAGATGGGACTGACCCTTTGATACAATTGTCGGCAGCGTCTCATGTTCACACAGGGAGATGCGCTGCCAATAACAATGAGCTTTAGATCTGCATTAACAATCTAACAATTAGTATTTTCAGGGTTATTTTTCCTATGTAAAAGGAACTTTACCCTTTTCAAGTCATAATGCACAAACCTCTACAATTCTGCGACATGTGAATATGTCCTCACACCCGCGCATCACTCGGCTCCCAGTTAATCACTGATCACATTTACATTTTCGGATCTCTACAAACCGGGATTGTAAAGTCCAGATCTAACGAGTGCGAATCATGAGAACATCTATAAGCCCCTGACATGTGCCGACCGCTCTGCCCCTCCAGTGGGGACCAGTATCCGCCGATTACTGGGGCAGAGCCTTCACTGGAGTCTTTCATAAGGCTACAGTCACACAACCATCCCGTTTCTGCGGTCCGCAAAAAACGGTCCTGTTTTTCCACGGATGCATTTGTGTGGCATCTGTGTGACATCCGTTCTGTTCCATATACGGGCCGTGTGTCATCCGTGTGTCATCCGTGTGCCTTACGGGTTTTTTTGCGGACCGCAAAAAAACAGAAGCAGCTAGATAGATAGATAGATAGATAGATATAGATAGATAAATAAATTGATAGATAGATAGCGGAATAGTTAGAGGGATAACTAGAGAGATAGAGGGATGAATGAATGAATCAAGGGATAGATAGATAATAGAAAAGAAAGACATATATAATGTCCCACTCCCCAGCATTTTGCAATCTTGCACCCTATAGTGCCTTTCATCTGACACCAAAGAGAGCTTAGCCTTCTATTTAGCCAAAAAAATAAATAAATAATTAAAAAAATGACGTGGGGTCCCCCCTATTTTTTGTAGCCAGCTCAGGTAAAGCAGACAGCTGCAGCCTACAGACCACAGCTGGCAGCTTCACCTTGGCTGATAATCCAAAACAGAGGGATGCCACACTGTTATTTTAAATTAAATAAATAATTTAAAACAAAAACGTGGGGCCCGCCTCAAATTGGATCACCAGCCAAGGTAAAGCGGACAGCTTTGGTCTGGTATTCTCAGACTAGGGAGATCCACGGTCCTTGGACCCTCCGTAGCCAAAAAACAGCAGGCTGCAGCCGCCCCAGAAATGGCGCATCCATGAGATGTGCCAATCCCGGTGCTTTTCCCCCAGCTCATCCCGATGCCCTGGTGCGGTGGCAAATAATGGGTGGGTAATATATGGGGTTGATACCAGATGTGTAATGTCACCTGGCATCAAGCCCAGAGCTTAGTGATGTCACGGCATCTATCAGATACCCAACATCACTAACCCAGTCAGTAATAATAAAAAAAATCACGACAAACTAATTTTTATTTGAAAAAACACTCCCAAAACATTCCCTCTTTCGCCAATTTATTGGAAAGAAAAATCAAATCTGGGTCCGGCATAATCCAATAAGGGGGTCCCCCGACAATCCATACCATAGTCACTGTCCCAGTCAATGAAGAACAGAATGTTCCCCATTGGCTGGGAGAGCAACGCAGTGACCTGAGCTAACACCTTGAGGTCAGCCCAGGTCACTACAGGGCATGACCAGCGCCGACGTCATGAGGTTAGCTAGGTACATTACCTGCGGTGATGGAAACCTCTGCACTCCTGACGTCAGCGCTGGTCACGGAGTTCAATGGCTGCCGCGTTCACAAGTGAAGTGTTGCAGGAGCCTGTGATGTCACCTCTAGTCACAGTCTTGGGCCGCCCGCGAGAGGTGATGTGGGAGTGCGGCGGGCATAGAAGTCAGTGACAAGCGCTGATGTCAGGAGAGCAAGAGTTCATCACCGCATGTAATGATCTGAGCTAACCTCCTGACGTCAGCGCTCACCCTCCCCGCGGCTGCTCGCAAACTGCTGTAAGGGCAGATGCCGACACACTGCGGTGCGAGCAGCCGCGGGGCTGGCAGGGAGCGGGACACACTGCAGTGCGGGCACTCGATGGAGATCACATGGAAGTGCTTCCGTGTGGCTTCTGGGAATATTGCGGACCCATTGACTTGTATTGAATCACGGTCCGTTATTACGGAACAGAATAGGACATGTTCCAAAATAACAGAACGGACATACGGCATCCGATGTGTTTTTTGTAGGAACTAATGTACACGGAAGATCCTACGCAAAAGACATTGAAAAGATGGTCCTGTCAGGAGGGCGGAAAAAAAACAGGAACTGAACAGGACACACGGAACGGTCGTGTGAATGAGCCCTTATAGATGCAGCAGTGTTAGTCAGGGCTGAGCCGGGGGCTGAGATCTGGATGTATCCAAATGTTATTACAGAGTATATTGCCTGAGTGCCCAGTGACAGCGATCACCGCCTCCTCCAGTGACAGCGATCACCGCCTCCTCCAGTGACAGCGATCACCGCCTCCTCCAGTGACAGTGAGCGGCGGTGACTCGCAGGCAGCAGGGGCGGAGGTTATCAAATGTTTCCTGGGAATTCTGGGGAACTCTATGCTATTATATGGAAATGGCCGCAGCGTGACACCCCCAGCATTGTGCTCCACAGCCGGGCGTCCTCTAATGGCGCACAACATATTCACTGTAAATTCACACCTTACTCAGAAAACCAATCCCAGGGGCGGCTCAGCCCCAAGAATAAAATATTCAGTTGTAAAAAATGTCATCTCCATGCAAATGAGATAACAGTCATCTAGTAATGGTGTAATATGGATTATAGCGTGTAGAAACCAGTGCAGAACATGTACAGCAGAGATATAACAATGTATCAGTATAGTAATGTACAGCAGCGATATAACAATGTATCAATATAGTAATGTACAGCAGAGATATAACAATGTAGCAATATAGTAATGTGTAATGTACAGCAGAGATATAACAATGTATCAATATAGTAATGTACAGCAGAGATATAACAATGTATCAATATAGTAATGTGTAATGTACAGCAGAGATATAACAATGTATCAATATAGTAATGTGTAATGTACAGCAGAGATATAACAATGTATCAATATAGTAATGTACAGCAGAGATATAACAATGTATCAATATAGTAATGTACAGCAGTAATATAACAATGTAGCAATATAGTAATGTGTAATGTACAGCAGAGATATAACAATGTATCAATATAGTAATGTACAGAAGATGTACAGCAGTAATATAACAATGTAGCAATATAGTAATGTGTAATGTACAGCAGAGATATAACAATGTATCAATATGGTAATGTACAGAACATGTACAGTAGAGATATAACAATGTATCAATATAGTAATGTGTAATGTACAGCAGTAATATAACAATGTATAGCGCTATAGAAATGTGTAATGTACAGAACATGTACAGCAGAGATATAACAATGTATCAATATGGCAATGTGTAATGTATAGAACGATACGTACAGCAGTAATATAACAATGTATAACGCTATAGTAATGTACAGAATGATACGTACAGAAGTAATATAACAATGTATCAATATAGTAATGTGCAGAATGTTATGTACAGCAGTAATATAACAATGTATCAGTACAGTAATGTGTAATGTACAGCAGCGATATCACTATTATAGCAGTATAGTAATGTGTAATGTACAGCAGCGATATCACTATTATAGCAGTATAGTGCTGTGTAATGTACAGCAGCGATATCACTATTATAGCAGTATAGTAATGTGTAATGTACAGCAGCGATATCACTATTATAGCAGTATAGTGCTGTGTAATGTACAGCAGCGATATCACTATTATAGCAGTATAGTAATGTGTAATGTACAGCAGCGATATCACTATTATAGCAGTATAGTGCTGTGTAATGTACAGCAGCGATATCACTATTATAGCAGTATAGTGCTGTGTAATGTACAGCAGCGATATCACTATTATAGCAGTATGGTACTGTGTAATGTACAGCAGCGATATCACTATTATAGCAGTATAGTACTGTGTAATGTACAGCAGCGATATCACTATTATAGCAGTATAGTACTGTGTAATGTACAGCAGCAATATCACTATTATAGCAGTATAGTAATGTGTAATGTACAGCAGCGATATCACTATTATAGCAGTATAGTAATGTGTAATGTACAGCAGCGATATCACTATTATAGCAGTATAGTAATGTGTAATGTACAGCAGCAATATCACTATTATAGCAGTATAGTACTGTGTAATGTACAGCAGCGATATCACTATTATAGCAGTATAGTACTGTGTAATGTACAGCAGCGATATCACTATTATAGCAGTATAGTGCTGTGTAATGTACAGCAGCGATATCACTATTATAGCAGTATGGTACTGTGTAATGTACAGCAGCGATATCACTATTATAGCAGTATGGTACTGTGTAATGTACAGCAGCGATATCACTATTATAGCAGTATAGTAATGTGTAATGTACAGCAGCGATATCACTATTATAGCAGTATAGTAATGTGTAATGTACAGCAGCGATATCACTATTATAGCAGTATAGTAATGTGTAATGTACAGCAGCGATATCACTATTATAGCAGTATAGTGCTGTGTAATGTACAGCAGCGATATCACTATTATAGCAGTATAGTGCTGTGTAATGTACAGCAGCGATATCACTATTATAGCAGTATAGTGCTGTGTAATGTACAGCAGCGATATCACTATTATAGCAGTATGGTACTGTGTAATGTACAGCAGCGATATCACTATTATAGCAGTATGGTACTGTGTAATGTACAGCAGCGATATCACTATTATAGCAGTATAGTAATGTGTAATGTACAGCAGCGATATCACTATTATAGCAGTATAGTAATGTGTAATGTACAGCAGCGATATCACTATTATAGCAGTATAGTAATGTGTAATGTACAGCAGCGATATCACTATTATAGCAGTATAGTAATGTGTAATGTACAGCAGCGATATCACTATTATAGCAGTATAGTAATGTGTAATGTACAGCAGCGATATCACTATTATAGCAGTATAGTAATGTGTAATGTACAGCAGCG
The DNA here is from genome assembly GCF_048569485.1 of Anomaloglossus baeobatrachus. Taxonomy (NCBI): domain Eukaryota; kingdom Metazoa; phylum Chordata; class Amphibia; order Anura; family Aromobatidae; genus Anomaloglossus; species Anomaloglossus baeobatrachus. The sequence goes on along the minus strand of NC_134357.1, from coordinate 12,993,035 downwards.
ATATCACTATTATAGCAGTATAGTAATGTGTAATGTACAGCAGCAATATCACTATTATAGCAGTATGGTACTGTGTAATGTACAGCAGCAATATCACTATTATAGCAGTATAGTAATGTGTAATGTACAGCAGCGATATCACTATTATAGCAGTATGGTACTGTGTAATGTACAGCAGCGATATCACTATTATAGCAGTATGGTACTGTGTAATGTACAGCAGCGATATCACTATTATAGCAGTATAGTAATGTGTAATGTACAGCAGCGATATCACTATTATAGCAGTATAGTAATGTGTAATGTACAGCAGCGATATCACTATTATAGCAGTATAGTGCTGTGTAATGTACAGAATGCTGCACTTCTCAACACTGACATTGCAGCACCAAGAAGGAGAAGTCGTGGAATGATGGAATCACGGGATGGAGATGTTACTGTTCTGAAAATGATATAAAAATGCAAGCAAATTTTATAAAACCTCTGAATTTTTCTAATGTGGAGTCTGAGCCACGTGCAGAAATCCCGGCACCTCCAGCCTCGGCTGCCATCACTGAGGTGATTACTGGTCATCTGAGGAAGGTTCTCCCGCTGAATGCACTTGGGCAAATTATCAGGATCCTCTTCTGGCAGCTCCTGTGTAATTACCAACCAATGACGTCTCTGATGTGCTCGATGGAGACAAGTGCAGAGACGCAGCAGCCATGGCAGACAAGTGTAGCGTCTGCCTTTGACCACATACTCAGGATGACTGTCATTGACAGACTAGGGCCAGCCACCAAGTCGGCAGGATCTCAAGAACCCTGAATCCCTTTAACCCCTTTACTGGGATTTGGAATTACACATGGTCCAGGAGATCACTGTCTATGGAAGCCTGCAATCCAGAAAAGAGTGGTCGTCAGGCAGGGTCCAAACCAGGAGGCACAAAAAGGGACAAAATCAGCAGGCAGGAGCGTACTCAGGAAATCAGGCACAGGTCAAAACCGGAGATGGCAGTGAGGTACAAAAACAGCAGGCAGGAGGGTAGTCAGAGAGTAGGCAGGGGTCAAACACGGGACTCAATAGTCAGAACAGGACAGGAACCAGACTCTAGCAGGAAAGCAAAACTATATCTGGCAGGAACCAGCAGACAGGAGGAGGAATAAGAAGCATGTGCTGTCTTCCCATTGGTTGTAGCTGAACTATGTTAACTTCAGCTGGAAGACACATGCCACCTACAGTTAGCCAGTGGTACTGCAGGTCCCAGTGAAACCCAGCTTAGTGGATGAGCGGAGTTTGCGCCCACCAGAGCCACTGGCACTGACTCCTCTCCTATCACCAGCACAGTCCATGGTGGAAATACGATGGCGCCTGGTGACCGAAGCAGAAGTCGCAGGAGCAGACTCTGGTGAGGACAAGGCAACAAGTCAAGAGATGCAGCAGCCTTGGGAGACAAGTCCGGAGACGCAGCAGCCACAGGAGAGTAATCCGGAAACACTGCAGCCATGGGAGATGAGTCTGAAGATACTGCAGCCATGGAAGACAAGTCCAGAGACATGGCAGCCATGGGAGACAAGTCCGGAGATGCAGCAGTCATGGGATACGAGTGTGGAGACACTGAAGCCGTGGGATACAAGTCCAGAGATGCTACAGCCATCGGAGACGAGTCTGAAAATACTGCATCCATGGGAGACAAGTCTGGAAATGCAGCAGCCACAGAGGACAAGCCTGGAGACACTACAGCCATAGGAAAAGAGTCCGGAGATGCAGCAGTCATGGGAATCAAGTCTCAAGACTCAGCAACTACAGAAGTGCAGAGACGCTACAGCCATTGGTGACAAGTCTGCAGATGCTACAGCCATGGGAGACAAGTCCAGAGACGCAGCAGCTACAGGAGACAAGTTTGGAGACGCTACAGCCATAGGAGACATGTACGGAAACAATCCAGCCTTAGGAGACAACTCGGGAGATGCTATAGCCATAGGAGACATGTTGGAAAACACATCAGCTACAGAAGACAAGTACAGAGATGCGGCAGCCATACGAGATGAGTCTGGAGATGCGGCAGCCATACGAGACGAGTCTGGAGATGCGGCAGCCATACGAGACGAGTCTGGAGATGCTGCAGCCATGGGAGAAGGTTTAGACCAGGGTTCCCCAACTCCAGTCCTTGAGGGCCACCAACAGTGCATGTTTTCAGGATTTCCTTACCATTGCATGGGTGTTGGAATCATCAACTGTGCAGGTGATTAAATTATCACCTGTGCAATACTAAGGAAATCCTGAAAACATGCACTGCTGGCGACCCTTGAGGACTGGAATTGGGGACCCATGGTTTAGACTATGCTGACTGCTCACAGTGCCACCAGCAACATGCGGCCTGGGGATGTTGTGTTGAATAGCTGCTTTAATTGAGACATTTTTTAGAATTCGTTCCAGCACTGGTGCCACCACCAAATCTACATAATGCAAAACGGTTAATGCACCTGGAATGAAGACTATAGGGATCCGGCTACCGTAGATTATGCTCCCCACACACCATAATCCTGGGATTAGGACATTTTGAAGTACATTGAGGAAAATGTGCAACCTTTAGGACCATAGGCACAGATTGAACGATGTCTATTAGCGCCATCAGCCCAAAACTGGCAGCAACCAGGGGGACCAGCTACTTCCACCTACTGGCCAGAGAGTGCACGTACATACAATACATACATTCTGGGGTATTCAGTGTATACAAAGAATATGAATTCACATGAATCATTGTGCAATTGATGGAACCTGTAATGACCGTGTTCTCAGAATCCATCTCTCCGAGTTAATAAGTAGCAGAGTCGGTGACCGGCGCGTTCCTAGTGCGGGGATCAGCCTCATGACTATGTATCGCTGATAACCTCGCCCGTTCTGCAGCAGCTCAGGTCAGGCGGATATACAGGAGGGTGAGAGCGAAAGCTACACTGAGACTTATCGCAACACAGGCCAAGGCGAATTAATCATCCAAACCTCAATGTGTCACCTGATGGATATCCCCTCATCTCAGCACTCACACGAGGAGCAGGAAACATGGATCCAAAGGGGATTGTCCTGTTACTTTGTATCTGCTCCATGCCATACTATTACACTGCAACAGCCGGACCCGATGATTTACAGCGAGAATCAACTACAGTCACTGGTGGATCTAGATTTTCTGGCACCAGGGGCAAAAATTCAGGTTGGCGCCCCACCTTCCCCCCACATGTGGATTGAGTAGTCGTCATGTGACCGCTCATATATGTGTGATTTGCACTTTGTCACGTGCCGACAAGCTGCTCTGCCAAATTCTCTCAATGTTTAGTGGAAAACTATAACCCTGGCTTCATAGAAAGAAACAGGAAGAAAAGCCAGAGGTCATGTGACCGTAAGTATGAATATCACGTATGAACAAACAGAGCTGAATCCTGACAGTGAGTATATTACACGCTGTTAGGATTGGGCTGCAGAGCTTAATTTTATAATTAAAGGGGTTGTCCAGATTTGTGATGATCGTTTGCAGGCTCTCTAGATGACTGCAGGCTCCTGAATTCTCAGAGAGCACACACTGCACACTTTTCAGATTTTCCCATGCCGGCAGCAAGAGTGGACAGTAATGTGAGTGCAAGCATGCAATCCGCATACTTCAGGCCACATTCTGACTAGACGTGTCCTGCCTCATTCACTTGTATTGCACAAGACCAGGCATGCTTAGTTGGCACGTAACCGCATGTGTGTAAATTGCAAACTTGTGGTTTTGTGACCTCCCGCTCTCACCACTGGCACCAGAGAATCCTGACAGCGTGCAGTGTGCACGCTGTGAGAATTATGAAGTCTGCAGTCACATAGAGTGGCACAGAGTGACTGTAGAGTTTTATCAAAAACATAGACACCCCCTTTAAGGATCCTAACATAAATAAAGACATAACTTAACTTGTCAGATGGCACAATACTTTATTAATATAGCCATGTATAATGTAATCTTACAAGTTACGGATTGTTACATTTGTACAGGATCAGAACAAATAACAGCACAAGAATACATCACCAGAAAAACTGCATCACAACCCTCATCATTACAGGCATACATCACCAAAAACCCCATCAGTACAGAAACACAGCATTACAACCCTCATGATTACAGAAATACATCACCAGAACCACCATCAGTACAGAAACATAGTATCACAACCCTCATCATTACAGGAATACATCACCAGAAACACTATCAGTACAGAAACATAGTATCACAACCCTCATCATTACAGGAAAACATCATCGGAAACCCCATCAGTACAGAAACACAGCATTACAACCCTTATGATTACAGAAATACATCACCAGAACTACCATCAGTATAGAAACACAGTATCACAACCCTCATCATTACAGGAATACATCACCAGAAACACCATCAGTACAGAAACATAGCATCACAACCCTCATCATTACAGAAACACTATCAGTACAGAAACACAGTATCACAACCCTCATCATTAGAGAAATACATCACCAGAACGAGCATCAATACAGAAACACAGTATCACAACCCTCATCATTACAGGAATAAATCACCAGAACCACCATCAGTACAGAAACACAAGATCACTACCCTCATCATTACAGGAATACATCACCAGAACCACCATCAGTACATGGTACAGCATTTGCAATGTCAGGTCAAGCCCATATAGCTTTGTATCACATGAACTGACAACTCCTGGTATGTCCTTAAGAATGGTAAGGGGATGATGGGAGTTGTTTTTACCAGCTATCATCAGACTGTGGACAACAGAGGAACCACAGTATTGATGACAATTAGTCAGTATCACACTTTACACCCATGAACCTTTATAGATGATGTTGTCAGAGTCTTTTCTTTCTTTTCTTCATATTATCCAGATACCATGATGACTTTTCACATCCACAGCTTGTCTCTGCAGACTTCCATCTTCTCTGATTTTCTGCAGCACATCCCGACATGATGCCCTTGAAAATAGCAAAATGATTATAATGTTCTTGAATAAAAATATGTGCCCTATGCTGTGCCCCTGAATAGCTGCCCCTCACACTGTCCCTCTTATAGTACTTGCCCTCCACACTGCCCTCTCCTTTCCATACTGATCCCCCTCTTCACACTGTCTTCTACACTGTGACCCCTTACACTGCTCAGTCTATACTGTGCCCCCTCATCACACTCCCCCTCCACGACTTACTGTCCGCTACTGTCAAATCATTACACTGCTCTGTGCTTTCGTTAGCATTCCCATAGACTTTAAATGGAGTGGCCATGGTCAACCAGAATTACATCCAAAGTGAGATTCAGGACCCCCATTCTTTACATCTTGTGACCCCAAGATCAGCAAATTATTAGCATTGTGCGCACGCTGCTTTTTTTTCTACGTTTTTCCATGTTTTTCAGGTGCAGTTATGGTCCCAAAACTGCATGCATTTCCTTCCCCAGCAAAGTCTATGAGATTTCATTTTTGCACATGTTGCAGTTTTTTTTGGACTGCAGCTTTGTGGTGACCACAGAACTGCAGCATGTCAATTCTTTTTGCATTATGTCCCTGCGTGTCGGAGGACTAACAGATCAATCCCCTGCTGACTTGGGGTCAATGGGAGATTGATCCCTGGTATATGGCCAGATGGCGGTCCCCAAATAAAATCTATGGGGACCAGAATCCAGTGCAAAGGGGTAGGAGCAAGCGCTTCATATTTTCCGATTCACCGGGGCGGCTGTCACATGCTCCCGTAGCCTCTCATTCTTCTTCCTGGGCTGCTCATTAGGCTCATACATATTCACTGCTTCCCTCGCCCACCAGCGTCTGTGTTGTTCGCAGTCAGACAAGTCTCCACGCTGAGTGACAGCATGTCTGAGGCTTTCAATCAGACGCCGGTGGCAGGTCAATATCGTACAGTAAAATAAAATTAAAAAATTGGGGGAGGATGCCCCCCATATTTTGATGCCAGCACAGATAAAGCCTGACAGCTGGGGGCTAGTATTCTCAGGCTGGGGATGCCCATGGTTATTGGGTGCCCCCCAGCCTAAAAATATCAGCTAGCAGCCACCCGGAATTGCTGCATCCATTAGATGCGACAGTCCTGACACTTTACCCGGCTCTTCCTGTTGCCCTGGTGCGCTGGTAATCAGGGTAATGAGGGACTTAATGGCAGCTCACAGCAGCCACTAAGTCCTAGATTAGTTATGGCAGGCGTCTATGAGACCCCCCCATCACTAATCTGTAAGTGAAAGTAAATAATCACAAACACCGAAAAAATCCTTTATTTGAAATAAAAGACAAAAAAGCACCCTCTTTCACCACTTTATTAACACCCTGAAACACCGGTGCAGGCCTGAAGTAATCCCCACGAGGTCCCACAGCGGTTCCACCACTGCTACATCTGAAGCTCATAGAGAGCGTCATAAAACATGACTGTCCGCTGTGACCTGCCACAACTGAAGTGAGCTGCGCAAACAACGGTGACATCACTCAAGTTAGCCACGACCACAGCTATAGTCCTCCACCCATGCCAGCAAATCACCTGAGTGACATCACCGCTGGTCGCGCAGATCACTTCAGTCGCTGCATGGAACTGGCAGCGGGCAGTCATGTTCTATGGCACTGTGAGCTTTAGAAGTAGCGTTTTTGCCGTGGGTGCGTTTTTTGGGGGTAAAAACGTGCATCTTTGTGCTCACTACAAAGAAGCAGCGTGCGCACATAGCCTTACTCATACTGCAGGGAGCTTGCAATCTTGATAAACTCCCCGTGAAGGCCACGCTTTATACCTAAATCATGAAGCACAAATTAATCTGGAACGTACTGTTGAAATGTGGCAACGTTTTTGCAAAATTTGTAATTCCACAATATTTTGCTACATTTGGCATTTTTTATGCCAATTCTGGGGGGGAACGTTTCTTTAATATAGGGTCGAGAGCAGCCAACAAGTTCATCGTAACTTATGCCACAAAAAAGGCGTAATGTTCTCCCGCCTCGACGTTCCTGCATTTCTCGTGGTGGCGTACGGCTGAAGACAGACGCCAAATTCATGAGGACGCGCTCGTCTTGTAAGAAATGTGGTGCGTCTTACTCCGGCGCACAGTCCATGAAGACGTCACGAGGCTCGGCCTCTGAATTCGGACTTACTGTCCCGGAGAAAATGGTTTGTTTTCTCCAACTAGACATAGACTTGTTGAGACGCTTCTCCCATCCGACCCCGGTCACAGAACAAAGACCCTTCTATGACTGTGTCTCCCGCAGGCGCTTGTGTAATGTATTTTGCTGTATACGGTTAGATAACCGCGTGCTCGGGACGGAGGCAGCCGCATCTCCCGACGCCTTCACAACATTTTACATAAGAGATGGGAACGCCAGAGCCTTAATTGGACATTAAATTACAGTAATTAGATTTCTCCAGTTTATTTCTTCTGACGCAGTTTTTTCTTTTCACCACTTTCGGAGTTATCACAATCCGGGGATGTACAATGGCCGCAGATTAGTGACTCATGTTACAGCAGCCGGCAATTACCACATTGGAAATTATGCTCCTTTCACTTCGGCCGGGTTCAGACGTGGCGGAGCTGATGGCGGCTCCCCCGACCCGAACTCACAGCCGTATGTATGTGTAGCGCCCAGGGGGCAGGGGGAGTCAGGTATGGGGTCTCGTACCTGAGTTACTCGTCACCGGGCCGGTGTGGTGGTCTGGGATGTTGCGGTGGCCTGCCCCGATGTTTACACCAATAAGGAGGGAGGGTGATGGGGATTGTAGTAGGAGGATTGTCGTGACGCCACCTGTGGTTTGCGGCCAGGCATTAGTCGCCGCTGCTGTCTCTGTTCTCCGGGGCAGATGGTAATAGCAGCTAGAGATAGTATCGCTCCCCACAGGTGGAGCAGACCCCAGGAAGGATAATGGGGGGAGTAGTGATGGCAATGGCCTTTGGCACCGAGGCGCGGGGTGGCGGTGCCGGTAATAAGAGTCTGAGTCAAATGCTGCAGTTCCAGGTGTCTTTACTCACTATTTGTGCCGCTCACCCGGGTAGTACTGGTTACTCACTGTCATGGGCCCCATCAAACCCAGATTCCTTTGGAGGTCAGTCCAGTGTGATGCTCGGTGGGCGCTTTCCTCCTAGTGCCTTGTGTGTTGGGTCCCCATGGCTTAAAGCTACTTGGGGACCCCAGTCCGTCTCGAGTAGTACTCTTGTCCCTATTTGGAGGTGCCGCGTCTCCGCAATGGGGCCTGGCCATGTCCAAGGCCCCAGATCCTATCTGGCACTGTGCTTTCAGGCTCTTTGTGAACAGGGAAGCTTGAAACCTCCCCGTCCCGGCAGATTCTGGAAAATCAACTTGAAGAATGATCTTCCCTAGGGTCCTACACCCTGCATGGCGCCGGTTCCGAGGGAGCAATCAAGCTCTCCACTCGGCAACCGCATGAACTCCTGTGTCCCACCAGAGCACTGGTAAGACACGTCTGCTCCTTTTCTCTCCTACTGTATAATGACCATACTTTTATTGATAAGTTCTAATATGCAATTATATCCCCGCCTCACACATGGGCTCTTGTTTTGGCCAGTCATGGCTGCACGCGTATGTGTTTTCTTTAGGAACAGAAGACTAAGGCGCCACAAGACCCTCCTGTTCCCTCCAAAGCCATTAATCTTCTCCAGACCTATCTTTTGCAGACTCCTCTTTCCTCTCCAGACCCCTCTGTCCCATCTAGACCACTCTGTCCTCTCCAGACTCCCCTCTCCTCTCCAGATTCCTCTCCACACCCCTCTGTTCTCTCCAGACCCAATGTCCTCTCCAGACTCCTCTGTCCTCTCCAGACCCTATGTCCTCTCCAGACCCCTCTGTCCTCTCCAGACCCTTCTGTCCCCTCCAGACCCCTCTGTCCTCTCCAGACTCCTCTGTCCTCTCCAGACTCCTCTGTCCTCTCCAGACTCCCCTGTCCTCTCCAGACTCCCCTCTCCTCTCCAGACTCCCCTCTCCTCTCCAGACTCCCCTCTCCTCTCCAGACCCCTATGTTCTCTCCAGACCCCTATGTTCTCTCCATACCCCTCTGTTCTCTCCATACCCCTCTGTTCTCTCCATACCCCTCTGTTCTCTCCAGACTCCTCTGTCCTCTCCAGACCCTATGTCCTGTACAGACCCTTCTGTCCCCTCCAGACCCCTCTGTCCTCTCCAGACCCCTCTGTCCTCTCCAGACCCCTTTGTCCCCTTCAGACCCCTCGGTCCTCTCCAGACCCTTCTGTCCTTTCCAGATTAATTTGTTGTCTCCAGACTCCTCTGACCTCTCTAGACCCCTCTGCCCTCACCAGATCACTATGTCCTTTCCAGACCCCTCTGTCCTCTCCAGACCCCTCTGTCCTCTCCAGACCCATCTGTCCCCTCCAGACCCATCTGTCCTCTCCAGACCCTCTGTCCTCTCCAGACCCCTCTGTCCTCTCCAGACCCCTCTGTCCTCTCCAGACCCCTCTGTCCTCTCCAGACCCCTCTGTCCTCTCCAGACCCCTCTGTCCCCTCCAGACCCCTCTGTCCCCTCCAGACTCCTCAGTCCCCTCCAGACTCCTCAGTCCCCTCCAGACTCCTAGGTCTTCTCCAGACTCCTCTGTCCTCTCCAGACTCCTCTGTCCCCTCCAGACCCCTCTGTCTTCTCCAGACCCCTTTGCCCTCTCCAGACCCCTCTGTCCCCTCCAGACTCCTCTGTCCCCTCCAGACCCCTCTGCCCTCGCCAGATCACTGTTCCTTCCCAGACTTCTCTGTCCTTCCCAGACTCCTCTGTCCTCTCCAAACTCCTCTGTCCTCTCCAGACTGCTCTGTCCTCTCCAGGCCCCTCTCTTCTCTCCAGACTTCTCTGTCCTATCCAGACCACTCTGTTCTTTCCAGACCCCTGTGTTCTCTCCAGACCCATCTGTACCCTGCAGACCCTCCATTCTCTCCAGACCCTCTGTCCTTTCCAGACTCCTCTCTCCTTCCCTGATTCCTCTCTCCTCTCCTAATTTCTCTCTCTGTCCCTGATTCCACTCTCCTTTCTGTCCCTTCCATATCCCTCTGTCCTCCCCAGATCCCTCTGTCCTCCCCAGACCCCTTTGTCCTCTCCATTAAGGAATAACGTTTGGAACTCCATTCTATGTCTGAACTGGGTGCAAAAAACCTAAAAAACATCACTATGGGGAGATAAGGTATGCACACCAGTGACTATGGAAGGGGAATACATGGAATAGCAGAAACTGCTGTGTGAATACTGACATGAAAAATTCAATAGCTATTTGTAAGAATGAAATGTGAAAAATGGAACCTGCATTACTGCCATGAATATATGAATAAAGAGAAATTTACATACACACCTATTGCCAATCCACATCGTATATATAGCCTGGGTCTCAGCGTCCCATACACGGTAAGTTTTTTAACTGCATGAGAGGACACACACAAGCTAGGGACCCCAACGTAGAGAAATACTTTGGCGTAGTGTTGGGGCTCTTCTGCATTGATCAATTCAGTAGCTAAATTTCTCTTTATTCATATATTCATGGCAGTAATGCAGGTTCCATTTTTCACATTTCATTCTTACAAATAGCTATTGAATTTTTCATGTCAGTATTCACACAGCAGTTTCTGCTATTCCATGTATTCCCCTTCCATAGTCACTGGTGTGCATACCTTATCTCCCCATACCTTTGTCCTCTCCAGACCCCTCTGTCCTCTCCAGACCCCTCTGTCCTCTCAAGACCCCTCTGTCCTCTCAAGACCCCTCTGTCCTCTCAAGACCCCTCTGTCCTCTCCAGACCCCTCTGTCCTCTCCAGACCCCTCTGTCCTCTCCAGACTCCTCTGTCCTCTCCAGACTCCTCTGTCCTCTCCAGACTCCTCTATCCTCTCCAGACTCCTCTGTCCTCTCCAGACTCCTCTGTCCTTTCCAGACTCCTCTGTCCTCTCCAGACCTTTCTGTCCTCTCCAGACCTTTCTGTCCTCTCCAGACTCCTCTGTCCTCTCCAGACCCCTCTGTCCTCTCCAGACCTTTCTGTCCTCTCCAGACCTTTCTGTCCTCTCCAGACCTTTCTGTCCTCTCCAGACCTTTCTGTCCTCTCCAGACCTCTCTGTCCTCTCCAGACCTCTCTGTCCTCTCCAGACCTCTCTGTCCTCTCCAAATCCTATATTTTCCCTAGATCCCTTTGTCCCCTCTGAACAGACTTTGAAATTCAGTATGCCCATTCCTTCCCACAGGGGGATCGTCGAAAGGCACACATGGTGATGATGAAGTCATCCAGTGCTCTAATATCAGCAGGCTCAGGCCACTTTGGCCTTAAATATATGGGCACCTCGTCAGTCACAGTAGGTTAGCTGTGATGTCCGTACCAGCCATGTCACCATGAGAGAAGGCAGAGATGGTTAGAAATGAGTTTCTGCTCCTCGCTGTTTTTATAACACCCTTTAAATCCCGTGTGCGGCCTCATCGATGTGACTGCGGATGAGCCACAAATCTCCATGTCAGGAATCCCCTTTAAGGCTCGTTGTTACATTGTGTCTTCATGGAGCCTCTGAGGGTTTCATTGGGGATTTCCTGAAGATTTTGAACTAATAGGCTCTTATGGTTAAAAACAAAAATGCCTCAAACGGAAACCACAAGGCACTGTAGCAGGATGAAGCCCAAAAGACGCCTCCTCTGGTCTCCGGTGAATAGAGGACTATGGAGTTCGTGACGTGTGCTGTGGGAGCTTTCATGGTAAACGTACTCTGCAAAGACAGAGTGCGAGGAGCCTGAGGGGTTAATAAATTAAGTCGTAGATTTAGGAAAATAAAATATAATAAAGATCAAAGCCGTTGACTCTTGCCTTAAGCTCATCCCCTGTAGGTGGCTGCGGATCAGCGCCGTGACCTCAGTCATTGGGTATAGGGATGAGTAATGTGGCTCCTCTGGTGTAAACGCAGATTATTCCGTGGATGGTGCGGTCCCCGGGGACAGGATGACTCTCACTCATGATGGAGGAGATCTAGAGCCCATCCTACACTCCTCATCCCATCCCTGTGCTGATTCCCAAATTGGGTAATATTGCGCTCTGGTCAGAGGCGGCCGGGCGATGACTGTGGGCAATGAGTGCCAGGCGATGAGTGCCGGGCGAATAGTGCCGGGCGATTAGTGCCGGGCGATTAGTGTAGGGTGATGACTGTGGGCAATGAGTGCCAGGCAATGAGTGCCAGGCGATGAGTGCCGGGCTGATGAGTGCCGGGCCGATGAGTGCCGGGCCGATGAGTGCCGGGCCGATGAGTGCCGGCCGATGAGTGCCGGCCGATGAGTGCCGGGCCGATGAGTGCCGGGCGATGAGTTCCAGGCGATGAGTGCTGGGCCGATGAGTGCCGGGCCAATGAGTGACGGGCCGATGAGTGCCGGGCTTTGTAGTCCTCTGCAGCGATGTTCGTCATACTGAATTAAGATCTTATGACATGAAAATAACTCAAATTTGCTTTTGCAGGAAGTTTTAGAAATGCAAAGCAGCAATGTCCACTTATCTAGCCGGACCAAGGGGGAAAACAAATGCATAAAACCTACTATGTTTAGCACTTTCTTTCTGCGTCGCACAAAGACACGGTGGTTGGATCCAAAGATCTGAAATATGGACTCATCAGACAAAAGCCCAGATTTCCACTGGTCTAATGTCCATTCCTTGTGTTCTTTAGCCCAAACAAGTCTCTTCTGCTTGTTGCCTTTCCTTAGCAGTGGTTTCCTAGCAGCTATTTTACCATGAAGGCTGCTGCACAAAGTCTCCTCTTAACAGTTGTTCTAGAGATGTGTCTGCTGCTAGAACTCTGTGTGGCATTGACCTAGTCTCTAATCTGAGCTGCTATTAACCTGCGATTTCTGAGGCTGGTGACTCGGATAAACTTATCCTCCGCAGCAGAGGTGACTCTCGGTCTTCCTTTCCTGGGGCGGTCCTCATGTGAGCCAGTTTATTTGTAGCGTTTGATGGTTTTTGTCACTGCACTTGGGGACACTTTCAAAGTTTTCCCAATTTTTCGGACTGACTGACCTTCATTTCTTAAAGTAATGATGGCCACTCGTTTTTCTTTACTTAGCTGCTTTTTTCTTGCCATAATACAAATTCTAACAGTCTATTCAGTAGGACTATCAGCTGTATCCACCAGACTTCTGCACAACACAGCTGATGTCCCAACCCCATTTATAAGGCAAGAAATCCCACTTATTAACCCTGACAGGGCACACCTGTGAAGTGAAGACCATTTCCGGTGACTACCTCTGGAAGCTCATCAAGAGAATGCCAAGAGTGTGCAAAGCAGTAATCAAAGCACAAGATGGCTACTGTGAAGAACCTAGAATATAAGACATATTTTCAGTTGTTTCACACTTTAAGGCCCCCTTCACACGTCCGTGATACATGTGCGTGTTTGGTCCGTTTCCGTATATACCGGAGACACGGCCAAACGTGCACCAATATTAATCTATGATTGTGGTCACATGTGCGTTATTTCATTATGTCCATCATAGGTTTTTTTTCCAAAGGTCTGTGTTCAACCAACTTTATTAACACTGACAAGTCTTAAAAAAACGCACCTAAAAAAACGCATGAAAAACGCATGCGTTTTCGATGCGTTTTTCTCAAAAAGCATTGTTTACAATTCTCCCCTCTGCCAGAGGGTGCGTTTTTTTCCGCGCTGAAAAAAAAGCAACGTGTGCACATAGCTTAAGTATTTCATTCCACATGTGTTAATTCATAGTTTTGATGCCTTCAATGTGAGGCTAAGGCTATGTGCGCACGTTGCGTAAATTCATGCAGTTACGCTGCGCTTTGCAGCGCAGCGTAACTGCATGCGTCCTGCGTCCCCTGCACAGTCTATGGAGATTGTGCAGGGGTCGTGCGCACGTGGCGTCTCAGAGCGCAGCGCTTCGGCTACTGCCGAAGCGCTGCGCAAAAAGAAGTGACATGTCACTTCTTCCGTGCGCTTTGCCGGCAGCTCCTGCTCTGTCTATGGCAGGAGCTGCAGGCAGAGCGCACGTTCTCGCCGGCACCATGCGCTTCAGAACGGAGCTTTTCAGCTGCGCTCTGAAGCGCACCTTACGGTGCTGGGCTAGTACGCAACATGCGCACATACCCTGTGTGCGCACGTTGCGTACAGTTCACTGCAGAAATTTCTGCAGCGATCTGAAGAGCACATGTGCGCTTCTAATCGCTGCAGAAAATGTCCGTAGTGAAGCCGATTCCATGCGCTCTGCCTGCAGCTCCTCCCATAGACAGAGCAGGAGCTGCCGGCAAAGCGCAGGAAAGAAGTGACATGTCACTTCTTTTTACGCAGCGCTTCGGCAGTAGCCGAAGCGCTGCGCTCTAAAGCGCCACGTGCGCACGGCCCCTGCACAATCTCCATAGACTGTGCAGGGGACTCAGGACGCATGCAGTTACGCTGCGCTACAAAGCGCAGCGTAACTGCATGTATTTGCGCAACGTGCACACATAGCCTTAATCTACAATTTTCAGAGTCATGAAAATAAAGAAAACTCTTTGAATGAGAAGGTGTGTCCAAACTTTTGGTCTGTACTGTAGATTATCCTAAAGTCACAAATGATGAATCAAACAACTGGAAACCCCAAATCCCGGCCACTATGACGAACATATAAAACGTACATCAGTGGGATGTGTCACGCCATAGTACAGGTACAATGTGTCAGGAGAGATGAGTGACCCCGAGGCTCAGGGTTTGTCACAAACACAGACTTTACACAAAAGAGAGTTCGGATTCGGAGTTCAGGCACTCTATGTATGAACACCACTCACGTGAGCGTCACTGTACTCGGGTACGCTCACGATGCTCTGGTATTCTCGTTGTGCTTGGGTATAGTTGCTATGCTCTGGTACGCTCGCTTGCTCGGGTACGTTTGTTGTGCTCGGGTATAGTCTCTATGCTCGGGTACGCTCGCTGTGCTCTGGTACGCTCGGTGTGATCGGGTATGATCACTGTGCTCTGGTACGCTCGGTGTGCTCGGGTATGCTCACTATGCTCGGGTACGCTCACTATGCTTGGGTACGCTCGCTTGCTCTGGTACGCTCGGTGTGTTCGGGTATGCTCACTGTGCTCTGGTATGCTCGGTGTGCTCGGGTATGCTCACTGTGCTCGGGTATGCTCACTATGCTCGGGTACGCTCACTATGCTCGGGTACGCTCACTATGCTCGGGTACGCTCACTATGCTCGGGTACGCTCACTATGCTCGGGTACGCTCACTATGCTCGGGTACACTCACTATGCTCGGGTACGCTCGCTGCTCAGCCCAGTGGGAGCTGCTTGCAGTGTGTGATCGGCTCACACTGGGGGTAATAACAGTGTGATTGGATGTAGTGTACAAGAAAAAATAACAGTAAAAAAACCCTGAACGCCCCCCCCCTTCCCCCCCCCGGCCCTGGAAGTGATCTGTCTATAGCTGGCTGCACATAGGAGGAGAACCCAACTGACCAACTAGTGACTTCCATTAGGGTTCAGGTAAAGTGTGGATCCAAAACAGAACTTTAAAGTCCAGCTGAACCCACCGAATCGAACTGCCATGGCTCCACTCATCTCTATCCACGGGTCCTCTCATCTCTATCCACGGGTCCTCTCATCTCTATCCACGGGTCCTCTCATCTCTATCCACGGGTCCTCTCATCTCTATCCACGGGTCCTCTCATCTCTATCCACGGGTCCTCTCATCTCTATCCACGGGTCCGCTCATCTCTATCCACGGGTCCTCTCATCTCTATCCACAGGTCCTCTCATCTCTATCCACGGGTCCTCTCATCTCTATCCACGGGTCCTCTTATCTCTATCCACGGGTCCTCTCATCTCTATCCACAGGTCCTCTCATCTCTATCCGCAGGTCCGCTCATCTCTATCCACGGGTCCTCTCATCTCTATCCACAGGTCCTCTCATCTCTATCCACGGGTCCTCTCATCTCTATCCACGGGTCCTCTCATCTCTATCCACGGGTCTGCTCATGTCTATCCACGGGTCCTCTCATCTCTATCCACGGGTCCTCTCATCTCTATCCACGGGTCTGCTCATGTCTATCCACGGGTCCTCTCATCTCTATCCACGGGTCCTCTCATCTCTATCCACGGGTCCGCTCATGTCTATCCACGGGTCCGCTCATGTCTATCCACGGGTCCGCTCATCTCTATCCACGGGTCCGCTCATCTCTATCCACGGGTCCGCTCATCTCTATCCACGGGTCCGCTCATCTCTATCCACGGGTCCTCTCATCTCTATCCACGGGTCCTCTCATCTCTATCCACGGGTCCTCTCATCTCTATCCACGGGTCCTCTCATCTCTATCCACGGGTCCGCTCATCTCTATCCACGGGTCCGCTCATCTCTATCCACGGGTCCGCTCATCTCTATCCACGGGTCCGCTCATCTCTATCCACGGGTCCGCTGATCTCTATCCACGGGTCCGCTCATCTCTATCCACGGGTCCTCTCAACTCTATCCATGGGTCCGCTCATCTCTATCCATGGGTCCGCTCATCTCTATCCACGGGTCCGCTCATGTCTATCCACGGGTCCGCTCATCTCTATCCTCAGGTCCCCTCATCTCTATCCTCAGGTCCCCTCATCTCTATCCACGGGTCCGCTCATCTCTATCCACGGGTCCGCTCATCTCTATCTATGGGTCCGCTCATCTCTATCCACGGGTCCGCTCATGTCTATCCACGGGTCCGCTCATCTCTATCCATGGGTCCGCTCATCTCTATCCACGGGTCCTCTCATCTCTATCCACGGGTCCCCTCATCTCTATCCACGGGTCCGCTCATCTCTTTCCACGTGTCCTCTCATCTCTTTCCACGGGTCCGCTCATCTCTATCCACGGGTCCTCTCATCTCTATCCACGGGTCCGCTCATCTCTATCCACGGGGCCGCTCATCTTTATCCACAGGTCCGCTTTTCTTTTTCCGTGGGTCTGCTCATCTCTACTCAGGACAGATACAAGTCCCGGCTGGATACAATGTATGTTCTGTGCAGTCGTATTATGATACAATCAGTGACACAATGTGACGGAGCAGACTCGGCTTTACAGATCACCCGCAGGGAGGCAGATCGGGGTCGTCTCAGCCGGGTGCAGAAGAGTCCACGCTCAGTTTTCCGTATTTTAGCCCCCAATCATTGGTAATTTTTCTTCCATATTGTCCTCTCTGTGGCATCAACAATTCGATAAATAATAAAATAGCGTTTCCAAACTTAATAAAAGTAATGGATCCGTGAAAGTCACATGACCCCCGAATGAATCCGTATTTGATCCGTTTTTCCTGCTCATTCATTGACTTATAACGGGTGATTATAAGCTGCAATACTCATCACAACAGCAGCACATTGCCATTTTTTACATGCACTCTATGGGGGCAGGAAAGTATCAGCGCACAGAGGGGTCCTATGGATGTGTGCAGCCGGCGGACTCCTTCCCCATGGGCACATACCCTGTCATTATGGCGTCACAGCCTGCACCCCGCGCAGCCATGGTCAGCAGTGTCATCTTCCCTGTGTAGTAATGGTATCACGCAGTCGTGTAGACTCATCGCACCGCGACATCGGCCGCACTGATCTCCATGAATCGTGTAAAGTCACAGAATGAATGTAATAACGCTGCCATCATCTCTACCGTGCACTCATCACCCGTCAGGAATAATAGGAAACCTGAGAGGCAGATCTCCACACACACCGCAAGCTGATAAAGAGGAGACACAAGACACAAGACAGGAGCCGAAATCAGCACAAGAGCAGGGCAACAAACCTCTACAGAGGAGCCATATCATAGTGTATGCCTATACATAGGGGCAGTATTATAGCAGGTATATTCTTGTACATAGGGGGCAGTATTATAGTAGTTATATTTTTGTATATAGGGGCAGTATTACCGTAGTTATATTCTTGTTCATAGGGGGCAGTATTATAGTAGTTATATTCTTGTATATAGGGGCAGTATTATAGTAGTTATATTCTTGTACATAGGGGCAGTATTATAGTAGTTATATTCTTGTATATAGGGGCAGTATTATAGCAGTTATATTCTTGTATATAGGGGCAGTATTATAGTAGTTATATTCTTGTACATAGCGGCAGTATTATAGCAGTTATATTCTTGTACATAGGAGGCAGTATTATAGTAGTTATATTCTTGTATATAGGGGCAGTATTATAGTAGTTATATTCTTTTACATAGGGGCAGTATTGTAGTAGTTATATTCTTGTATATAGGGGCAGTATTATAGTAGTTATATTCTTGTATATAGGAGCAGTATTATAGCAGTTATATTCTTGTATATAGGGGGCAGCATTATAGTAGTTATATTCTTGTATATAGAGGCAGTATTATAGTAGTTATATTCTTGTATATAGGAGCAGTATTATAGTAGTTATATTCTTGTATATAGGGGCAGTATTATAGTAGTTATATTCTTGTACATAGGGGCAGTATTATAGTAGTTATGTTCTTGTACATAGGAGCAGTATTATAGTAGTTATATTCTTGTATATAGGGGCAGTATTATAGTAGTTATATTCTTGTACATAGGGGCAGTATTATAGTAGTTATATTCTTGTATATAGGGGCAGTATTATAGTAGTTATATTCTTGTATATAGGAGCAGTATTATAGTAGTTATATTCTTGTATATAGGGGGCAGTATTATAGTAGTTATATTCTTGTACATAGGGGCAGTATTATAGTAGTTATGTTCTTGTATATAGGGGCAGTATTATAGTAGTTTTTATGTAGTTTTTTTGTATTCAGTACAAATGGGGTGTGGCCCTCCCTCTTGGTGAGCTGGACATTTCATTCTGTGAATCCCCCTGACTGTGTGTGTCCTGTTGGGACCCGGTCGCTCTCAGCCCTTAGCCACATTGAGGCCTATCTTAGACCCATGGTAAGGTTTTAATATTAGAGAGTGTAGGTACTATCCCAACTGGGTACACCTTGACGTTTGGTGGGATAGCTTTATGCTTTTTTTGATCAAAAACAGTGTTTACTAAGTACCCTATGTTTATATGCACTATGCTTTTATTTAGTTACAGCAGGGTATGTTTTCACAATTTTTCCCTTGGTTTCTCTTTGTCTAATGGCCAGTGTGAACATGAGCTCACAAGCTCCATGTATACCATCTCATACTCCGGCTCACTTTTTTGTTTTTTTGTTTTTATGTTTGTTTTTATTATAGTAGTTTTAGTTATATAGGGTTTTGTATATTTTATGTACTTTATGATGTATATTAGTAATATTCGTCTCCTTTTGTCCGTGTTATCAGCCCATTATCATACATGCAGTATAAAAGAAATCAAAAAGGATCCGTCATATGTGTCATAGATGCTGAAACCGAGTGTGAACAGGCCCCTAACACTTGGCGACAGTCGGTGATAATCATCTGATGGAGGAGGTTGTTCATCAACTGATCGGATCATTTATGCAAGAAAATAAAAAAACTGCATACTTACAACCCGGACCGGCGCCGCTCCAGTGATGTCCCTGCGGTCATTTGACATTGTCATGTTATATGACTGATGCAGAAAGAGAGATGGCTGCAGTCAATCAGTGGCTAATGATTGTCTGCAGCGGTCAAGCAACATAATAATGCCATGTGAGAAAGTAGGGAGATGGCCGCAGCAGCAGCGCTTCAAGAGGTAAGTATAATCTTCCTGAGACTGGAGCAATTAACGATCCTGCCTGAGCCTCCGGAGCCTGGGTGGAATTTTGCTGCTTTTTTTGCTTTTTTTTGGGGGGGGCTGTATTTTAGGGTTGTCCTGTCACATGTCTGCAGCACATGTTTAAGGAAGTTAGTTTCATTCACCAGAAAAGCAGCAAAAATGCAGCGGCTCCATTTCTGTATTTTCTCCTGGATTTTAGTGGTGAAAAAACGCTGAAAGAATCGACAGCAGCTTCTATAAGAAACGCAGCAGTTTTCCTTTTCAGTCGCGAAAAAGAATCAGTTGTGTCTTGTGAGCCGGAGATTTCCGGAACCTCGGAGCTTTTACTAGATATTCTGCAAATAATGCAGCAGAAATGCAAATGTGAACCCAGCCCGATACCTCCTACAGGTAAAAGGTGCCCGGGGGCCTCACACTCCAGCGGGGTCTAGGTGCGACCAGACCACTGGACCCTCCATAATTACCCCTGTAACCAGGGAGGCACAACTTTTGTTTTGACTCATGGTTACATTGTTCCAATTTTACCAATCCCAACGGTTACAATAAAATGTAAAAGGCTGTTCGTAAAAATAAAGTTATCCTCTATCCTAATGAATGCGGATCATTGCAGATGTCTGGAGGAGCGACCGGTCTGGAGAATGAGGCTCTAGAGCTGCGTCCTGAATGGAGTGCAGCTGCGTGTGCTCGGCCTCCCCTGCGTGTGCTCAACCTCCCCTGCGTGTGCTCGGCCTCCCCTGCGTGTGCTCAACCTCCCCTGCGTGTGCTCGACCTCTGCTGCGTGCGCTCGGCCTCCGCTGCGTGCGCTCAGCCTCTGCTGCGTGTGCCCGGCATTCCCTGCATGTGCTCAGCCTCTGCTGCGTGTACTCAGCCTCCGCTGCGTGTGCTTGGTCTCCGCTGCGTGCGCTCAGCCTCTGCTGCGTGTGCTTGGCCTCTGCTGCATGTGCTCAGCCTCCGCTGCGTGTGCTTGGTCTCCGCTGCGTGCGCTCAGCCTCTGCTGCGTGTGCTTGGCCTCTGCTGCGTGTGCTCAGCCTCCGCTGCGTGTGCTTGGTCTCCGCTGCGTGCGCTCAGCCTCTGCTGCGTTTGCTCGGCCTCCCCTGCATGTGCTCAGCCTCTGCTGCGTTTGCTCGGCCTCCCCTGCATGTGCTCAGCCTCTGCTGCGTGTGCTTGGTCTCCGCTGCGTGCGCTCAGCCTCTGCTGCGTTTGCTCGGCCTCCCCTGCATGTGCTCAGCCTCTGCTGCGTTTGCTCGGCCGCCCCTGCATGTGCTCAGTCTCTGCTGCATGTGCTCAGCCTCCCCTGCGTGCGCTAGGCCTCCCCTGCGTGCGCTCAGCCTCCGCTGCGTGCGCTCAGTGGAAGTACCATAGCCAATGAATGTAGAGGAGACCAAGCATACGTGTGACGCCCCTGGACTATCAGGTCGTCACAGGGTATTGCACAATCTGCCCTCCCGTGTAATATCCACCTCCTTCTTGGTTACGGGTCCCTTGCTACATGGTGTTGCCTACATCAGCTAATTAAATCCTAGATACACTCTGCACCACAACCACCAGACACACCAGGGACGGCCTGAGTGGAATAGGGTCGCCCACTTGGGGGGTTGGAGAGGGGAGGTCAGGAGGAAGAGGAGAAGTGTGTTGGAAGTGAAGGAGAGAGGAGGTCAGGAGCAAGGCTCCTGGGAAGCAATCTAGGTAGCAGACGGTGGTCTGGGCCTAGAGGAGCTGGAGCCCGGTCACAGGGGATCGTGGCAAGTGGCACGGAACTGTCAAGGAGGACAGCCGGCGGCCTTGCACCATCACCGGGCTGGGACCAGGGCACGACGGGGTACCTGGACCCCTAGGTCAGGGAGTAGCTTCTGGCAACCTGACAATTTACCCAACGAGAAGAACTGAGCCTTCAAGATACGCTCTGCACCCGCTCCAAAATCGGGGTACTAGCGCAACGAGGGGGATAGGACTTTCGACTAAAACAGTCCAGAAAATCCCAGGCTTGAACCCTGAGAGCAAGATCCCTCACTTAGCCACAGTGGGGAGCGGGACATGGCTAGTTTCATGCTACCGGGACCAACAGAGAAGTAAACTTAGTGTCAGGAAGAGATCACGGATCACCAGGCAACACCACCGGGGACAGGACCCGAACTAGCTCCCCTCAGCGGCAGCGGTGTCCAGAACTTTGGTTTATCCAGTTGTCAGTGTCAGCTTAATGGACTGTGTGAGTACAAGAGTGACCCCTTCACTCCCAACGGCACTTCCCCAACATCATCACCGAGTCCCGGGGCATCCCCTCTACCCGCTGAGGGTTCTAACACCTGGTTGCCCCACTCCATCACCCCCAGGTACTCCCAACTGCAGCGGTGGTACTCCTAATTACCACACACCACGAGTGGCATCACAAACTTTACAATCCCCTGTAAATACCCCCTTCATTTGAGTGGCTGCATGACCCCCGGGTCCGGAGACGCCTCGAGCCACCGCGGATCCGGATCCGAGCAGCCTGGCTGCTGACACGAGGGCGGCACATACGCACCTCTTCATTTAGGCTACAGATCCCTCTTTTCGGGGTCTCTGGGGGTCCAACTGCTGGAACTGATATTGAGAACTTGATTTTGTAGAAACATCTCAGTAAGTTCTGCTCCCACCTGAGACATGAACAGTATAAACATTTCTGGAACTTCTCTACCTCCCCAGAGTACGGGGTCCCCTGCCCCCCACTTTTCCATTTGGTAAAAGAAGAGGTATATACAAAGTTGTCATCACTGTAGTTCATGGACCCCCAATACTCTACAATGGGGGAGCGGTTTTCTTGCACAGGCTCCTGTGATGGCCGGAGGTGGCGCTGTCCTCACAGATTGTGCCCCATTGTAGTCTATGGAGGCCGTGTCCCATCGCCCTGTAATACCCTGTCCATTATCTGCAGATATTGCAGAGCGGACATTGCTCCATGCTGAGCCTCTGCAATCACTCAGGAAGGAAGCATTAATAATTCAGACGCTCGGATCCTGCGGAGACTCCGGATTCATTTATCTGCACTTAATATTATATCCGAGGTGAGCGGCGGCCAAGTGCTAAAAGCCTCAGGAAGCGCCATCATCAGGAGGACAAGAGGCGCAATCTGCACCAACCGGGGTCCTAAAAAACTGCCCCCATACAGCACCGGAGGACAACCCCCAACATGGCCACAATGCCCCGGACTGAGGACACTACGACCCCCAACATCACCATACAGTGTTACTATCCTCTGTGTATAGAGACTACAACCCCCAACATCACAATACAGTGCTACTATCCTCTGTGCATAGAGACTACAACCCCCATCATCACAATACAGTGCTACTATCCTCTGTGCATAGACTACAACCCCCAACATCACCATACAGTGTTACTATCCTCTGTGTATAGAGACTACGACCCCCAACATCACAATACAGTGCTACTATACTATGTGCATAGAGACTACAACCCCCAACATCACAATACAGTGCTACTATCCTCTGTGCATAGAGACGACAACCCCCATCATCACAATACAGTGCTACTATACTCTGTGTATAGAGACTACAACCCCCATCATCACAATACAGTGCTACTATCCTCTGTGCATAGACTACAACCCCCAACATCACAATACAGTGCTACTATCCTCTGTGCATACAGACTACAACCCCCAACATCACAATACAGTGCTACTACACTCTGTGCATAGAGACTACAACCCCCAACATCACAATACAGTGCTACTACACTCTGTGCATAGAGACTACAACCCCCAACATCACAATACAGTGCTACTATCCTCTGTGCATAGAGACTACAACCCCCAACATCACAATACAGTGCTACTATCCTCTGTGTATAGAGACTACAACCCCCAACATCACAATACAGTGCTACTATACTCTGTGCATAGAGACTACAACCCCCAACATCACAATACAGTGTTACTATCCTCTGTGTATAGAGACTACAACCCCCATCATCACAATACAGTGCTACTATACTCTGTGCATAGAGACTACAACCCCCAACATCACAATACAATGCTACTATACTCTGTGCATAGAGACTACAACCCCCAACATCCCAATACAGTGCTACTATACTCTGTGCATACAGACTACAACCCCCAACATCACAATACAGTGCTACTATACTCTGTGTATAGAGACTACAACCCCCAACATCCCAATACAGTGCTACTATACTCTGTGCATAGACTACAACCCCCAACATCACAATACAGTGCTACTATACTCTGTGCATAGACTACAACCCCCAACATCACAATACAGTGCTACTATACTCTGTGTATAGAGACTACAACCCCCATCATCACAATACAGTGTTACTATCCTCTGTGTATAGAGACTACAACCCCCAACATCACAATACAGTGTTACTATCCTCTGTGTATAGAAGAGACTACGACCCCCATCATCACAATACAGTGTTACTATCCTCTCTGTATAGAGACTACAACCCCCAACATCACAATACAGTGCTACTATCCTCTGTGTATAGAGACTACGACCCCCAACATCACAATACAGTGCTACTATACTCTGTGTATAGAGACTACAACCCCCATCATCACAATACAGTGTTACTATCCTCTGTGTATAGAGACTACGACCCCCATCATCACAATACAGTGTTACTATCCTCTGTGTATAGAGACTACAACCCCCAACATCACAATACAGTGCTACTATCCTCTGTGCATAGACTACAACCCCCATCATCACAATACAGTGTTACTATCCTCTGTGCATAGAGACTACAACCCCCATCATCACAATACAGTGTTACTATCCTCTGTGCATAGAGACTACAACCCCCATCATCACAATACAGTGCTACTATACTCTGTGCATAGAGACTACAACCCCCATCATCACAATACAGTGCTACTATACTCTGTGTATAGAGACTACAACCCCCATCATCACAATACAGTGCTACTATACTCTGTGCATAGAGACTACAACCCCCAACATCACAATACAGTGCTACTATCCTCTGTGCAGAGACTACAACCCCCATCATCACAATACAGTGCTACTATCCTCTGTGTATAGAGACTACAACCCCCCCCATCATCACAATACAGTGCTACTATACTCTGTGCATAGAGACTACAACCCCCATCATCACAATACAGTGCTACTATACTCTGTGTATAGAGACTACAACCCCCAACATCCCAATACAGTGCTACTATACTCTGTGTATAGAGACTACAACCCCCAACATCACAATACAGTGCTACTATACTCTGTGCATAGACTACAACCCCCAACATCACAATACAGTGCTACTATCCTCTGTGTATAGAGACTACGACCCCCAACATCACAATACAGTGCTACTATACTCTGTGCATAGAGACTACAACCCCCATCATCACAATACAGTGCTACTATCCTCTGTGTATAGAGACTACAACCCCCAACATCCCAATACAGTGCTACTATACTCTGTGCATAGAGACTACAACCCCCAACATCACAATACAGTGCTACTATACTCTGTACATAGAGACTACAACCCCCATCATCACAATACAGGGCTACTATACTCTGTGTATGGAGACTACAACCCCCAACATCCCAATACAGTGCTACTATCCTCTGTGCATAGAGACTACTACCCCCATCATCACAATACATTGCTACTATACTCTGTGCATAGAGACTACAACCCCCATCATCACAATACAGTGCTACTATACTCTGTGTATAGAGACTACAACCCCCAACATCACAATACAGTGCTACTATCCTCTGTGTATAGAGACTACAACCCCCAACATCACAATACAGTGCTACTATCCTCTGTGTATAGAGACTACAACCCCCATCATCACAATACACTGCTACTATACTCTGTGTATAGAGACTACAACCCCCAACATCACAATACAGTGCTACTATCCTCTGTGTATAGAGACTACAACCCCCAACATCACAATACAGTGCTACTATACTCTGTACATAGAGACTACAACCCCCAACATCACAATACAGTGTTACTATCCTCTGTGTATAGAGACTACAACCCCCATCATCACCGACCACCGATATAATCCTAGTTCTGCTATACTTTGTGCATAGAGCACTATAACCCCCAACATCACAATACACTTCTACTACACTGGTACATAGAGCACTACAGCCCTCATCATCACCCGACTACTGATATAATCATAATGCAATTCTGCTATCCTCTGTGTATAGAGCACTATAACCCCCATCATCACCGACCACCCATATACTCCTAGTTCTGCTATCCTCTGTGTATAGAGCACTATAACCCCCATCATCACCGACTACCCATATACTCCTAGTTCTGCTATCCTCTGTGTATAGAGCAATACAACCCCCATCATCACCGACCACCCATATACTCCTCGTTCTGCTATACTCGGGGTACATCTGAGCACAGGGGGACAATCTAATCTATAATCGCGTTTGTAAATTGTTTCATTATTTTTTAAACCCAATAAATATCGTTGTTAAACAAAGCCCGAGTCCCTCTGGACATGATCAGAAACTTTATACTTCTAACTACAACTCCCATCATGACACGGCCACTGATGATAATACGCTTCAGTTACAGTCTGGACATGGAGCACTACAACTCCCATCATGACATGGCCACTGATGATAATATGCTTCAGTTACAGTCTGGACATGGAGCACTACAACTCCCATCATGACATGGCCACTGATGATAATACGCTTCAGTTACAGTCTGGACATGGAGCACTACAACTCCCATCATGACATGGCCACTGATGATAATACGCTTCAGTTACAGTCTGGACATGGAGCACTACAACTCCCAGCATTAATATAACAGAACATGTAATGCCGGAACAAGGCTCTGTTCACATTGGAGGCTTCATCCCGGATTTTCTTGCACTCCGCTATGTTCCCTGCAGATATCGCACAGATCCGCGCACACTTCTACGAGACTGCCGGGTCTATAGATGCAGAGAGCGATGTGACCGAGGAGGTGACGTGTGACATCCGGGGGGGACGTGGGGTCCTCACAATGTGCGGCTCTGAGATCGCACTGGATGAGGGGGGATTGTCCGCGGGCGCCGCCTCACCATCATCCGTCTGGGCTTTACAATAGTTATTAATCATTTCAGGAGTGTTACTGGGTCATCGTGCTCCGGATAGAGGCTGGCAGATCTGCGGGGGATCGGGTGGGCTCGGCAGACCTGCGGGGATCGGGTGGGCTCGGCAGACCTGCGGGGGATCGGGTGGGCTCGGCAGATCTGCGGGGGATCGGGTGGGCTCAGCTCTCTCTGTCCTATCTGACATGCAGCCATTAGTCAGAACTGCTGTGCAAGGCAGAAAAGGGTTAATGATGGAGCGATCACCACATCTCAGGGGTCCTGATGGTTCTGCGCCCCAATATATATCATGTACTT
The DNA here is from genome assembly GCF_048569485.1 of Anomaloglossus baeobatrachus. Lineage (NCBI taxonomy): Eukaryota > Metazoa > Chordata > Amphibia > Anura > Aromobatidae > Anomaloglossus > Anomaloglossus baeobatrachus. Next base: position 12,965,943 of record NC_134357.1, on the reverse strand, counting down.
TGTATATTAAGGTAAGGGTACTTTACACGCAGCGACATCGCTAGCGATCTCATTAGCGATGTAAATTCTAGATCGCAAGTGCGATCTTTTGGGCCGCATATGCGTAAAATGACCTATGTGCGGCCCCCAAAAGATCGCACTTGCGATCTAGAATTTACATCGCTAATGAGATCGCTAGCGATGCCGCAGTGTGTAAAATACCCTTTAAGGCCCGTTTCACACGTCAGTGAAAAACACAGATGTTTTTCACTGGCGTGTAAAACACGCACATGTCCCTCTGTGTGGCGTGAATCACGGCACACGTGGGTTGTCTAAGTGCAATCCGGGCTCCGTTCTCCGTGGCCCGTGATTGCACTTAGAAATCAACTCACCTGCGCCCGCTCCCGCTCCCGCTGTCCATGGTGCTGATCGCTCCCGCGACGCAGCATACGGCCGGCGCTGACCCCCGCAGCAGCTGCTTCCGGGTCGGCTGTGTCGTGCATCATGAATATGCGCGACAGTAATCAGCCGGCTCAGAAGCAGCAGGGAGAACGGGCTGCAGAGGACATCGCTGGACGCCGGGTGAGTTAAAATGTTTTTTATTTTAGAAGCACGTTTTTTTCTGGCACGTGTTTCACGGATCACACCACTGCGTGGGACATCAGTGATGCCAGAAAAAAATGGACATGTCTCCGTGCGGCAATCACGCACACGCGGGTACGCTGCACGGAGACACGTGCAGTGAAAAATCAGTGACGTGTGAGCAGACCCATTCATTATAATCTGTCTGCGTATGTCAGTGATTCTGGGACGTTTGTGCTTTTTTTTAAACGTCCCAGAATCACTGACATACGCAGACACATTATAATGAATGGGTCTGCTCACACGTCAGTGATTTTTCACTGCACGTGTCTCCGTGCAGCATACCCGCGTGTGCGTAATTGCCGCACGGAGACATGTCCATTTTTTTCTGGCATCACTGATGTTCCACGCAGTGGTGTGATCCGTGAAACACGTGCCAGAAAAAAACGTGCTTTAAAAATAAAAAACATTTTAACTCACCCGACTCCAGCGACGCTCTCTGCAGCCCGTTCTCCCTGCTGCTTCTGAGCCGGCTCATTACTGTCGCGCATATTCATGATGCACGACACAGCCGACCCGGAAGCAGCTGCTGCGGGGGTCACCGCCGGCCAGATGCTGCGTCGCGGGAGCGATCAGCACCATGGACAGCGGGAGCGGGCGCAGGTGAGATGATTTCTAAGTGCAATCACGGGCCACGGAGAATGGAGTCCGGATTGCACTTAGACAACCCACGTGTGCCGTGATTCATGCCACACGCAGGGACATGTGCGTGTTTTACACGCCAGTGAAAAACGTCTGTGTTTTTCACTGACGTGTGAAACGGGCCTTACACACTGTGATATCGCTAGTGTGGGTACCCGCCCCCATCTGTTGCGCGACACGGGCAAATCGCTGCCCGTGCCGCACAACATCGCCCAGACCCGTCACACATACTTACCTGCCCGGCGACGTCGCTGTGACCGGCGAACCGCCTCCTTTCTAAGGGGGCGGTCCATGCGGCGTCACAGCGACGTCACTGAGCGGCCACCCAATAGAAGCGGAGGGGTGGAGATGAGTGGCCGGAACATCCCGCCCACCTCCTTCCTTCCTCATAGCGGCCGGGAGGCAGGTAAGGAGAGCTTCCTCGTTCCTGCGGTGTCACACGGAGCGATGTGTGCTGCTGCAGTAACGATAATCGAGAATGGACCCCCATGTCACCGATGAGCGATTTTGCACGTTTTTGCAACGATGCAAAATCGCTCATCGGTGTCACACGCAGCAACATCGCTAATGCGGCCGGATGTGCGTCACCAATTCCGTGACCCCAACGACTCCGCATTAGCGATGTCGCAGCGTGTAAAGCCCCCTTTATACAAGTAGTGCGATGTCGTCCGTACATCGGGCGATTCATCACCCCATACAGGGCGACCAAACCTCCATACTACAGGAAAACACATAACCCTCAAATGAATAAATGGGACCCGGGGATTAGTGATAATAATGATCTCCTCCTGGAACAAAGCTAAATGGACAGGAATGTTACCACATTCTCACAGCTGAGGGTTTGGTACAATTGCAGTCAGACAATCCTCTGTAATCTGTGGGAATTTGATACATTTTGCCTGCATTGATACATTGTAGCAAGATTTGTGTCACTGATGTTTACACTGGATACATTGTAAGAAACCCACAGCTGTGCGCAGCACCACAATGGCTGATAACAGGGAGTAATAGATTGTAGTCACCTGTCCTACAGTCTCCTCCCCCTGTAATGGCTGATAACAGAGAGTAATAGATTGTAGTCACCTGTCCTACAGTCTCCTCCCCCAGTAATGGCTGATAACAGGTAGTAATAGATTGTAGTCACCTATCCTAAAATCTCCTCCCCTATAATGGCTGATAACAAGGAGTAATAGTTTGTAGTCACCTGTTCTAGTCTCTTCCCCCAGTAATGGCTGATAACAGAGAGTAATAGATTGTAGTCACCTGTCCTACAGTCTCCTCCCCCAGTAATGGCTGATAACAGGGAGTCATAGATTGTAGTCACCTGTCCTACAGTCTCCTCCCCCAGTAATGGCTGATAACAGGGAGTAATAGATTGTACTCACCTGTCCTACAGTCTCCTCCCCCAGTAATGGCTGATAACAGAGAGTAATAGATTGTAGTGTCCTGTCCTACAGTCTCCTCCTCCAGTAATGGCTGATAACAGGGAGTAATAGATTGTACTCACCTGTCCTACAGTCTACTCGCTCAGTAATGGCTGATAACAGGGAGTAATAGATTGTAGTCACCTGTCCTACAGTCTCCTCCCCCTGTAATGGCTCATAACAGTAATAGATTGCAGTCTCCTGTACTGCAGTTGCTTCTCTCTGGACTCAAGTGGCTGATAACAGAGAGCAATAGTCTCCAGCCCCGGGGAGCAGTCTATGACGTCCCTATGACTGATGTCTTGTTCTCCCCTTTGCTGCGGTCATAGCCTTGAGACAAATGACTCCGGTTCCTGCAGGGAAGGAGTTAATAAAGTCCCTTGTGGTTGAGCCTCTGCAGGAAATGCCTCGGGCAGCTTGTGGCCATTTGCATGTGAGGCAGGTAGTCATCATCAGGGCTGAGCTGCCAGATGCCGCAGAACCGGCGTAATTACAGAGCAACAAGGCATCAGAAAAATGTCTGCGAGTGGCAGCATCTGGGGAAGGGTCCTCACACTCCACAGCCACGGAGCTCCTCACACTCCACAGCCACGGAGCTCCTCACACTCCACAGCCACGGAGCTCCTCACACTCCACAGCCACGGAGCTCCTCACACTCCACAACCACAGAGCTCCTCACACTCCACAGCCACGGAGCTCCTCACACTCCACAGCCACAGAGCTCCTCACACTCCACAGCCACGGAGCTCCTCACACTCCACAGCCACAGAGCTCCTCACACTCCACAGAGCTCCTCACACTCCGCAGCCACAGAGCTCCTCACACTCCACAGCCACAGAGCTCCTCACACTCCGCAGCCACAGAGCTCCTCACACTCCGCAGCCACAGAGCTCCTCACACTCCGCAGCCACAGAGCTCCTCACACTCCACAGAGCTCCTCACACTCCGCAGCCACAGAGCTCCTCACACTCCGCAGCCACAGAGCTCCTCACACTCCACAGCCACGGAGCTCCTCACACTCCGCAGCCACAGAGCTCCTCACACTCCGCAGCCACAGAGCTCCTCACACTCCGCAGCCACAGAGCTCCTCACACTCCACAGCCACGGAGCTCCTCACACTCCGCAGCCAGAGCTCCTCACACTCCGCAGCCACGGAGCTCCTCACACTCCGCAGCCAGAGCTCCTCACACTCCACAGCCACGGAGCTCCTCACACTCCACAGCCACGGAGCTCCTCACACTCCGCAGCCACGGAGCTCCTCACACTCCACAACCACAGAGCTCCTCACACTCCACAGCCACAGAGCTCCTCATACTCCGCAGCCACAGAGCTCCTCACACTCCACAGCCACGGAGCTCCTCACACTCCGCAGCCAGAGCTCCTCACACTCCACAGCCACGGAGCTCCTCACACTCCACAGCCACGGAGCTCCTCACACTCCACAGCCACGGAGCTCCTCACACTCCACAGCCACGGAGCTCCTCACACTCCACAGCCATGGAGCTCCTCACACTCCACAGCCACGGAGCTCCTCACACTCCACAGCCACGGAGCTCCTCACACTCCACAGCCACGGAGCTCCTCACACTCCACAGCCACGGAGCTCCTCACACTCCACAGCCACGGAGCTCCTCACACTCCACAGCCACAGAGCTCCTCACACTCCACAGCCACAGAGCTCCTCACACTCCGCAGCCACAGAGCTCCTCACACTCCGCAGCCACAGAGCTCCTCACACTCCGCAGCCACAGAGCTCCTCACACTCCACAGAGCTCCTCACACTCCACAGCCACAGAGCTCCTCACACTCCACAGTCACAGAGCTCCTCACACTCCGCAGCCACAGAGCTCCTCACACTCCACAGAGCTCCTCACACTCCACAGCCACGGAGCTCCTCACACTCCACAGCCACGGAGCTCCTCACACTCCACAGCCACGGAGCTCCTCACACTCCACAGCCACGGAGCTCCTCACACTCCACAGCCACAGAGCTCCTCACACTCCGCAGCCACAGAGCTCCTCACACTCCACAGCCACAGAGCTCCTCACACTCCGCAGCCACAGAGCTCCTCACACTCCGCAGCCACAGAGCTCCTCACACTCCGCAGCCACAGAGCTCCTCACACTCCGCAGCCACAGAGCTCCTCACACTCCACAGAGCTCCTCACACTCCACAGCCACAGAGCTCCTCACACTCCACAGCCACAGAGCTCCTCACACTCCACAGCCACAGAGCTCCTCACACTCCACAGCCACAGAGCTCCTCACACTCCACAGCCACAGAGCTCCTCACACTCCGCAGCCACAGAGCTCCTCACACTCCACAGAGCTCCTCACACTCCACAGAGCTCCTCACACTCCACAGCCACAGAGCTCCTCACACTCCACAGCCACAGAGCTCCTCACACTCCACAGCCACAGAGCTCCTCACACTCCACAGCCACGGAGCTCCTCACACTCCACAGCCACGGAGCTCCTCACACTCCACAGCCACGGAGCTCCTCACACTCCACAGCCACGGAGCTCCTCACACTCCACAGCCACGGAGCTCCTCACACTCCGCAGCCACGGAGCTCCTCACACTCCGCAGCCACGGAGCTCCTCACACTCCACAACCACAGAGCTCCTCACACTCCACAGCCACAGAGCTCCTCATACTCCGCAACCACAGAGCTCCTCACACTCCGCAGCCACAGAGCTCCTCACACTCCACAGCCACAGAGCTCCTCACACTCCACAGCCACAGAGCTCCTCACACTCCACAGCCACGGAGCTCCTCACACTCCACAGCCACAGAGCTCCTCACACTCCGCAGCCACAGAGCTCATCACACTCCACAACCACAGAGCTCCTCACACTCCACAACCACAGAGCTCCTCACACTCCGCAGCCACAGAGCTCCTCACACTCCACAGCCACGGAGCTCCTCACACTCCACAGCCAGGAGCTCCTCACACTCCGCAGCCATAGAGCTCCTCACACTCCGCAGCCAGGAGCTCCTCACACTCCACAGCCACAGAGCTCCTCACACTCCACAGAGCTCCTCACACTCCACAGAGCTCCTCACACTCCACAGCCACGGAGCTCCTCACACTCCACAGCCACGGAGCTCCTCACACTCCACAGCCACAGAGCTCCTCACACTCCGCAGCCACAGAGCTCCTCGCACTCCGCAGCCAGGAGCTCCTCACACTCCGCAGCCACGGAGCTCCTCACACTCCACAGCCACGGAGCTCCTCACACTCCACAGCCACGGAGCTCCTCACACTCCACAGCCACGGAGCTCCTCACACTCCACAGCCACGGAGCTCCTCACACTCCACAGCCACGGAGCTCCTCACACTCCACAGCCACGGAGCTCCTCACACTCCACAGCCACAGAGCTCCTCACACTCCGCAGCCACAGAGCTCCTCGCACTCCGCAGCCAGGAGCTCCTCACACTCCGCAGCCACGGAGCTCCTCACACTCCACAGAGCTCCTCACACTCCACAGAGCTCCTCACACTCCACAGCCACAGAGCTCCTCACACTCCACAGCCACAGAGCTCCTCACACTCCACAGCCACAGAGCTCCTCACACTCCACAGCCACAGAGCTCCTCACACTCCACAGAGCTCCTCACACTCCACAGCCACAGAGCTCCTCACACTCCACAGCCACAGAGCTCCTCACACTCCACAGCCACAGAGCTCCTCACACTCCACAGCCACAGAGCTCCTCACACTCCGCAGCCAGGAGCTCCTCACACTCCGCAGCCAGGAGCTCCTCACACTCCGCAGCCACAGAGCTCCTCACACTCCACAGAGCTCCTCACACTCCACAACCACGGAGCTCCTCACACTCCGCAGCCAGGAGCTCCTCACACTCCACAGCCACAGAGCTCCACACACTCCACAGAGCTCCTCACACTCCACAGCCACAGAGCTCCTCACACTCCACAGCCACAGAGCTCCTCACACTCCACAGCCACAGAGCTCCTCACACTCCACAGAGCTCCTCACACTCCACAGAGCTCCTCACACTCCACAGAGCTCCTCACACTCCACAGAGCTCCTCACACTCCACAGCCACAGAGCTCCTCACACTCCACAGCCACAGAGCTCCTCACACTCCACAGCCACAGAGCTCCTCACACTCCACAGCCACAGAGCTCCTCACACTCCGCAGCCAGGAGCTCCTCACACTCCGCAGCCACAGAGCTCCTCACACTCCGCAGCCAGGAGCTCCTCACACTCCGAAGCCACAGAGCTCCTCACACTCCACAGAGCTCCTCACACTCCACAACCACGGAGCTCCTCACACTCCGCAGCCACGGAGCTCCTCACACTCCACAACCACAGAGCTCCTCACACTCCACAGCCACAGAGCTCCTCACACTCCACAGCCACAGAGCTCCTCACACTCCACAGCCACGGAGCTCCTCACACTCCACAGCCACGGAGCTCCTCACACTCCACAGCCAGGAGCTCCTCACACTCCACAGCCAGGAGCTCCTCACACTCCGCAGCCACAGAGCTCCTCACACTCCGCAGCCAGGAGCTCCTCACACTCCGCAGCCACAGAGCTCCTCACACTCCACAGAGCTCCTCACACTCCACAGAGCTCCTCACACTCCACAGCCACAAAGCTCCTCACACTCCGCAGCCACGGAGCTCCTCACACTCCGCAGTCATAGAGCTCCTCACACTCCGCAGCCACGGAGCTCCTCACACTCCACAGCCACGGAGCTCCTCACACTCCACAGCCACGGAGCTCCTCACACTCCACAGAGCTCCTCACACTCCACAGAGCTCCTCACACTCCACAGAGCTCCTCACACTCCACAGCCACGGAGCTCCTCACACTCCACAGCCACGGAGCTCCTCACACTCCACAGCCACGGAGCTCCTCACACTCCACAGCCACGGAGCTCCTCACACTCCACAGCCACGGAGCTCCTCACACTCCACAGCCACGGAGCTCCTCACACTCCACAGCCACGGAGCTCCTCACACTCCACAGCCACAGAGCTCCTCACACTCCACAGCCACGGAGCTCCTCACACTCCACAGCCACAGAGCTCCTCACACTCCACAGAGCTCCTCACACTCCACAGCCACAGAGCTCCTCACACTCCACAGCCACGGAGCTCCTCACACTCCACAGCCACGGAGCTCCTCACACTCCACAGCCACAGAGCTCCTCACACTCCACAGCCACGGAGCTCCTCACACTCCACAGCCACGGAGCTCCTCACACTCCACAGCCACGGAGCTCCTCACACTCCACAGCCACGGAGCTCCTCACACTCCACAGCCACGGAGCTCCTCACACTCCACAGCCACGGAGCTCCTCACACTCCACAGCCACAGAGCTCCTCGCACTCCACAGCCACGGAGCTCCTCACACTCCACAGCCACAGAGCTCCTCGCACTCCACAGCCACAGAGCTCCTCGCACTCCGCAGCCACAGAGCTCCTCGCACTCCGCAGCCAGGAGCTCCTCACACTCCGCAGCCACGGAGCTCCTCACACTCCACAGCCACGGAGCTCCTCACACTCCACAGCCACGGAGCTCCTCACACTCCACAGCCACGGAGCTCCTCACACTCCACAGCCACGGAGCTCCTCACACTCCACAGCCACGGAGCTCCTCACACTCCACAGCCACGGAGCTCCTCACACTCCGCAGCCACAGAGCTCCTCACACTCCGCAGCCACAGAGCTCCTCGCACTCCGCAGCCAGGAGCTCCTCACACTCCGCAGCCACGGAGCTCCTCACACTCCACAGAGCTCCTCACACTCCACAGAGCTCCTCACACTCCACAGCCACAGAGCTCCTCACACTCCACAGCCACAGAGCTCCTCACACTCCACAGCCACAGAGCTCCTCACACTCCACAGCCACAGAGCTCCTCACACTCCACAGAGCTCCTCACACTCCACAGCCACAGAGCTCCTCACACTCCACAGCCACAGAGCTCCTCACACTCCACAGCCACAGAGCTCCTCACACTCCACAGCCACAGAGCTCCTCACACTCCGCAGCCAGGAGCTCCTCACACTCCGCAGCCAGGAGCTCCTCACACTCCGCAGCCACAGAGCTCCTCACACTCCACAGAGCTCCTCACACTCCACAACCACGGAGCTCCTCACACTCCGCAGCCAGGAGCTCCTCACACTCCACAGCCACAGAGCTCCTCACACTCCACAGAGCTCCTCACACTCCACAGCCACAGAGCTCCTCACACTCCACAGCCACAGAGCTCCTCACACTCCACAGCCACAGAGCTCCTCACACTCCACAGCCACAGAGCTCCTCACACTCCACAGCCACAGAGCTCCTCACACTCCACAGAGCTCCTCACACTCCACAGAGCTCCTCACACTCCACAGCCACAGAGCTCCTCACACTCCACAGCCACAGAGCTCCTCACACTCCACAGCCACAGAGCTCCTCACACTCCACAGCCACAGAGCTCCTCACACTCCACAGCCACAGAGCTCCTCACACTCCGCAGCCAGGAGCTCCTCACACTCCGCAGCCACAGAGCTCCTCACACTCCGCAGCCAGGAGCTCCTCACACTCCGCAGCCACAGAGCTCCTCACACTCCGCAGAGCTCCTCACACTCCACAACCACGGAGCTCCTCACACTCCGCAGCCACGGAGCTCCTCACACTCCACAACCACAGAGCTCCTCACACTCCACAACCACGGAGCTCCTCACACTCCACAGCCACAGAGCTCCTCACACTCCACAGCCACAGAGCTCCTCACACTCCACAGCCACGGAGCTCCTCACACTCCACAGCCACGGAGCTCCTCACACTCCACAGCCAGGAGCTCCTCACACTCCACAGCCAGGAGCTCCTCACACTCCGCAGCCACAGAGCTCCTCACACTCCGCAGCCAGGAGCTCCTCACACTCCGCAGCCACAGAGCTCCTCACACTCCGCAGCCAGGAGCTCCTCACACTCCACAGCCACAGAGCTCCTCACACTCCACAGCCACAGAGCTCCTCATACTCCACAGCCACAGAGCTCCTCACACTCCGCAACCACAGAGCTCCTCACACTCCACAGCCACGGAGCTCCTCACACTCCACAGCCACAGAGCTCCTCACACTCCACAGCCACAGAGCTCCTCACACTCCACAGCCACAGAGCTCCTCACACTCCGCAACCACGGAGCTCCTCACACTCCGCAACCACGGAGCTCCTCACACTCCGCAGCCACAGAGCTCCTCACACTCCGCAGCCACAGAGCTCCTCACACTCCACAGCCACGGAGCTCCTCACACTCCACAGCCACAGAGCTCCTCACACTCCACAGCCACAGAGCTCCTCACACTCCACAGCCACGGAGCTCCTCACACTCCACAGCCACAGAGCTCCTCACACTCCGCAGCCACAGAGCTCCTCACACTCCACAACCACAGAGCTCCTCACACTCCGCAGCCACAGAGCTCCTCACACTCCACAGCCACGGAGCTCCTCACACTCCACAGCCACGGAGCTCCTCACACTCCACAGCCAAAGAGCTCCTCACACTCCACAGCCACAGAGCTCCTCACACTCCACAGCCACGAAGCTCCTCACACTCCACAGCCAGGAGCTCCTCACACTCCACAGCCAGGAGCTCCTCACACTTCGCAGCCACAGAGCTCCTCATACTCCACAGCCACAGAGCTCCTCACACTCCACAGCCACAGAGCTCCTCACACTCCGCAGCCACAGAGCTCCTCACACTCCACAACCACAGAGCTCCTCACACTCCGCAGCCACAGAGCTCCTCACACTCCACAGCCACAGAGCTCCTCACACTCCACAGCCACGGAGCTCCTCACACTCCACAGCCAGGAGCTCCTCACACTCCACAGCCAGGAGCTCCTCACACTCCGCAGCCACAGAGCTCCTCATACTTCACAGCCACAGAGCTCCTCACACTCCACAGCCACAGAGCTCCTCACACTCCACAGCCACAGAGCTCCTCACACTCCACAGCCAAAGAGCTCCTCACACTCCACAGCCACAGAGCTCCTCGCACTCCGCAGCCAGGAGCTCCTCACACTCCGCAGCCACGGAGCTCCTCACACTCCGCAGCCACGGAGTTCCTCACACTCCACAGCCACGGAGCTCCTCACACTCCACAGCCACGGAGCTCCTCACACTCCACAGCCACGGAGCTCCTCACACTCCACAGCCACGGAGCTCCTCACACTCCACAGCCACGGAGCTCCTCACACTCCACAGCCACGGAGCTCCTCACACTCCGCAGCCACAGAGCTCCTCACACTCCGCAGCCACAGAGCTCCTCGCACTCCGCAGCCAGGAGCTCCTCACACTCCGCAGCCACGGAGCTCCTCACACTCCACAGAGCTCCTCACACTCCACAGAGCTCCTCACACTCCACAGCCACAGAGCTCCTCACACTCCACAGCCACAGAGCTCCTCACACTCCACAGCCACAGAGCTCCTCACACTCCACAGCCACAGAGCTCCTCACACTCCACAGAGCTCCTCACACTCCACAGCCACAGAGCTCCTCACACTCCATAGCCACAGAGCTCCTCACACTCCACAGCCACAGAGCTCCTCACACTCCACAGCCACAGAGCTCCTCACACTCCGCAGCCAGGAGCTCCTCACACTCCGCAGCCAGGAGCTCCTCACACTCCGCAGCCACAGAGCTCCTCACACTCCACAGAGCTCCTCACACTCCACAACCACGGAGCTCCTCACACTCCGCAGCCAGGAGCTCCTCACACTCCACAGCCACAGAGCTCCTCACACTCCACAGAGCTCCTCACACTCCACAGCCACAGAGCTCCTCACACTCCACAGCCACAGAGCTCCTCACACTCCACAGCCACAGAGCTCCTCACACTCCACAGCCACAGAGCTCCTCACACTCCACAGAGCTCCTCACACTCCACAGAGCTCCTCACACTCCACAGCCACAGAGCTCCTCACACTCCACAGCCACAGAGCTCCTCACACTCCACAGCCACAGAGCTCCTCACACTCCACAGCCACAGAGCTCCTCACACTCCACAGCCACAGAGCTCCTCACACTCCGCAGCCAGGAGCTCCTCACACTCCGCAGCCACAGAGCTCCTCACACTCCGCAGCCAGGAGCTCCTCACACTCCGCAGCCACAGAGCTCCTCACACTCCACAGAGCTCCTCACACTCCACAACCACGGAGCTCCTCACACTCCGCAGCCACGGAGCTCCTCACACTCCACAACCACAGAGCTCCTCACACTCCACAACCACGGAGCTCCTCACACTCCACAGCCACAGAGCTCCTCACACTCCACAGCCACAGAGCTCCTCACACTCCACAGCCACGGAGCTCCTCACACTCCACAGCCACGGAGCTCCTCACACTCCACAGCCAGGAGCTCCTCACACTCCACAGCCAGGAGCTCCTCACACTCCGCAGCCACAGAGCTCCTCACACTCCGCAGCCAGGAGCTCCTCACACTCCGCAGCCACAGAGCTCCTCACACTCCGCAGCCAGGAGCTCCTCACACTCCACAGCCACAGAGCTCCTCACACTCCATAGCCACAGAGCTCCTCATACTCCACAGCCACAGAGCTCCTCACACTCCGCAACCACAGAGCTCCTCACACTCCACAGCCACGGAGCTCCTCACACTCCACAGCCACAGAGCTCCTCACACTCCACAGCCACAGAGCTCCTCACACTCCACAGCCACAGAGCTCCTCACACTCCACAGCCACAGAGCTCCTCACACTCCACAGCCACAGAGCTCCTCACACTCCACAGCCAAAGAGCTCCTCACACTCCACAGCCACAGAGCTCCTCACACTCCGCAGCCAGGAGCTCCTCACACTCCGCAGCCACAGAGCTCCTCACACTCCGCAGCCACAGAGCTCCTCACACTCCGCAGCCACAGAGCTCCTCACACTCCGCAGCCAGGAGCTCCTCACACTCCACAGCCACAGAGCTCCTCACACTCCACAGAGCTCCTCACACTCCACAGAGCTCCTCACACTCCACAGCCACAGAGCTCCTCACACTCCACAGCCACAGAGCTCCTCACACTCCACAGCCACAGAACTCCTCACACTCCGCAGCCAGGAGCTCCTCACACTCCGCAGCCACAGAGCTCCTCACACTCCGCAGCCAGGAGCTCCTCACACTCCGCAGCCACAGAGCTCCTCACACTCCACAGAGCTCCTCACACTCCACAGCCACGGAGCTCCTCACACTCCACAGCCAGGAGCTCCTCACACTCCACAGCCAGGAGCTCCTCACACTTCGCAGCCACAGAGCTCCTCATACTCCACAGCCACAGAGCTCCTCACACTCCACAGCCACAGAGCTCCTCACACTCCGCAGCCACAGAGCTCCTCACACTCCACAACCACAGAGCTCCTCACACTCCGCAGCCACAGAGCTCCTCACACTCCACAGCCACAGAGCTCCTCACACTCCACAGCCACGGAGCTCCTCACACTCCACAGCCAGGAGCTCCTCACACTCCACAGCCAGGAGCTCCTCACACTCCGCAGCCACAGAGCTCCTCATACTTCACAGCCACAGAGCTCCTCACACTCCACAGCCACAGAGCTCCTCACACTCCACAGCCACAGAGCTCCTCACACTCCACAGCCAAAGAGCTCCTCACACTCCACAGCCACAGAGCTCCTCGCACTCCGCAGCCAGGAGCTCCTCACACTCCGCAGCCACGGAGCTCCTCACACTCCGCAGCCACGGAGTTCCTCACACTCCACAGCCACGGAGCTCCTCACACTCCACAGCCACGGAGCTCCTCACACTCCACAGCCACGGAGCTCCTCACACTCCACAGCCACGGAGCTCCTCACACTCCACAGCCACGGAGCTCCTCACACTCCACAGCCACGGAGCTCCTCACACTCCGCAGCCACAGAGCTCCTCACACTCCGCAGCCACAGAGCTCCTCGCACTCCGCAGCCAGGAGCTCCTCACACTCCGCAGCCACGGAGCTCCTCACACTCCACAGAGCTCCTCACACTCCACAGAGCTCCTCACACTCCACAGCCACAGAGCTCCTCACACTCCACAGCCACAGAGCTCCTCACACTCCACAGCCACAGAGCTCCTCACACTCCACAGCCACAGAGCTCCTCACACTCCACAGAGCTCCTCACACTCCACAGCCACAGAGCTCCTCACACTCCACAGCCACAGAGCTCCTCACACTCCACAGCCACAGAGCTCCTCACACTCCACAGCCACAGAGCTCCTCACACTCCGCAGCCAGGAGCTCCTCACACTCCGCAGCCAGGAGCTCCTCACACTCCGCAGCCACAGAGCTCCTCACACTCCACAGAGCTCCTCACACTCCACAACCACGGAGCTCCTCACACTCCGCAGCCAGGAGCTCCTCACACTCCACAGCCACAGAGCTCCTCACACTCCACAGAGCTCCTCACACTCCACAGCCACAGAGCTCCTCACACTCCACAGCCACAGAGCTCCTCACACTCCACAGCCACAGAGCTCCTCACACTCCACAGCCACAGAGCTCCTCACACTCCACAGAGCTCCTCACACTCCACAGAGCTCCTCACACTCCACAGCCACAGAGCTCCTCACACTCCACAGCCACAGAGCTCCTCACACTCCACAGCCACAGAGCTCCTCAAACTCCACAGCCACAGAGCTCCTCACACTCCACAGCCACAGAGCTCCTCACACTCCGCAGCCAGGAGCTCCTCACACTCCGCAGCCACAGAGCTCCTCACACTCCGCAGCCAGGAGCTCCTCACACTCCGCAGCCACAGAGCTCCTCACACTCCACAGAGCTCCTCACACTCCACAACCACGGAGCTCCTCACACTCCGCAGCCACGGAGCTCCTCACACTCCACAACCACAGAGCTCCTCACACTCCACAACCACGGAGCTCCTCACACTCCACAGCCACAGAGCTCCTCACACTCCACAGCCACAGAGCTCCTCACACTCCACAGCCACGGAGCTCCTCACACTCCACAGCCACAGAGCTCCTCACACTCCACAGCCACAGAGCTCCTCACACTCCACAGCCACGGAGCTCCTCACACTCCACAGCCACAGAGCTCCTCACACTCCGCAGCCACAGAGCTCCTCACACTCCACAACCACAGAGCTCCTCACACTCCGCAGCCACAGAGCTCCTCACACTCCACAGCCACGGAGCTCCTCACACTCCACAGCCACGGAGCTCCTCACACTCCACAGCCAAAGAGCTCCTCACACTCCACAGCCACAGAGCTCCTCACACTCCACAGCCACGAAGCTCCTCACACTCCACAGCCAGGAGCTCCTCACACTCCACAGCCAGGAGCTCCTCACACTTCGCAGCCACAGAGCTCCTCATACTCCACAGCCACAGAGCTCCTCACACTCCACAGCCACAGAGCTCCTCACACTCCGCAGCCACAGAGCTCCTCACACTCCACAACCACAGAGCTCCTCACACTCCGCAGCCACAGAGCTCCTCACACTCCACAGCCACAGAGCTCCTCACACTCCACAGCCACGGAGCTCCTCACACTCCACAGCCAGGAGCTCCTCACACTCCACAGCCAGGAGCTCCTCACACTCCGCAGCCACAGAGCTCCTCATACTTCACAGCCACAGAGCTCCTCACACTCCACAGCCACAGAGCTCCTCACACTCCACAGCCACAGAGCTCCTCACACTCCACAGCCAAAGAGCTCCTCACACTCCACAGCCACAGAGCTCCTCGCACTCCGCAGCCAGGAGCTCCTCACACTCCGCAGCCACGGAGCTCCTCACACTCCGCAGCCACGGAGTTCCTCACACTCCACAGCCACGGAGCTCCTCACACTCCACAGCCACGGAGCTCCTCACACTCCACAGCCACGGAGCTCCTCACACTCCACAGCCACGGAGCTCCTCACACTCCACAGCCACGGAGCTCCTCACACTCCACAGCCACGGAGCTCCTCACACTCCGCAGCCACAGAGCTCCTCACACTCCGCAGCCACAGAGCTCCTCGCACTCCGCAGCCAGGAGCTCCTCACACTCCGCAGCCACGGAGCTCCTCACACTCCACAGCCACGGAGCTCCTCACACTCCACAGCCACGGAGCTCCTCACACTCCACAGCCACGGAGCTCCTCACACTCCACAGCCACGGAGCTCCTCACACTCCACAGCCACGGAGCTCCTCACACTCCGCAGCCACAGAGCTCCTCACACTCCGCAGCCACAGAGCTCCTCGCACTCCGCAGCCAGGAGCTCCTCACACTCCGCAGCCACGGAGCTCCTCACACTCCACAGAGCTCCTCACACTCCACAGAGCTCCTCACACTCCACAGCCACAGAGCTCCTCACACTCCACAGCCACAGAGCTCCTCACACTCCACAGCCACAGAGCTCCTCACACTCCACAGCCACAGAGCTCCTCACACTCCACAGAGCTCCTCACACTCCACAGCCACAGAGCTCCTCACACTCCACAGCCACAGAGCTCCTCACACTCCACAGCCACAGAGCTCCTCACACTCCACAGCCACAGAGCTCCTCACACTCCGCAGCCAGGAGCTCCTCACACTCCGCAGCCAGGAGCTCCTCACACTCCGCAGCCACAGAGCTCCTCACACTCCACAGAGCTCCTCACACTCCACAACCACGGAGCTCCTCACACTCCGCAGCCAGGAGCTCCTCACACTCCACAGCCACAGAGCTCCTCACACTCCACAGAGCTCCTCACACTCCACAGCCACAGAGCTCCTCACACTCCACAGCCACAGAGCTCCTCACACTCCACAGCCACAGAGCTCCTCACACTCCACAGCCACAGAGCTCCTCACACTCCACAGAGCTCCTCACACTCCACAGAGCTCCTCACACTCCACAGAGCTCCTCACACTCCACAGCCACAGAGCTCCTCACACTCCACAGCCACAGAGCTCCTCACACTCCACAGCCACAGAGCTCCTCACACTCCACAGCCACAGAGCTCCTCACACTCCACAGCCACAGAGCTCCTCACACTCCGCAGCCAGGAGCTCCTCACACTCCGCAGCCACAGAGCTCCTCACACTCCGCAGCCAGGAGCTCCTCACACTCCGCAGCCACAGAGCTCCTCACACTCCACAGAGCTCCTCACACTCCACAACCACGGAGCTCCTCACACTCCGCAGCCACGGAGCTCCTCACACTCCACAACCACAGAGCTCCTCACACTCCA
This sequence comes from Anomaloglossus baeobatrachus, assembly GCF_048569485.1. Classification (NCBI taxonomy): domain Eukaryota; kingdom Metazoa; phylum Chordata; class Amphibia; order Anura; family Aromobatidae; genus Anomaloglossus; species Anomaloglossus baeobatrachus. The sequence continues at coordinate 12,949,058 of NC_134357.1, read as the reverse complement.
CAACCACGGAGCTCCTCACACTCCACAGCCACAGAGCTCCTCACACTCCACAGCCACAGAGCTCCTCACACTCCACAGCCACGGAGCTCCTCACACTCCACAGCCACGGAGCTCCTCACACTCCACAGCCAGGAGCTCCTCACACTCCACAGCCAGGAGCTCCTCACACTCCGCAGCCACAGAGCTCCTCACACTCCGCAGCCAGGAGCTCCTCACACTCCGCAGCCACAGAGCTCCTCACACTCCGCAGCCAGGAGCTCCTCACACTCCACAGCCACAGAGCTCCTCACACTCCACAGCCACAGAGCTCCTCATACTCCACAGCCACAGAGCTCCTCACACTCCGCAACCACAGAGCTCCTCACACTCCACAGCCACGGAGCTCCTCACACTCCACAGTCACAGAGCTCCTCACACTCCACAGCCACAGAGCTCCTCACACTCCACAGCCACAGAGCTCCTCACACTCCACAGCCACAGAGCTCCTCACACTCCACAGCCAAAGAGCTCCTCACACTCCACAGCCACAGAGCTCCTCACACTCCGCAGCCAGAAGCTCCTCACACTCCGCAGCCACAGAGCTCCTCACACTCCACAGCCACAGAGCTCCTCACACTCCGCAGCCACAGAGCTCCTCACACTCCGCAGCCACAGAGCTCCTCACACTCCGCAGCCACAGAGCTCCTCACACTCCGCAGCCAGGAGCTCCTCACACTCCACAGCCACAGAGCTCCTCACACTCCACAGAGCTCCTCACACTCCACAGAGCTCCTCACACTCCACAGCCACAGAGCTCCTCACACTCCACAGCCACAGAGCTCCTCACACTCCACAGCCACAGAACTCCTCACACTCCGCAGCCAGGAGCTCCTCACACTCCGCAGCCACAGAGCTCCTCACACTCCGCAGCCAGGAGCTCCTCACACTCCGCAGCCACAGAGCTCCTCACACTCCACAGAGCTCCTCACACTCCACAGCCACGGAGCTCCTCACACTCCACAGCCAGGAGCTCCTCACACTCCACAGCCAGGAGCTCCTCACACTTCGCAGCCACAGAGCTCCTCATACTCCACAGCCACAGAGCTCCTCACACTCCACAGCCACAGAGCTCCTCACACTCCGCAGCCACAGAGCTCCTCACACTCCACAACCACAGAGCTCCTCACACTCCGCAGCCACAGAGCTCCTCACACTCCACAGCCACAGAGCTCCTCACACTCCACAGCCACGGAGCTCCTCACACTCCACAGCCAGGAGCTCCTCACACTCCACAGCCAGGAGCTCCTCACACTCCGCAGCCACAGAGCTCCTCATACTTCACAGCCACAGAGCTCCTCACACTCCACAGCCACAGAGCTCCTCACACTCCACAGCCACAGAGCTCCTCACACTCCACAGCCAAAGAGCTCCTCACACTCCACAGCCACAGAGCTCCTCGCACTCCGCAGCCAGGAGCTCCTCACACTCCGCAGCCACGGAGCTCCTCACACTCCGCAGCCACGGAGTTCCTCACACTCCACAGCCACGGAGCTCCTCACACTCCACAGCCACGGAGCTCCTCACACTCCACAGCCACGGAGCTCCTCACACTCCACAGCCACGGAGCTCCTCACACTCCACAGCCACGGAGCTCCTCACACTCCACAGCCACGGAGCTCCTCACACTCCGCAGCCACAGAGCTCCTCACACTCCGCAGCCACAGAGCTCCTCGCACTCCGCAGCCAGGAGCTCCTCACACTCCGCAGCCACGGAGCTCCTCACACTCCACAGAGCTCCTCACACTCCACAGAGCTCCTCACACTCCACAGCCACAGAGCTCCTCACACTCCACAGCCACAGAGCTCCTCACACTCCACAGCCACAGAGCTCCTCACACTCCACAGCCACAGAGCTCCTCACACTCCACAGCCACAGAGCTCCTCACACTCCACAGAGCTCCTCACACTCCACAGCCACAGAGCTCCTCACACTCCACAGCCACAGAGCTCCTCACACTCCACAGCCACAGAGCTCCTCACACTCCACAGCCACAGAGCTCCTCACACTCCGCAGCCAGGAGCTCCTCACACTCCGCAGCCAGGAGCTCCTCACACTCCGCAGCCACAGAGCTCCTCACACTCCACAGAGCTCCTCACACTCCACAACCACGGAGCTCCTCACACTCCGCAGCCAGGAGCTCCTCACACTCCACAGCCACAGAGCTCCTCACACTCCACAGAGCTCCTCACACTCCACAGCCACAGAGCTCCTCACACTCCACAGCCACAGAGCTCCTCACACTCCACAGCCACAGAGCTCCTCACACTCCACAGAGCTCCTCACACTCCACAGAGCTCCTCACACTCCACAGCCACAGAGCTCCTCACACTCCACAGCCACAGAGCTCCTCACACTCCACAGCCACAGAGCTCCTCAAACTCCACAGCCACAGAGCTCCTCACACTCCACAGCCACAGAGCTCCTCACACTCCGCAGCCAGGAGCTCCTCACACTCCGCAGCCACAGAGCTCCTCACACTCCGCAGCCAGGAGCTCCTCACACTCCGCAGCCACAGAGCTCCTCACACTCCACAGAGCTCCTCACACTCCACAACCACGGAGCTCCTCACACTCCGCAGCCACGGAGCTCCTCACACTCCACAACCACAGAGCTCCTCACACTCCACAACCACGGAGCTCCTCACACTCCACAGCCACAGAGCTCCTCACACTCCACAGCCACAGAGCTCCTCACACTCCACAGCCACGGAGCTCCTCACACTCCACAGCCACGGAGCTCCTCACACTCCACAGCCAGGAGCTCCTCACACTCCACAGCCAGGAGCTCCTCACACTCCGCAGCCACAGAGCTCCTCACACTCCGCAGCCAGGAGCTCCTCACACTCCGCAGCCACAGAGCTCCTCACACTCCGCAGCCAGGAGCTCCTCACACTCCACAGCCACAGAGCTCCTCACACTCCACAGCCACAGAGCTCCTCATACTCCACAGCCACAGAGCTCCTCACACTCCGCAACCACAGAGCTCCTCACACTCCACAGCCACGGAGCTCCTCACACTCCACAGCCACAGAGCTCCTCACACTCCACAGCCACAGAGCTCCTCACACTCCACAGCCACAGAGCTCCTCACACTCCGCAACCACGGAGCTCCTCACACTCCGCAACCACGGAGCTCCTCACACTCCGCAGCCACAGAGCTCCTCACACTCCGCAGCCACAGAGCTCCTCACACTCCACAGCCACAGAGCTCCTCACACTCCACAGCCACGGAGCTCCTCACACTCCACAGCCACAGAGCTCCTCACACTCCGCAGCCACAGAGCTCCTCACACTCCACAACCACAGAGCTCCTCACACTCCGCAGCCACAGAGCTCCTCACACTCCACAGCCACGGAGCTCCTCACACTCCACAGCCACGGAGCTCCTCACACTCCACAGCCACAGAGCTCCTCACACTCCACAGCCACGGAGCTCCTCACACTCCACAGCCAGGAGCTCCTCACACTCCACAGCCAGGAGCTCCTCACACTCCGCAGCCACAGAGCTCCTCATACTCCACAGCCACAGAGCTCCTCACACTCCACAGCCACAGAGCTCCTCACACTCCGCAGCCACAGAGCTCCTCACACTCCACAACCACAGAGCTCCTCACACTCCGCAGCCACAGAGCTCCTCACACTCCACAGCCACAGAGCTCCTCACACTCCACAGCCACGGAGCTCCTCACACTCCACAGCCAGGAGCTCCTCACACTCCACAGCCAGGAGCTCCTCACACTCCGCAGCCACAGAGCTCCTCATACTTCACAGCCACAGAGCTCCTCACACTCCACAGCCACAGAGCTCCTCACACTCCACAGCCAAAGAGCTCCTCACACTCCACAGCCACAGAGCTCCTCACACTCCACAGCCACAGAGCTCCTCACACTCCGCAGCCAGGAGCTCCTCACACTCCGCAGCCACAGAGCTCCTCACACTCCGCAGCCACAGAGCTCCTCACACTCCGCAGCCACAGAGCTCCTCACACTCCGCAGCCAGGAGCTCCTCACACTCCACAGCCACAGAGCTCCTCACACTCCACAGAGCTCCTCACACTCCACAGAGCTCCTCACACTCCACAGCCACAGAGCTCCTCACACTCCACAGCCACAGAGCTCCTCACACTCCACAGCCACAGAACTCCTCACACTCCGCAGCCAGGAGCTCCTCACACTCCGCAGCCACAGAGCTCCTCACACTCCGCAGCCAGGAGCTCCTCACACTCCGCAGCCACAGAGCTCCTCACACTCCACAGAGCTCCTCACACTCCACAACCACGGAGCTCCTCACACTCCGCAGCCACAGAGCTCCTCACACTCCGCAACCATGGAGCTCCTCACACTCCACAGCCACAGAGCTCCTCACACTCCACAGCCACAGAGCTCCTCATACTCCGCAGCCACAGAGCTCCTCACACTCCGCAACCACAGAGCTCCTCACACTCCGCAGCCACAGAGCTCCTCACACTCCACAGCCACAGAGCTCCTCACACTCCACAGCCACAGAGCTCCTCACACTCCACAGCCACGGAGCTCCTCACACTCCACAGACACAGAGCTCCTCACACTCCGCAGCCACAGAGCTCCTCACACTCCACAACCACAGAGCTCCTCACACTCCACAACCACAGAGCTCCTCACACTCCGCAGCCACAGAGCTCCTCACACTCCACAGCCACGGAGCTCCTCACACTCCACAGCCAGGAGCTCCTCACACTCCGCAGCCATAGAGCTCCTCACACTCCGCAGCCAGGAGCTCCTCACACTCCACAGCCACAGAGCTCCTCACACTCCACAGAGCTCCTCACACTCCACTGAGCTCCTCACACTCCACAGAGCTCCTCACACTCCACAGCCACGGAGCTCCTCACACTCCACAGCCACGGAGCTCCTCACACTCCACAGCCACAGAGCTCCTCACACTCCGCAGCCACAGAGCTCCTCGCACTCCGCAGCCAGGAGCTCCTCACACTCCGCAGCCACGGAGCTCCTCACACTCCACAGCCACGGAGCTCCTCACACTCCACAGCCACGGAGCTCCTCACACTCCACAGCCACGGAGCTCCTCACACTCCACAGCCACGGAGCTCCTCACACTCCACAGCCACGGAGCTCCTCACACTCCACAGCCACGGAGCTCCTCACACTCCACAGCCACGGAGCTCCTCACACTCCACAGCCACAGAGCTCCTCACACTCCGCAGCCACAGAGCTCCTCGCACTCCGCAGCCAGGAGCTCCTCACACTCCGCAGCCACGGAGCTCCTCACACTCCACAGAGCTCCTCACACTCCACAGCCACAGAGCTCCTCACACTCCACAGCCACAGAGCTCCTCACACTCCACAGCCACAGAGCTCCTCACACTCCACAGCCACAGAGCTCCTCACACTCCACAGAGCTCCTCACACTCCACAGCCACAGAGCTCCTCACACTCCACAGCCACAGAGCTCCTCACACTCCACAGCCACAGAGCTCCTCACACTCCACAGCCACAGAGCTCCTCACACTCCACAGCCACAGAGCTCCTCACACTCCGCAGCCAGGAGCTCCTCACACTCCGCAGCCAGGAGCTCCTCACACTCCACAGAGCTCCTCACACTCCACAACCACGGAGCTCCTCACACTCCGCAGCCAGGAGCTCCTCACACTCCACAGCCACAGAGCTCCACACACTCCACAGAGCTCCTCACACTCCACAGCCACAGAGCTCCTCACACTCCACAGCCACAGAGCTCCTCACACTCCACAGCCACAGAGCTCCTCACACTCCACAGCCACAGAGCTCCTCACACTCCACAGAGCTCCTCACACTCCACAGAGCTCCTCACACTCCACAGAGCTCCTCACACTCCACAGAGCTCCTCACACTCCACAGCCACAGAGCTCCTCACACTCCACAGCCACATAGCTCCTCACACTCCACAGCCACAGAGCTCCTCACACTCCACAGCCACAGAGCTCCTCACACTCCGCAGCCAGGAGCTCCTCACACTCCGCAGCCACAGAGCTCCTCACACTCCGCAGCCAGGAGCTCCTCACACTCCGCAGCCACAGAGCTCCTCACACTCCACAGAGCTCCTCACACTCCACAACCACGGAGCTCCTCACACTCCGCAGCCACGGAGCTCCTCACACTCCACAACCACAGAGCTCCTCACACTCCACAGCCACAGAGCTCCTCACACTCCACAGCCACAGAGCTCCTCACACTCCACAGCCACGGAGCTCCTCACACTCCACAGCCACGGAGCTCCTCACACTCCACAGCCAGGAGCTCCTCACACTCCACAGCCAGGAGCTCCTCACACTCCGCAGCCACAGAGCTCCTCACACTCCGCAGCCAGGAGCTCCTCACACTCCGCAGCCACAGAGCTCCTCACACTCCGCAGCCAGGAGCTCCTCACACTCCACAGCCACAGAGCTCCTCACACTCCACAGCCACAGAGCTCCTCATACTCCACAGCCACAGAGCTCCTCACACTCCGCAACCACGGAGCTCCTCACACTCCGCAGCCACAGAGCTCCTCACACTCCGCAGCCACGGAGCTCCTCACACTCCACAGCCACAGAGCTCCTCACACTCCACAGCCACAGAGCTCCTCACACTCCACAGCCACAGAGCTCCTCACACTCCACAGCCACGGAGCTCCTCACACTCCACAGCCACAGAGCTCCTCACACTCCACAACCACAGAGCTCCTCACACTCCACAACCACAGAGCTCCTCACACTCCGCAGCCACAGAGCTCCTCACACTCCACAGCCACGGAGCTCCTCACACTCCACAGCCACGGAGCTCCTCACACTCCACAGCCAAAGAGCTCCTCACACTCCACAGCCACAGAGCTCCTCACACTCCACAGCCACGGAGCTCCTCACACTCCACAGCCAGGAGCTCCTCACACTCCGCAGCCACAGAGCTCCTCACACTCCGCAGCCACAGAGCTCCTCACACTCCGCAGCCACAGAGCTCCTCACACTCCACAGCCACAGAGCTCCTCACACTCCGCAGCCAGGAGCTCCTCACACTCCGCAGCCACAGAGCTCCTCACACTCCACAGCCACAGAGCTCCTCACACTCCACAGCCACAGAGCTCCTCATACTCCACAGCCACAGAGCTCCTCACACTCCGCAACCACAGAGCTCCTCACACTCCACAGCCACGGAGCTCCTCACACTCCACAGCCACAGAGCTCCTCACACTCCACAGCCACAGAGCTCCTCATACTCCACAGCCACAGAGCTCCTCACACTCCGCAACCACGGAGCTCCTCACACTCCACAGCCACAGAGCTCCTCACACTCCACAGCCACAGAGCTCCTCACACTCCACAGCCACAGAACTCCTCACACTCCGCAGCCAGGAGCTCCTCACACTCCGCAGCCACAGAGCTCCTCACACTCCGCAGCCAGGAGCTCCTCACACTCCGCAGCCACAGAGCTCCTCACACTCCACAGAGCTCCTCACACTCCACAACCACGGAGCTCCTCACACTCCGCAGCCACAGAGCTCCTCACACTCCGCAACCATGGAGCTCCTCACACTCCACAGCCACAGAGCTCCTCACACTCCACAGCCACAGAGCTCCTCATACTCCGCAGCCACAGAGCTCCTCACACTCCGCAACCACAGAGCTCCTCACACTCCGCAGCCACAGAGCTCCTCACACTCCACAGCCACAGAGCTCCTCACACTCCACAGCCACAGAGCTCCTCACACTCCACAGCCACGGAGCTCCTCACACTCCACAGCCACAGAGCTCCTCACACTCCGCAGCCACAGAGCTCCTCACACTCCACAACCACAGAGCTCCTCACACTCCACAACCACAGAGCTCCTCACACTCCGCAGCCACAGAGCTCCTCACATTCCACAGCCACGGAGCTCCTCACACTCCACAGCCAGGAGCTCCTCACACTCCGCAGCCATAGAGCTCCTCACACTCCGCAGCCAGGAGCTCCTCACACTCCACAGCACAGAGCTCCTCACACTCCACAGAGCTCCTCACACTCCACAGAGCTCCTCACACTCCACAGAACTCCTCACACTCCACAGAGCTCCTCACACTCCACAGAGATCCTCACACTCCACAGCCACGGAGCTCCTCACACTCCACAGCCACGGAGCTCCTCACACTCCACAGCCACAGAGCTCCTCAAACTCCGCAGCCACAGAGCTCCTCACACTCCGCAGCCACAGAGCTCCTCACACTCCGCAGCCACAGAGCTCCTCACACTCCGCAGCCACAGAGCTACTCACACTCCGCAGCCACAGAGCTCCTCACACTCCACAGAGCTCCTCACACTCCACAACCACGGAGCTCCTCACACTCCACAACCACGGAGCTCCTCACACTCCACAGCCACAGAGCTCCTCACACTCCACAGCCACGGAGCTCCTCACACTCCACAGCCACGGAGCTCCTCACACTCCACAGCCACGGAGCTCCTCACACTCCACAGCCACAGAGCTCCTCACACTCCGCAGCCACAGAGCTCCTCACACTCCGTGGCCGTGGAGCTCCTCACACTCCGCAGCCACAGAGCTCCTCACACTCCACAGCCACGGAGCTCCTCACACTCCACAGCCACGGAGCTCCTCACACTCCACAGCCACGGAGCTCCTCACACTCCGCAGCCACGGAGCTCCTCACACTCCGCAGCCACGGAGCTCCTCACACTCCGCAGCCACAGAGCTCCTCACACTCCGCAGCCACAGAGCTCCTCACACTCCACAGCCACAGAGCTCCTCACACTCCACAGCCACAGAGCTCCTCACACTCCACAGCCACAGAGCTCCTCACACTCCACAGCCACAGAGCTCCTCACACTCCACAGAGCTCCTCACACTCCACAGCCACGGAGCTCCTCACACTCCACAGCCACGGAGCTCCTCACACTCCACAGCCACAGAGCTTCTCATACTCCACAGCCACGGAGCTCCTCACACTCCACAGCCACAGAGCTTCTCACACTCCACAGAGCTCCTCACACTCCACAGCCACAGAGCTCCTCACACTCCACAGCCACGGAGCTCCTCACACTCCACAGCCACAGAGCTCCTCACAATCCACAGCCACAGAGCTCCTCACACTCCACAGCCACAGAGCTCCTCACACTCCACAGCCACAGAGCTCCTCACACTCCACAGCCACAGAGCTCCTCACACTCCACAGCCACAGAGCTCCTCACACTCCACAGAGCTCCTCACACTCCACAGCCACGGAGCTCCTCACACTCCACAGCCACGGAGCTCCTCACACTCCACAGCCACAGAGCTTCTCATACTCCACAGCCACGGAGCTCCTCACACTCCACAGCCACAGAGCTTCTCACACTCCACAGAGCTTCTCACACTCCACAGCCACAGAGCTCCTCACACTCCACAGCCACAGAGCTCCTCACACTCCACAGCCACAGAGCTCCTCACACTCCACAGCCACAGAGCTCCTCACACTCCACAGCCACAGAGCTCCTCACACTCCACAGCCACAGAGCTTCTCACACTCCACAGCCACAGAGCTCCTCACACTCCACAGAGCTCCTCACACTCTACAGCCACAGAGCTCCTCACACTCCACAGAGCTCCTCACACTCCACAGCCACAGAGCTCCTCACACTCCGCAGCCACAGAGCTCCTCACACTCCGCAGCCACAGAGCTCCTCACACTCCGCAGCCACAGAGCTCCTCACACTCCGCAGCCACAGAGCTCCTCACACTCCGCAGCCACAGAGCTCCTCACACTCCGCAGCCACAGAGCTCCTCACACTCCGCAGCCACAGAGCTCCTCACACTCCGCAGCCACAGAGCTCCTCACACTCCGCAGCCACAGAGCTCCTCACACTCCGCAGCCACAGAGCTCCTCACACTCCGCAGCCACAGAGCTCCTCACACTCCGCAGCCACAGAGCTCCTCACACTCCGCAGCCACAGAGCTCCTCACACTCCGCAGCCACAGAGCTCCTCACACTCCACAGCCAGGAGCTCCTCACACACCACAGCCACGGAGCTCCTCACACTGCACAGACAATGGAGCTCCTCACACTGCACAGACAATGGAGCTCCTCACACTCCACAGACAATGGAGCTCCTCACACTCCGCAGCCACAGAGCTCCTCACATTCCGCAGCCACGGAGCTCCTCACACTCCACAGCCACGGAGCTCCTCACACTCCACAGCCACGGAGCTCCTCACACTCCACAGCCAGGAGCTCCTCACACTCCACAGCCACAGAGCTCCTCACACTCCACAGCCACAGAGCTCCTCACACTCCACAGCCACAGAGCTCCTCACACTCCGGCCATAGCAGCTCCAGGGCCACCCATAAGTCTAGGGTCTTCTATTAGGGATCAGGAGTCCTTGGATCCCAATAAATCCACTATTGTTCTACTTCTGATGGGCGACGGTCATCGAAGGGGATTCTGCTATATCATTCATCAAATTAGAGATGAGAAAAAGGGACCAGTACATGTCTCCTATTTAGGGGAAGTAGTGACTGAACAGGGGTTGTCCAAAATTAAATTGATGTCTTAATAAACTTTGCAATAATGAAATCGAATATAAAAAAAACTCTGTCCTATATCAGAGCAGAAGCTGCCATGTTTTATTCATAGAAATCTGCTTCTTCCTCCACTTATGAGCCATTTCTCCTCCCCTGCCTCCTGAGCTCACCATTTGCTCTGACAAACTCAACTTTCAGGCAAAATGTAGTCACTGAGGCAGCAGATTAGGATTATAGCTGACGATTGATATCTATGGGGAGAGGAGGAAAGAGCAGCAGAGTGCGAGAGACACAAAGTCAGCAGCAGACTCTTTTTTTTCTGGATTCACAGCTACACTGCTCAGTACTGCTGCATAATGTCCTCCATGCTGCGGTTTTAAGTATTTTATCTAACCCCAGAGCTGTATTCACAGCTACAATGTTCAGCACTGTTATACAATGTAGAATATAGTAGATGCTTTCCATTTAGTATTTTATCTCACGCCAGAGCTGGATTCACAGCTACACTGCCCAGGAGTGATGTGTAATATCCTCCATGCTGCTTTTGTTAAAAAGTGTTCTATCTTACCTCAGAGCTGGATGCACAGCTACACTGCTCAATGCTGCTGTTTATAGTAAGTGTTTTATCTCACCAAAGAGCTGGATTCACAACAACAATGTTCAGTACTGCCATACAATGTAACATAGAAGCTTTCTAGTAAGTTTTTTATCTCACCCCAGTGCTGGATTCACAACTACACTGCTCAGTACTGATGTGTAATGTCCTCTATACTGCTGTTGTTAGAAAGTGTTTTATCTAACCTCAGAGCTGGATTCACAACTACCCTGCCCAGTAGTGATGTGTAATGTCCTCCATGCTGCTTTTATTAGAAAGTGTTTTACCTTACCTGAGAGCTATACAATGTAACATAGAAGCTTTCTAGTGTTTTATCTCACCACAGAGCTGGATTCACAACTACAATGCTCAGTAGTGTTATAAAATATAACATAAAAGCTTTCTAGTAAGCTTTTTATCTCACTCCAGTGCTGGGTTCACAGCTGCACTGCTTAGTACTGATGTGTAATGTCCTCAATGCTGCTGTTTTTAGTAACTGATTTATCTCACCCCAGAGCTGGATTCACAGCTACAATATTCAGTACTGCTGTACAATGTAACATAGAAGCTTTCTAGTAAGTGTTTTATCTCACCCCAGTGCTGGATTCACAGCTACACTGCCCAGTACTGATATGTAATGTCCTCAATGCTGTTGTTTCTAGTAAGTGATTTATGTCACTCAAGAGCTGGATTCAAAGCTACAATATTCAATACTGCTGTACAATGTAACATAGACGCTTTCTAGTAAGTGTTTGATCTCACCCCAGTGCTGGATTCACAGTTGCACTGCTCAGTACCAGTGTGTAATGTCCTCAATGCTGCTGCTTTCTAGTAAATGTCTATCTCACTCCAGTGCTGGATTCACAGCTACACTGCTCAGTACTGATGTGTAATGTCCTCAATGCTGCTGTTTTTAGTAAGTGATTTATGTCACCCAAGAGCTTGATTCAAAGCTACAATATTCAGTACTGCTGTACAATGTAACATAGACACTTTCTATAAGTGTTTTATCTCACCCCAGTGCTGGATTCACAGCTACAATGTTTGGTGCCATACAATGCAACATAGAAGCTTTCTAGTAAGTGTTTTATCTCGCCCCAGTGCTGGATTCACAGCTGTACTGCTCAGTATTGCTGTATAATGCCCATCATGCTTTTTCTGTACATGTCAGGAGAGCAGGAATGCCTCATGTTGGCGTGTGCTGTGTGTAGGAGACATCCTAGCAGATAGTCGGCACCGAGAGATCAGAAGCAAATGAAAATTAGAAAAAGAAGGGAAACAGTGAAAAGTACAGGACACGGGTGATGGCCATATATTGTATGAAATGACGGGTATGGCATCACTATGCCTTTAATTTTTTAACTAGTTGTGACTTGTGGGAACCTGGCCTGTAATTAATATGGGGAAACTGTCAGCAGAGAGGTGATTTCCACCTTCTTCCTCTTCCATTTTCACTTCTGTTTTCGCTGACCGTGAAGTGCAGCGGCCGGGTGATCTCTGTCATCAGAAATTCCCAAATTATGATAATGACTGTTATATAAGGGTTTCCTCTAACGACCGGGCAGATCCCACAATCGGCCTCACAGCAAAACTCCCACCGTTTATACAATGTTTCCAGATCTTCTCTTTACTGTTTCTGCATCAAATCCATGATCACTGATCTCCCCTTCACTTTAAAGGTTATTCCCAAAAATGACAAATTATCCTTTATGGAAGGAAATAGGAAAATCCTGCTGATCGCTGCAAGTCCTAATGCTAAGATCCCGAAGTTGAAGTGAAGTTGAAGGAAATGTATTGCTTATTTTAAACTTTTATAAAAAATAAATAACTGTAAATTGTGGCGTGCAATATTATTTATCCGGTGTAAGTTAATACTTTGTAGCGCCCCCTTTTGCTGTGATTGCAGCTGCAGTCTCTTGGGGTATGTCTCTATCAGTTTTGCACATGGAGAGGCTGAAATTCTCGCCCATTCTTCCTTTGTAAACAGCTGGAGCTGAGTGAGGTTGGATGGAGGCGTTTGTGAACAGCAGTTTTCAGCTCTTTCCACAGATTCTCGATTGGGTTCAGGTCTGGACTGTGACTCGGCCATTCTAACACCTGGATACGGTTATTTGTGAACCATTCCATTGTAGATTTTGCTTCATGTTTGGGATTATTGTCTTGTTATAATACATTTTTGGGAGAGTTTTAATCTCCTCTTCTTGTTGCTATTTTTGATAATTATCAGTGTAGGGACCCGCAACCGTGAGGATCCGTGATGAGGATTGTGGGCTTACGTACATTGGCCAATTTACAAACTAATACCTCACATATATTTTATATGTATTTTTTGCACTTTGATTATGCGGGGTGCAGCCGGGCCTCTTAATACAGCCGTGCATAGTGGAATTTCTGTCCCTTGCGTGCTGCAGTGAGTAGTGTCCGAGTAACCCGCCTAATCTAATAGTAAGGGCATGGTAATAGGTTGCTGGCTGGACACCATGCGCATACAGGTGTGAACAGTGCCCTATGCGCGCCACTAGTGTGCAATTTACCTTGCACCTGTGAAGTGTCCATCATGTTGAGAGGCTTGTCTGCATCCTGTTGGTGCATTAGATGTGTTGGCCTGGGCTAACTGGACTGGTTGCCCTTTTTTGCTGCGAGTACACTGTATATATCATTGTCTTGTTGGAAGACAAATCTCCGTCCCAGTCTCAGGTCTTTTGCAGACTCCAACAGGTTTTCTTCAAGAACGGTCCTGTATTTGGCTCCATCCATCTTCCCATCAATTTTAACCATCTTCCCTGTCCCTGCGGAAGAAAAGCAGGCCCAAACCATGATGCTGCCACCACCATGTTTGACAGTGGGGATGGTGTGTTCAGGGTGATGAGCGGTGTTGCTTTTACACCAAACATATCGTTTGGCATTGTGCCCAAATAGTTTGATTTTGGTTTCATCTGAGCAGAGCACCTTCTTCCACATGTTTGGTGTCTCCAGGTGGCTTGTGGCAAACTTTAAACAACACTTTTTCTGGATATCTTTGAGAAATGGCTTTCTTCTTGCCACTCTTCCATAAAGGCCAGATTTGTGCAGTGTAGACTGATTGTTGTCCTATGGACAGACTCTCCCACCTCAGCTGTAGATCTCAGCAGATCATCCAGAGGGATCAAGGGCCTTATGGCTGCATCTCTGATCAGTCTTCTCCTTGTGTGAGATGACAGTTTGGATGGACGGCCGGGTCTCGGTAGATTTGCAGTGGTATGATGCTCCTTCCATTTCACTATGATCGCTTGCACAGTGCTTCTTGGGATGTTTAAAGTTGTGGAAATGTTTTTGAAACCAAATCCGGCTTTAAACTTCTCCACAACAGTATCACGGACCTGCCTGTTGTGTTCCTTGGTCTTCATGATGCTCTCTGCGCTTTACACAGAAACCTGAGACTATCACAGAGCAGGGGCATTATACGGAGACTTGATTACACACAGGGGCTTATATTTATCATCATCAGTCATTTAGGACAACATCGGATCATTCAGAGATCCTCAATGAACTTCTGGAGGGAGTTTGCTGCACTGAAAGTGAAGGGGATGAATAATATTGCACGCCCCAATTTTCAGTTTATTATGTTTTACAAAAGTTTAAAATAAGCAATAAATGTCTTACTTTCGCAAGGCACTGTATATACCAGGATGGGGACAAATAAATCAGGATGGGGACATATATAACAAGATGAGCCCAGGAGGGGGACATATATAGAAGGAAGGGGACATGCATACCAGGATGGGCCCAGGACGGGAACATATATACCAGGATGGAACCCAGGTGAGGAACATATTACTACATAATGGGGGGTAGTGCAACTCGGATATCTTTATAGGATTTAGAACGCTTAATGCATAGATACTCATACATACGGGGATGGAGGGTGCCTAGGTCCAAATTTTGCAGCGGGTCCCAGCAAACTCTAGTTACGCCACTGTTCAGAGGTCTCCTCCCCGGGTCGTTCTTGGGACCCTATTTCTAGCCGTAGGTGCTGATTCCAAAGGTGCAAGCGGCATCTATCAGATATTTATGCATCATTCTCATGGCTGCAGACCCCTGTTACCATTGGTAGAATTGGGGTAAATCTTTGGCTAGATGGTAAACAGGAGACATGTTACACAAAGGTGGTGCCATGGAGTGGGATCATCAGGATGGGGGGCACCTCTTCTGTTTTGGGTGTCCTATCCTCCCAACACTCATGGTTTTCTGTGGCTAAAGTCAGTTGTCAAAACTCTTGCTTCCAGGTTGTGCACCTCGAGGGTCAAAGGGGCCCATCCGTGCGTCCTCCGAGGGGCAATGATCCAGCATGCTGGGACTTGTCGTCCCTCCACAGCTGGCCGTGGTCTAGAGGAATGTCACGTATTGTAGGACGGGTCGTCATCCAGCTCCGCGCAGCTTCCTGCCCCGGCGTCTGGCGCGTCTCCATTTGTTTAACAGCTCTGTAAACGGTTGTGGGTCCATTTCCTGCAGGAAATACACGGAAATGACCAGAATAGAAACACCTTAATGAATGATTTGTGTCCGGCTCATCCCAGACTTGGCACGGTCACAGTTCTGTTGTATCAGCGCCGTTGTATAGATATTGTCCAGAAAGTCCTACGGGATGAGCCGGATAAACCATGGAAATGTCCAGAGGACGTCCAGGGTCAACAGGTGGACGGCGATCACTACTGTGCGAGGCTACGATGGAGGAGACTGCGGGTGTAAAAATCAATAAACCAAATAATAGCGCTCAATGCCAGTCTGCTGCAGCGAAAGCTGAAAATAGGTAAACCCTAAACCCTTCACCTTCGGTTTTAAGAACCCTCAAGGTTGGTGCATTATAGAGAGATACAATGTTTTTTACGTTATCTGTGGGCGTGGTCTAACATGCACCATAGAAGTCAATGGATTTGCCCCCCGCCCCCCAACAGAGGAGCTCGTTGTAGTTTACTAATACACCGAATAATCTCCGGCTGTAAAAAAGTCTCCACATTCATGTTACACATCCGACGGCTCTACCACATGTAAACGAGGCTTTAATGAGCAGGAGGTAACGAGTGCGGACAATGTTTTTCCAAGGTTTGCAAATATCCTAATCCACAAGTCACAGGACAGTGAGATCCTGACGTCCAGGTGCGGAGGACACGACGTCTGCGGATACGAAGCCTCCACCAGCCCCGGGTCACCGAGGATCCGATACTAATCCAAAACCAGTGACCACGCGCTAACAATGGCGTCCACACGGGGAGTGACACGGTCACCAGAAAAAGATCACCCAGTAATTGGGAAAATAGGCAAAAGGCCTCATTCACACCCCGTATTACACCAAAGTGTTATCTATGTTTTTGGGGGTTTTTTGGAACAAATGTCAATATTTATCCATATCTCGGGTGCGTCTATAGGTCCTGGAAATGGGAAATCACTGACCTCTGAAATAGGCCTTATGGTTTGGCCTTTTGGGATGTTCCCGGTATACGGAGGGTCTTGTGGGATGTTCCGAGTACATGGAGAATCTTGTGGGGTGTTCCTGGTATACGGAGGGTCTTGTGGGGTGTTCCCGGTATACGGAGGGTCTTGTGGGGGGTTCCCGGTATACGGAGGGTCTTGTGGGGGGTTCCCGGTATACGAATGGTCTTTTGGGGTGTTCTTGGTATACGGAGGTTTTGTGGGGTGTTCCTGGTATACGGCAGGTCTTGTGGGGGGAGGAGAGGGAGTTGTGTGCTCCTGATCATTGACAGTCCATACGGCAGGTATTGTGGGGTGTTCTTGGGTCTCATGAGCTCTTCGTGTGTCTCGTTGGGTGTCTCAGGCCTCATGGGGTATCTTTGGGTCTCGTGTGTCCACACAACAAGCAGAACATATGACGACATGTGTATACGGAGGGTCTTGTAGAGTGTTCTCAGTATATGGAGGGTCTTGTGGGATGTTCCCGGTATACGGAGGGTCTTGTGGGGTGTTCTCGGTATACACAGGGTCTTGTGGGGTGTTCTCGGTATACGGAGGGTCTTGTGGGGTGTTCTCGGTATACGGAGGGTCTTGTGGGGTGTTCTCGGTATACGCAGGGTCTTGTGGGGTGTTCTCAGTATACAGTTGGCCTTTTGGGATGTTCCCGGTATATGGACGGTCTTGTGGGATGTTCCGAGTACATGGAGAATCTTGTGGGGTGTTCCTGGTATACGGAGGGTCTTGTGCGGTGTTCCCGGTATACAGAGGGTCTTGTGGGGTGTTCCCGGTATACGGAGGGTCTTGTGGGGGGTTCCCGGTATACGGAGGGTCTTGTGGGGGGTTCCCGGTATACGAATGGTCTTTTGGGGTGTTCCTGGTATACGGAGGTTTTGTGGGGTGTTCCTGGTATACGGCAGGTCTTGTGGGGGGAGGAGGGGGAGTTATGTGCTCCTTATCATTGACAGTCCATACGGCAGGTATTGTGGGGTGTTTTTGGGTCTCGTGAGCTCTTCGTGGGTCTCGTTGGGTGTCTCAGGCCTCGTGGGGTATCTTTGGGTCTTGTGTGTCCACACAACAAGCAGAACATATGACGACATGTGTATACGGAGGGTCTTGTAGAGTGTACTCAGTATATGGAGGGTCTTGTGGGATGTTCCCGGTATACGGAGGGTCTTGTGGGGTGTTCCCGGTATACGGATGGTCTTGTGGGGTGTTCCCGGTATACGGATGGTCTTGTGGGATGTTCCCGATATACGGAGGGTATTGTGGGATGTTCCAGATATATGGAGGGTCTTGTGGGGGGTTTCCGGTATACAGAGGGTCTTGTGGGTTGTTCCTGGTATACGGCAGGTCTTGTGGGGGGATGGCGGGGGAGTTGTGTGCTCCTGATCATTGACAGTCCATATGGCAGGTATTGTGGGGTGTTCTTGAGTCTCGTGGGCTCTTCGTGGGTCTCGTTGGGTGTCTCGGGCCTCGTGGGGTATCTTTCGGTCTCGTGTGTCCACAGAACAGGCAGCACATGTGACGACGCGTAGCTCTGCTTGCTGTCAGCGGCACTGTGATGGTGCAGACCGGTTCGTTATCTTGACACCTGGACTTGGAGCAGCAGAAGGCGGCGGATCGGTAGAATGAATCACCTTTTCCATCACGTGGACAGTCGGGTGCGTCACTCTCGTGAGCTGGCAGCAGGATGCAATGTGGGGGAAGACAAGTCGGCGGACGCAGGGCGATGGGCCGGCATTCACCTGGGAATCCTGGCCTCCTGGCATCATGCAGAGCTGGCATGTGCCAGATTATCAGGTGTTCTGGACTGTTGGGTGTTACATACATGTTCCCATCCCCACTGTGTAGCACAAGCTGCACCTGTGGATATAGACCTGGAGATGCTATAAACATAGTCCCTATATTCTCCAGCATAAGTGGGGCAGGTGGGGGATGGGAACCGGGAGCCCCCTACTCATGTGCCCACTGGTGCCGCCTCGCCCTGCGCTCTCAGATGCCCTCCAATAAGTCACTATTGATTATGGAAACATTCAGTGAGCGTTGTCTCCTCTCGTCCCCCAGGAGGGAGACCCTGAGTCATAGAAGCCGAGTGACGTACAATCCCCATCTGTGACACCGAGGAGGCCGGATACACACGTAACCCTTTCCCTGCCGCTCTCGTTTCTTTGTGCACCTTGCTAATTCACAAGCAGCCAATGCAGCGAGAAGCGACTCTCATCACATCATCGTTACCAGTGAGTGCAACAATGGAGGGATGCAACAATGGAGCGATGCAACAATGGAGCGATGCAACAATGGAGCGATGCAACAATGGAGCGATGCAACAATGGAGGGATGCAACAATGGAGGGATGCAACAATGGAAGGATGCAACAATGGAGCGATGCAACAATGGAGCGATGCAACAGTGGAGCAGTGCAACAATGGAGCGATGCAACAATTGAGCAGTGCAACAACGGAGCAGTGCAACAATGGAGGGATGCAACAATGGAGCAGTGCAACAATGGAGCGATGCAACAATGGAGCAGTGTAACAATGGAGCAGTGTAACAATGGAGCAGTGTAACAATGGAGCAGTGTAACAATGGAGCGATGCAACAATGGAGCAGTGCAACAATGGAGCAATGCAACAATGGAGCGATGCAACAATGGAACAGTGTAACAATGGATCGATGCAACAATGGAGCGATGCAACAATGGAGCGATGTAACAATGGAGGGATGCAACAATGGAGCGATGCAACAATGGAGCGATGCAACAATGGAGCGATGCAACAATGGAGGGATGCAACAATGGAAGGATGCAACAATGGAGCGATGCAACAATGGAGCAGTGCAACAATGGAGCAGTGCAACAATGGAGCGATGCAACAATGGAGCGATGCAACAATGGAGCCGCGACATCCAGACGAGATTCTCCACCTTTATAGCTGTGGAAAACTGACATTCATGATCTGTATTAGGGGATGGCATCAAATAGCAAATACTTAAAGGGGTTGTCTCCTTGAGAATTGCTTATAAATTTAGGCAGTTTTGCAATTTACCTCTTAAAAACAATCTTCTCTTTTCTCAAGAACGGAGGGATTTTTTAATTTAATAGTTTACAGCTTGTTGCCTAGATAACCGACCACCTCTGCACGCTATGTGAGGTGGCCGCTGTCCTAGGCAAGAAGTGCAGTGCTTATAAGCTCTTTCCAGTAGACCGTGTAAGCGCTGCTCTGAAGCTCTGATCCTGCCAACTTCAGCTCCCCTGAGCTTCTCTGATCCAGCAAAGGCAAAACTGCGTCTAGCCAAAGTATGGGAAAGTTCTCAGATCAGCAGCTCAGCCAACAATCTGATCTGGACTGTCAATCATCAGGAGCACACAACTCCCCCGCCACCACCAAAAGCTGAGGGGCTAGACTGTCAATCATCAGAAGCACACAACTCCCCCGCCACTCCCAGCAAGCAGCAAGTAGAGGGGCTGGACTATCAATCATCAGGAGCACACAGCTCCCCTGCCACCACCAGCAAGTAGAGGGGCTGGACTATCAATCATCAGGAGCACACAACTCCCCCGCCACCACCAGCAAGCCAAGGGGCTACACTGTCACTCATCAGAAGCATACAACTCCCCCGCCACTCCCAGCAAGCAGTAAGCTGAGGGGCTGGACTGTGAGTCATCAGGAGCACACAGCTCCCCTGCCACCCCCAGCAAGCAGCAAACCGAGGGGCTGGACTATCAGTCAGATGCACACAACTCCCCCACCATCACCTGCAAGCAGCAAACTGAGCGGCTGTGTGACGCCCCTGACTTTATCAGGGTTTCACAGGGAACTGCATCTTCTCCTTTCATGGTGCAGGGCCCACCCCCCATGGTTCCAGGAACCCAGATACAGGTGTCATACCATCTACACTACAAATCCCAACATGCACCTCCCACCAGGACTGTCAGGCACACCGGTGGGATGGTCTAGTGGGAAAGGGCCACCCCCCCTAGGGGTCAAGCAGACTAGTGGGAGGGAGGAAGTAAAGATCAGAACTTAAGGGTGCTTTACACGCTGCGACATCGCTAGCATTAGCACCCGCCCCCATCGTTTGTGCGACATTTGGTGCTCGCTGCCGTAGTGAACATTATCGCTACGGCAGCGTCACACGCACATACCTTCAAGGGGGAGGTGCGTTCGGTGTCATAGCGACGTCACTGCGGCGTCACTAAGCAGCTGGCCAATAGAAGCGGAGGGGCGGAGATGAGCGGGACATAACATGCCGCCCACCTCCTTCCTTCCGCATTGCCGGTGGACACAGGTAAGGAGATGTTCGTCGCTCCTGCGGTGTCACACATAGCGATGTGTGCTGCCGCAGGAACAATGAACAACATCGTACCGGTGGCAGCAGCGATATTAAGGAAAGGAGCGACGTGTCAATGATCACCGTTTTTGAACGATTTTGCGTTCCTTGATCATCGCTCATTGCTGTCACACGCTGCGATGTCGCTACCGGCACTGGATGTGCGTCACTAACGATGTGACCCCGACGATATATCGTTAGCGATGTCGCAGCGTGTAAACCCCCTTTAGAGTCCGTGTAGAGAGAGCTCCTGAAGTGTGAGGAGCTGGAGGGAGTTGGAGCTCTCTGAAGTGACTTGTGTTGGGTAGCAAGCAGTGGCCCAGGGCCAGAGGAGACGGTAGCCAACCTCAGCTAGCGACGACTGACTGGTGCCGAGCACGACAGGGTGCCAGGACCCTAGATTGGGGAGAAGCTCTATGTGACCCAATAATTGACATGCAGTGGAAGGAGGTCTTCAGGGACCTTCCCCATGAGCCCAGAGGTTGGGGGCGACAGCACACTGAGGTGGACGGGGTTTCCCATACAGACAGCCCGCTAAGGTCCCGCGTGCCAGCTCCCAAGAGCAAGGACTTCGCTTAATAACAGAAGAACCGTTCCTGATAGTTCCAGACTATAGGGACTCCAGACAGAAACACTGTGCATGGAGGAAGGCACTGGATCAGTAATGACACCTGGGCACGGGACCTGGACGTGTTCCCTAAGAGCTGCAGTGACTCACAGAGACGTGGTTCAGCAGCGTGTGTGCCTCTTTTATTCTGCGGTACTGTGGATCGAACAGTGAGTAATACCCTGCCCCTGTACCCAGCCTGCCATCCCATCCACTCCACCCGAGCATCGGGGCCTCCCTACCTGCGGAGGGACCTGCCATCCAGCTGCTCCTCACCATCTGCCCCGGTCCTCCATCCAGCAGCGGCGGTACTCCCCTTTACCGCAACCCGCAGGTGGCGTCACAAACTCTCCTTGTAAATATTCATCGGAGTGGTCGCCGAGCCCCGGGTCCAAGGACCCTCGAGCCACAGCGAAACCCCCGGATCCGAGCAGTCCGACTGCTGCAGGGGCGGCACAGCCGGACTGTCAATCATCAGGAACACACAACTCCCCCGGCAAGCAGCAAACTGAGAGGATAGGGAGCGCTGCGCAGCTGAAGACAGAAGCTGAGAAAACCCCTTTAATCCAGAATCTGAATCAGCTCCTAGGGCTACAAAAATAAACACTTAGGGGCCTGAACCCAAAGCCATGACCCCCATTATTCAGGGTTCCGGAGAAGGTGAACTGTAGGCCAGTCGGCCATCTGCATTAGTGCCATAGGCAATGATTGGTTTGGCCGGGTGCCTCCATGGCTGGTCACGCTGTTCGGCTCCTCCTGGCCACAGTCCACACCGGTATACAAATTATCACCGATGCAGTATATGTCATCATATCTGGAGACTAGAAATTCCCTCAATCTAGAATCCAATAATCCAGAAAGTCTAATGATTGAGCACAGAAACCGGATTATAGGCAGAGACCGAGCAGAAAGAAGCAATAAGGGAACCACAAGTTACAGGGGTCCCGTCCCATAACGTGCGGGGGGCTCCTCCAGACGGGGCCCCTCTCACTCCGCTGTGAACGGTGCCGCGCATGCACTTCTCTATTTTCACTTCTAGGGGAGATATGAACACGTCCTATGGATACAGACGTATGGGCGCCCCCATCAATAAAGATCATTTTAGTCGATTTTAGATGCCTCATTTGCTATTTAACATAATCTATCACTTTCTGTTATCAGCCATTTATGGCTACAGAGGAAAGAAGTCCATGAAGCTCACTCTGGAGGGTGATTGACTTTCAGCAAGAAAAACTGAAACCGGCATCGGTGCGGGAAACCCCGGAGTGGCTGGTGAAGAGGCTGCAATTTCCACTGGAGTGTTGGAGTAAATTCCTCGTCTTCCTCTTCTGATGTCGGCAGCTGTGTCGGCAGGATATGACTGACAGGTGTCTCTCCTGCGCGGCAGCTGCTACCAGGGGCTGAGCGGAAGCAGCCGCCGTTGTGGTGGAGCACAATGCCCCGCCAGGATGTGCTGCGCTCAGCTCGGTTCCATTCCGTCACTCGGCTCCGTGGCCCCCGACTCCCCTTCATTTCCTTCCTGTGGCTTTTGGCTTCCCGCCCTCGTAGGTGACATCTTGCCGTCATGAATTACCAATGAGCATAGGTGGTGATAGTAATGGTAGCGGGGGCGTCCATAGAAATCATGGGGTCCCACGGCAGACGTCCTAGAAATAATATCACCTATCGCTGGAGTTACGATACCCCGTGATACGTGAAAATCCACGAAGTAGCGGAGTTATATTTCCTTCATTATTTACTTGTATTTTTCGGATTATAAGACGCACCACCGGGGGGTGATGAGAATGATGACAGGGACAATGCTCCGGACTGTGCGCTGCGGGCGGTGAGGTAGCGCCATTCTGAAAATGTCAAATAATGGCGCCCGGAGTCGGCATGTGCGCAGATGGAGCTCTCGGCTCAGTATCTCCTCTCTCTCCGACCCATTGATATTACAGCAGTGGACTTAAGGAAAATGGCGCCCGGAGGTGGCACATGTGACTCGCCCACCCCAGGGCCTTAGGTGACTCTGTGTCGGGCCGGACTAGTCCGGGGTAGTCAGTGTCGCGGGCGGGGAGGAGGGTGTCAGCACTGCGCTCACCCCTCTGCTCGGGTCCGGCTGCTGCTGCTCAGTGGTGGCTCGAGCGGTGGGCCGGATCCCGGGGGTCTCGAGCGGCGCTCCTCGCCCGTGAATGAAAGGGGATTGGGTTTTGGGATATAGTCTATTGTCCGTGACGCCACCCACGGTTGTGGTGATTTGTTAGCACCACCGCTGCTCGGTGTGGGGATCCCGGGAGTGATGGTGTGAAGCAGCAAGTTGTTGTGTTGCCCCTCCGTGGGTAGGGGTTGGTGATCCCGGGGCCTAGTGATGAGGTGGGAGATGCAGGGCTTGGTGGGCGCAGGGACGCGGGGGCAGCGCTGTGCCTTGCGGCACTGTGGTACTCACTCAGCCTGAGACGATGACACAGTTCTCGGTAAAACACACGGCTGGAAAGACGGTTCCCACGGACGGCTGCACTTGCTTTCCCCAGTAGGTGACAGTGATGTCCCTCTGTCCTGCACCTATGTTGTTGATGGTTGCGATGGGTTCCCACCGGTAACCCGCTCCCCGGCTTCAAGCTGGACCGGAGGAGCTCTACTCTTTGCCCGCAGGCGCTGGCCCTCAGAAACTGGTGCCCTGGCGGTGGCGGTGTCTCTGCTTTAATGGTTGGGCTGTTGCCTTCAATCGGGACTTGGTTGTTGGGTGACAGCCGTCCCCTTCACTGACGGATTTGGCAAATTATGGCGACTCCTAGCCTTGCCGGGGTCCGAGAGGCCCCTGCCCTGGTGCTGACTGTTCTTTGTACACTGCTCCAGACCGCCGGGTCACCACCCGTCCGCGGTACTTCCAGGAACCTCCGAGCAATCACCCCTCCAGACAGTCACCGCCGTCTGCTGACCTTGCTGTCTCAGTCCGGGGCACACACCCGGACCAGCTTCAGGCTTTCTTACTGTCACTTTTACTCCTTTACTCCAGTTTTCTCCTTTGCTCCTCTACCACTTCACTTCCCTCACTTGACTACTTGTTTACTCCTTCACTTAGCTCCTCACTCAAGCTCCCCCCGAGCTGACTGCCTGGTTCTTCCTGCCTCCAGGGCTATGAACTCCTCGGTGGGCGGAGCCAACCGCCTGGCCCACCCCCTGGTGTGAACATCAGCCCCTGGAGGAAGGCAACAAGGATTTCTGGTTAGCTTTGGTGTTCCTAACTGGGGTGTAGGGTGTGGTGGTGTGATGACCTGTGACCCCTGGCTTGCCCAGGGCGTCACATCAGCGGTGGCGGGGCCCGACTCCATGACCCTGGTGGAGTCAATACAAAATGTGGCGATATTGAGGGAGAGGATGATAATGTTTATATATGAAAGATTTGTGACGCCACCTGTGGTAATTTGCAGCTATGGAGCCGCAGCTGCTGGAAGGGACCTCCGGGGCTGATGTTAGAGCAGCTGAGATGTTGCTTGCTCTCCACAGGTAGAGCGGGTACCCCGGGGCCAACCTTTGGTGCTTTGTAGGTTCTATAGTGTATGTGTAGATGCAGTGCAGGATAAGGCTGGTTTCACACTACGTCTTTTTAACATCCGTCAAAAACGTTTTTTTAACGGAAGTACGGATCCTGTGCAAATCCGTTTTCATGTCAATGCATTTTCAATGGACTCTCGTCCACCTGCGTTTGCGTGCGTTTGCGTCCGTTAGACGCAGGATCCGTCCTTTTGCGTTATTTTAACATGTTTCAAAAACGCAACATGTAGCGTTTTTGAGCTCCGTCCAAATACTGCAAATTGCTGGATCCTGACTATAACGCACGCAAACGTAGGTGAACGTTGCATGCTGATAGACAGGATCCTGCATTTGGACTGAGCATGCCCAGACAGTACTTTGCATGGCCGGAAACAGAGTCTCTCTCTCTCTCTCTCTCTCTCTCTCTCCTCCCGTGCAAGCAGCCCGGCTCCGCTGGCAGCAGCAGACTCGTAACCAAGATAAATATCGGGTATCCAAGGCCGATGTTTACCTTAGTTACCAGCGTCTGCAGCTGTCAGAAGCCTCCTCCCACTCTAGTTACCCTCACTCCCGATCACATGACTACAATGCCCGCCCCGAAACATCCACTGCAGGATCCTGCAAAATAACATATGCGTTTGCATACGTTATTTGCTATAAAAGCAGGATCCGTACTTCCGTTAAAAAAACGTTTTCAACGGATGTGAAAAAGACGTAGTGTGAAACCAGCCTTAAGCAGACGACACAGGCTTGCAGTTAAGGTCTTTACTCACTGTTTTGGTCTTGGTGCTGCAGCAAACCGGTTGCCCACAGTATGCTGGGATCCACTGTCAGGTGCCTCCGCCGATCCCGGGTAGTTCAGAGGTCAATACCGGTGCACCCCTCCTGTGTCTCTTTCCTGACTGACTTCCTAGCCTTGACCATTGTAGCTGAGCTGGTCTGGGCCTCCACCACAGGGCCTGAACAAATGGGGCTAACCGCAGCTACATCTTGCCCCCTTCACAGGGGATCTGTGGCAGTTTGTGGCCCCGGGCGCTTGCAACCACTCCCGGGCCTTCGGTGTTACTTTTGAGGAATTGTCTTTCTTCCCTCTGTCTGGGGACCGTCCCCGAATGCAGCCAGATTCCTCCACCCGATCTTTCAGTGGAACAGGCCACGAGCCAATATGTCCTTCCGTGGTCCTGGAATCCTTTCTTTCTCTGTGTCACCTGGGCTTAGCTAGACCCCAGGATCTCCACCAGGAACTTCCTTCTGTCACTTTCTCTTCAGACTTTACTCCTTCACTCTCCTGAGGTAACTACCTCCCTCTCCCACTCTCCTGAGGTAACTACCTCCCTCTCACACTCTCCTCAGGTAACTACCTCCCTCTCACACTCTCCTGAGGTAACTACCTCCCTCTCACACTCTCCTCAGGTAACTACCTCCCTCTCACACTCTCCTAAGGTAACTACCTCCCTCTCACACTCTCCTGAGGTAACTACCTCCCTCTCACACTCTCCTGAGGTAACTACCTCCCTCTCACACTCTCCTGAGGTAACTACCTCCCTCTCACACTTTCCTGAGGTAACTACCTCCCTCTCACACTCTCCTGAGGTAACTACCTCCCTCTCACACTCTCCTGAGGTAACTACCTCCCTCTCACACTTTCCTGAGGTAACTACCTCCCTCTCACACTCTCCTCAGGTAACTACCTCCCTCTCACACTCTCCTAAGGTAACTACCTCCCTCTCACACTCTCCTGAGGTAACTACCTCCCTCTCACACTCTCCTGAGGTAACTACCTCCCTCTCACACTCTCCTGAGGTAACTACCTCCCTCTCACACTTTCCTGAGGTAACTACCTCCCTCTCACACTCTCCTGAGGTAACTACCTCCCTCTCACACTCTCCTGAGGTAACTACCTCCCTCTCACACTTTCCTGAGGTAACTACCTCCCTCTCACACTCTCCTGAGGTAACTACCTCCCTCTCACACTCTCCTGAGGTAACTACATCCCTCTCACACTCTCCTGAGGTAACTACCTCCCTCTCACACTCTCCTGAGGTAACTACCTCGCTCTCACACTCTCCTGAGGTAACTACCTACCCCTCACACTCTCCTGAGGTAACTACCTCCCTCTCACACTCTCCTGAGGTATCTACCTCCCTCTCACACTCTCCTGAGGTAACTACCTCCCTCTCACACTCTCCTGAGGTAACTACCTCCCTCTCACACTCTCCTGAGGTAACTACCTCCCTCTCACACTCTCCTGAGGTAACTACCTCCCTCTCACACTCTCCTGAGGTAACTACCTACCCCTCACACTCTCCTGAGGTAACTACCTCCCTCTCACACTCTCCTGAGGTATCTACCTCCCTCTCACACTCTCCTGAGGTAACTACCTCCCTCTCACACTCTCCTGAGGTAACTACCTCCCTCTCACACTCTCTTGAGGTAACTACCTCCCTCTCACACTCTCCTGAGGTAACTACCTACCCCTCACACTCTCCTGAGGTATCTACCTCCCTCTCACACTCTCCTGAGGTAACTACCTCCCTCTCACACTCTCCTGAGGTAACTACCTCCCTCTCACACTCTCCTGAGGTAACTACCTCCCTCTCCTCCCTCTCCTTCTCCCTCTCACACTCTAGACTTGACTAGACTTGAACTTCCAGGTTCCCTTTTCTATTCACCCTTTCTGACTCATCCCACACACCCACTGACTAGGCCCCACCCACACTATTAGGACCAGAAATGGGACTTATGGCCCCATGAATACATCTATGGGGGTTGCTGCCACTATCCCTGACCCAGTGTATGCCTACTAATTGGTGTGTGCAAGTTTAGTCTGTGGACCGGCATATGACCTCATTCTTACCCAGGATGGGATACCACACCTCTGGCTGAGGTGCAATATCTCTGTGGCGACGGAAGCCTCAGGGGCGCC
Organism: Anomaloglossus baeobatrachus; assembly: GCF_048569485.1. Lineage (NCBI taxonomy): Eukaryota > Metazoa > Chordata > Amphibia > Anura > Aromobatidae > Anomaloglossus > Anomaloglossus baeobatrachus. The sequence continues at coordinate 12,921,097 of NC_134357.1, read as the reverse complement.
ACACATGCGCAGATGAAATCTCGGTTCATCATTGAGCAGATAGCTCAATCTGCGCACGTGCCGACTTCGGGCGTGATATCTTTGAAGCCCGCACCGCCAACAGTTTCTGGATTTTCTCGTCAGCGCCCACTGTGAGCATCTGGGACATCCACCGCACTGCCCGCAGCATTGTCCTGCTCCACCACTGCCCCTGGCTCTTGTGACCCCGCTCCACCATCACGGCCACCCACCTTAACCGCAGTACAGTGAAGCCGCAATAAGTGAACCGTTGTACAGCGGTGGATGACTATTTCCCTCCTATTGAAGCCCCTTAATGTTCCGACTCAATAAGACCCCCATACACAAGGATTCCAAAAAATGTGCCCCCTAAACACAGTATGATACCCCTGCAGTGAATTCTACCCTGGAGACAGAACTGGTGGATGGAATAATTGGCTGACGTCTGATAGAGGCAGAGCGATGGTTGAGGGGTCAACGCTTCCTCTCTCACCTCCCGCAATATAAGGCCCCCGGTTAGTTTTGCTCACAATTCATGGGGGTCTTTGGGTAGTGGAGGTGTGCCGTCCCATTCTTCTCATACTGCTCGGATCCGGATCCGCAGTGGTTCGAGGGGTCTCTGGACTCGGGAGGGATCGCGCGGCCACTCGAAATAAAAAGGGGGTATTTACAGGGGATTATGTGTTTAGAATTCGTGACGCCACCCACGGTGTGTGATAAGGTGCAGTACCACCGCTGCTGTTGGAAGTACCTGATGGCGGTGTAATGGCAGCCAGATGTTTAACCCCTCTTTGGGTAGGGGGGATGCCCCGGGGCTTGGTGATGGGAGTGAAGGGATACCGTTGGGGAGGAAAGGGTCACTGCGTACTCACTCAGTCCAATAACGCTGACACCGACAACTTGTAAACTGAAATTCTGAGCACCGCTGCAGTAAGGAGGGAGCACGCTTGGGTCCCGTGCCCTTGGTGTTGCTTGTTAGCCTGTGACCTTTCCCTTGGCACCTTCATTACTGTTTGGTCCCTGTAGTTTGAAACTATTCGGGTCCCGATCACCTGTATGGCTTACGGAGTGAGCTTGTTCTCAGGGTTCACGCTTGGAATTTTCTGGACTATGTATTGGGAAAGTCCTATCCCTTTCGTTGCGCTAGTACCCCGATTTTGGAGCGGGTGGAGGACGATTCTTGAAGACTTCGCCCTCGTCGGGTAAATTACCAGGACGCGTGAAGCTACTTCCCAGCCTAGGGTCCACGTAGCCCGCCATGCCCTGGCCCCTGCCCGGCGATGGCACAAGGCCGCTGGCTGCCCTCCTCGGCAGATCCGTGCCCCTTGTCATGATCCCCTGCAACCGGGGTTCCAGATCCTACCAGGCCCAGACCAACGTCTGCCACCTAGTATACGAGGAGCCCAGCTCCTGACCTCTCCTTTCGAGAGTCTCTCCTCAACTGACTGTCTCCTGACACTCCTGACCTTTCCTAACCAACCCCCCAAGTGGGCAGCCCTATTCCCTTCAGGCCGGCCACTGGTGTGTCTGGTGGGTGTGGTGCAGAGTGTTCCTAGGATTTTAATTAGCAACACCAAAGGTCAGGGACCCGTAACCAAGGAGGTGGATACTGTGGGCAGATTGCACAATACCCTGTGACGACCTGATAGGCCAGGGCATCACAGAGGCTCTGACCCCCCACAAGCCCCCCCCGCACTCAGATCCTTATTGTTTCCAGGCTTGAATCTTTGCAGATCTCGGCACAGGTTCTGTTTACAATGATTCATCCAATTAATCATGACCAAATCTGATAAGAATCTGCCCAGAAAGCGATAATCCCTCGGTGACATCACCGGCGTCTCGTGCTTTTCATGCAGCAGTTCTGCGCTGCCGAGGACAGGCTGTGCACAATGCAGACACAAGATGAATGAATAATGAACCCCGGGCCCGGCCTTCAGCGCCCATCACTCCGTGACGCAAGAGACGTCTTCAGCTTACGGCTGCATCAATATTTCAGGAGACGCCGCATTACACTGACTACTTATCATATTCCAACCCGGACCCCGGCCCTGCACCGCGACCCCCATACCTGCCCAATAATGAGATATAGCAAGCATCGAGACATAAAAATAAGATATATTCCATTAATGCAGAATCTGGAGATAAGGAAAGTCCAAGAATCTCTCCAGCACAAAAGATACAAAATAATAAGATACAAAGTAACAGAGCGAACGCCACTGTCCTCAGGGCAGCATGGTGGCTCAGTGGTTAGCACTGCAGTCTTGTGGTGGCTCAGTGGTTAGCACTGCAGTCTTGCAGCGCTGGGGTCCTCGGTTCAAATCCCACCAAGGACAACATCTACAAGGAGTTTGAATGGGTTTCCTCCGGGTTCTCCGGTTTCCTCCCACATTCCAAAGACATACAGATAGGGAATTTAGATTGTGAGCCCCAATGGGGACAGTGATCCTGATGTATGTGAAGCGCTGTGGAATATGTAAGATTTATTTATTTTTTCCTCTACACTACTGCTGTCTGCGACGGTTCCTGACTCGATGACCGGTCCCCGAGGGAGACAAAAAACAATAAAGGATATAATGAAAACAAAGTATCTAAAAACAATAATAAAAAAAATCCAGCTGATAATAAAGATAAAAAAAGCAAATTCGGTATTTACAAAAAATGGCGACAAACCAAATTATATAGTTAATATGGAGACGTAAAATGTAAACGTTCCTCGTCCTTCGGGGCTTCGTTTGGGGAATATTTCTTCATGCTCCTCAATGTCCCAATTTGCCCGAATTGAAGTGTATGACGCGCAGTGTGTTTATGACGGGGGACGAACGGTTAATTCCGCCGCCGTCTCCGCAATTGTCGGAAATCGATTCTTGCAGTGACCCTTCCCGCTGTCACAATGCAGCGATTTGCGGCGTTCATCGCTGGTCTTTATTCCGGAGCTCAGGCCCCTTCATGTAAAGAGACGGCCGATTGATCGAGTGACTCACAAGCTCCAGTAATTGTTTAATGCTCCTGCATGGATGACTGAGCTATAAATCTGCGAGGAAAGATCGCCCCAGCTCCATTCAATGCCAGAGATAAGGAAGAAAACGGAGCGTCGTGCGTGGACCAGCGCTGAGAGTCACAGTGGTGACGTAGGAAGAAGCCCCCCAGATCTGCCCCGACTCCCACCGCAACCACACATTGTTGTGTTCAGATTCCGGACACAAGAAATCCAGAAATATAATAAATGGGAAGAAATATTGTGAGAAACTGAGACTACATTTCATTACTTCTATACATCCTGTATTATCCTCCAGAGCTGCACTCACTATTCTGCTGGTGCAGTCACTGTGTACATACATTACTGATCCTGAGTTACCTCCTGCATTATACTCCAGAGCTGCACTCACTATTCTGCTGGTGCAGTCACTGTATACATACATTATTGATCCTGAGTTACCTCCTGTATTATACTCCAGAGCTGCACTCACTATTCTGCTGGTGCAGTCACTGTGTACATACATTACTGATCCTGAGTTACCTCCTGCATTATACTCCAGAGCTGCACTCACTATTCTGCTGGTGCAGTCACTGTATACATACATTATTGATCCTGAGTTACCTCCTGTATTATACTCCAGAGCTGCACTCACTATTCTGCGGTCTCATGAGGTCACTCAGGTGGGAGTCTCATTCATGGACAGGAAGCTGCACATGGTGGAGGCGCCGCTGATCATCATAGTGCGAGACCGCAACCTCCTCCAGAGACATCAGAGCGTCCCGCAGAGACTGACACAGCAGCCGCACATTACTGGAAGGACGGGGCATGTAGTCACAGGCTCAGATGCACAGCTCAGCAGACAGTATCACACAGGAGAGGATTAGATACACAGCTCAGCAGACAGTATCACACAGGAGAGGATTAGATACACGGCTCAGCAGACAGTATCACACAGGAGAGGATTAGATACACAGCTCAGCAGACAGTATCACACAGGAGAGGATTAGATACACAGCTCAGCAGACAGTATCACACAGGAGAGGATTAGATACACAGCTCAGCAGACAGTATCACGCAGGAGAGGATTAGATACACAGCTCAGCAGACAGTATCACACAGGAGAGGATTAGATACACAGCTCAGCAGACAGTATCACACAGGAGAGGATTAGATACATAGCTCAGCAGTCAGTATCACACAGGAGAGGATTAGATACACAGCTCAGCAGACAGTATCACACAGGAGAGGATTAGATACACGGCTCAGCAGACAGTATCACACAGGAGAGGATTAGATACACAGCTCAGCAGACAGTATCACACAGGAGAGGATTAGATACACAGCTCAGCAGACAGTATCACACAGGATACGATTAGATACACAGCTCAGCAGACAGTATCACACAGGAGAGGATTAGATACACAGCTCAGCAGACAGTATCACACAGGAGAGGATTAGATACACAGCTCAGCAGACAGTATCACACAGGAGAGGATTAGATACATAGCTCAGCAGTCAGTATCACACAGGAGAGGATTAGATACACAGCTCAGCAGACAGTATCACACAGGAGAGGATTAGATACACGGCTCAGCAGACAGTATCACACAGGAGAGGATTAGATACACAGCTCAGCAGACAGTATCACACAGGAGAGGATTAGATACACAGCTCAGCAGACAGTATCACACAGGATACGATTAGATACACAGCTCAGCAGACAGTATCACACAGGAGAGGATTAGATACACAGCTCAGCAGACAGTATCACACAGGAGAGGATTAGATACACAGCTCAGCAGACAGTATCACACAGGATACGATTAGATACACAGCTCAGCAGACAGTATCACACAGGAGAGGATTAGATACACAGCTCAGCAGACAGTATCACACAGGAGAGGATTAGATACACAGCTCAGCAGACAGTATCACACAGGATAGGATTAGATACACAGCTCAGCAGACAGTATCACACAGGAGAGGATTAGATACACATCTCAGCAGACAGTATCACACAGGATTGGATTAGATACACAGCTCAGCAGACAGTATCACACAGGATAGGATTAGATACACAGCTCGGCAGACAGTATCACACAGGAGAGGATCAGATACACGGCTCAGCAGACAATATCACACAGGATAGGATTAGATACACGGCTCAGCAGACAGTATCACACAGGATAGGATTAGATACACAGCTCAGCAGACAGTATCACACAGGAGAGGATTAGATACACAGCTCAGCAGACTGTATCACACAGGATAGGATTAGATACACAGCTCAGCAGACAGTATCACACAGGAGAGGATTAGAAATACAGCTCAGCAGACAGTATCACGCAGGAGAGGATTAGATACACTGCTCAGCAGACAGTATCACACAGGAGAGGATTAGATACACAGCTCAGCAGACAGTATCACACAGGACAGGATTAGATACACAGCTCAGCAGACAGTATCACACAGGAGAGGATTAGATACACAGCTCAGCAGACAGTATCACACAGGAGAGGATTAGATACACAGCTCAGCAGACAGTATCACACAGGATTGGATTAGATGCACAGCTCAGCAGACAGTATTACACAGGAGAGGATTAGATACATAGCTCAGCAGACAGTATCACACAGGAGAGGATTAGAAATACAGCTCAGCAGACAGTATCACGCAGGATAGGATTAGATACACGGCTCAGCAGACAGTATCACACAGGAGAGGATTAGAAATACAGCTCAGCAGACAGTATCACGCAGGAGAGGATTAGATACACTGCTCAGCAGACGGTATCACACAGGAGAGGATTAGATACACAGCTCAGCAGACAGTATCACACAGGACAGGATTAGATACACAGCTCAGCAGACAGTATCACACAGGAGAGGATTAGATACACAGCTCAGCAGACAGTATCACACAGGAGAGGATTAGATACACGGCTCAGCAGACAGTATCACACAGGATTGGATTAGATACACAGCTCAGCAGACAGTATTACACAGGAGAGGATTAGATACATAGCTCAGCAGACAGTATCACACAGGAGAGGATTAGAAATACAGCTCAGCAGACAGTATCACGCAGGATAGGATTAGATACACGGCTCAGCAGACAGTATCACACAGGAGAGGATTAGATACACAGCTCAGCAGACAGTATTACACAGGAGAGGATTAGATACATAGCTCAGCAGACAGTATCACACAGGAGAGGATTAGAAATACAGCTCAGCAGACAGTATCACACAGGATAGGATTAGATACACAGCTCAGCAGACAGTATTACACAGGAGAGGATTAGATACATAGCTCAGCAGACAGTATCACACAGGAGAGGATTAGAAATACAGCTCAGCAGACAGTATCACACAGGAGAGGATTAGATACATGGCTCAGCAGACAGTATCACACAGAATAGGATTAGATACACAGCTCAGCAGACAGTATCACACAGAATAGGATTAGATACACAGCTCAGCAGACAGTATCACACAGAATAGGATTAGATACACAGCTCAGCAGACAGTATCACACAGGATAGGGTCAGATGTGTTCAAACACTGAACAAGCAGGGGTGTGCCGGCTGATATGGGAGCAGGGGGTCTCTGGTGCTTCTGGACATTGGTCCAAGCACAGTAGAATTGTTACATTGGACATTGGTCCAAGCACAGTAGGTCCCTTCCCTTTCAAATAAAATCTGGAACTGAATGATAACAGAGAACAATAGAGCAATGGCTGATAATATATGACAATATCATAAAATAGCTGAAAGCAGAGAACAATAGATTGGTTTATTATGCCCTAAAGCCTGACTTCTGCTGATGACAGTCAGCCTCTCCCCAGTCATAAAGCTGATAACAGAGAACAATAGATTTCAATGTCCTATCTTTACTGTCAGTCTCACTAGTCTTCCATGCCTGATAACAGGGAGCACTAGACTGTATTCTCCTGTATGCAGAGGAGTAGGATCCATCTTGACCCAAATAATTTTTTCTTTTTTGGCAGCGATTCTTTTCCCAGAGCAGAGGACTCCTATTGGGGCCGCAATTCTCCCCCACGCCAGCAATTCTTCCTGTAGTCCGGTGGGAGGAGACATTTGTGGTTACACCATCCAATCCATTCCTTTCCTCCATTATCTCGTACGGAGATATGTGGCGACATTTTGATCGTTTCGTCGGGTGACGCGTCGGCCATAAAGTACTGCACCTTATATTGAAATTCTGATGAGATTCATGGTTCATCACAGCAGGCGGAATTGCTGGATTCCTTTTAATGGGGAATATTGCCACACACAGGAATGATTGTTCAAGTTTTAGGAGGCCTGTCAGTGGGAGTACCACCATTGGGGTTTTCTTGTGAATTGCAATACGTAGTAAGCCGTTTCTTAGTCACTGTGTACATAAATTACATTACTGATCCTGAGCTACCTCCTGTATTATACTCCAGAGCTGCACTCACTATTCTGCAGGTGCAGTCACTGTGTACATACATTACATTACTGATCCAGAGCTACCTCCTGTATTATACTCCAGAGCTGCACTCACTATTCTGCAGGTGCAGTCACTGTGTACATAAATTACATTACTGATCCTGAGCTACCTCCTGTATTATACTCCAGAGCTGCACTCACTATTCTGCAGGTGCAGTCACTGTGTACATACATTACATTACTGATCCTGAGCTACCTCCTGTATTATACTCCAGAGCTGCACTCACTATTCTGCAGGTGCAGTCACTGTGTACATACATTACATTACTGATCCTGAGTTACCTCCTGTATTATACTCCAGAGCTGCACTCACTATTCTGCTGGTGCATTCACTGTACATACATTACATTACTGATCCTCAGTTATCTCCTGTATTATACTCCAGAGCTGCACTCACTATTCTGCACTCTTCAGAGCTGGACTCTTCCAGCATTGACTGCTTGCCTGGTGCTTGCAGCATTACGGGGCTGTTGCTCTTTGTTACGTTGTATGGTTGTGCCTGTAGGAGCCGCTGGCAGCGCCGGGCCCTGGTGTCCTGGTGTAGATGGCTGCCCCCGTGGCTCCGGCTGAGCTGACGCTTTGCTGAGTTATTTTAGTTTCTGCGTAGAAGAATGTTTCTGAGTCACCACAAATGTTTGGTTTCGCTTTGTAACGTTCCCCGGTATGATCGTGGCAGATACAGCGCCCCGAGGTGTCGGCCATTTGCCAGGAGATTAATGAATGAATCTTGAGTCGACCGGACGAGATCTTATTCCTTCTGCTCTCAGTAAAACCTGTTCATCTTGTTATCGCTCGTTTCACTTCCAGGATTATACACTAAATAATGCAGAAGGCGCGGATGCCGCCGGACGTCGCGGTGAATCAGCGGGAGGTCATGTGCTGCGCTCAGCGGATGAGAAAACCGTGAGAACAGATCACAAAATAAAGAAACTTTGTTACTAATATTAAGTTGGAATCTCAATGGCGTCTGTATACGAACGCAACAATGGCGGCACCTTCATAATGCAATATACAGCCGCGCGGCACATATTGCTAGGAATACGGACATCAAAGAGCCACTCCAGGCTAGCCGCAATCCAGTCCTGAGGCTTTCTATTGGGATTTGCTAAATCTCTGCTTGCTTTATATCTGCGGCTTTTCTGATTTTGATGGAATTTTTGAAAATCATTGGAAAAATGCAGCATGAGCGACGTGTAAAGACCCTCAGAGGGGATCTACTGCGGATTACCAGTGTGAATACCATGCTGATCTGCACCGATGCCGGACCATGGTTCGTATATGGAGCTGTAAAGGCACATATAGGATGTATAGGCATGCAGTGATATATGGAGGTCTATGGATGATGTATGCAGCTGTAAAAACATGTATAGGGTGTATACGCACGCATACAGTGATACATGGCGGTCCATGGATGATGTTTGCAGCTGTTAAGGCTTGTATAGGGTGTATAGCGGCATATGGCACTCTATGGATGATTTAGACAGCCAGGTAAGCATATACAGTGGCATGAAAAACTTTGGACACCCCTGGCCAAAATTGCTGTTATTATGAACAGTTCAGCAAGTTAAAAATGAAATGATCTCGAAAAGCCATAAAGTTACAGATGACACACTTCCTTTGTATTTTAGGCAAAAAATAAGTTACTTTCATCTTTTACATTTTAAAAGTTACAAAAAGGAAAATGGGCAGATGCAAAAGTTTAGGCACCCTTGGAGATTTGTGCCATCAGATAACTTTGCCCAAGATTTCAGACCTTAATTATCCTCTTAGGGTTATGGCTCGTTTACTGCCATCAGGTGATGCAAATTTCACAGCTTTATAAAAACCCCGGCTCCTCTAACCTTGTACCAAAAAACAGCAGTCATTGGTTCTTCTAAGTAGCTGCCTAGCGCTCTGAAAATGGTGTAGGCCCACAAAGCAGGAGGCTATAAGAAGATAGCAAAGCGTTTTCAAGTTGCCCTTTCCTCAGTTCGAAATGTAATTATTAAATGTCAGTTACCAGGAACAGTGGAGGTCAAGATAAGGGCTTGAGGACCAAGCAACATTTCTATGAGAGGTGCGCATAGGATTGCTAGAGGCAAATCAGAACCCCTGCTTGACTGCAAAGGACCTTCAGGGAGATTTAGCAGACTCTGGAGTTGTGGTACATTATTCTATTCTTCAGAGACACCTGCACAAACATGGCCTTCATGGAAGAGTCATCAAAAGAAACCCTCTCCTGCATCCTCACCATAAAATTCAACGTCAGAAGTCTGCAAAAGAACATCTAAAGAAGCCTGAGGTGTTCTGGAAACAAGTTCTGTAGACCGATGAGGTTAAAATAGAACTCTGGCCACAATGATCAAAAGGGCACAGAATTTCAGGAAAATAACATCTTGCCAACCATTAAGCATGAGGGTGGCTCAATCATGCTTTGGGGTTGTGCTGCAGCCAATGGCACAAGGAACATTTAAGGCTATGTGCACACGCTGCGTTTTTTTGACGCTGCGTTTTTGTGCGTTTTTGGCCGCTAAAAACGCACAAAAACGCACCTGCGTCGAAAAAACGCGGCAAAAAACGCACGCGTTTTGCCGCGATTTGGTGCGTTTTTTTGCTGCGTTTTGCTGCGTTTTTGCTCACTGCGTCCTTATGCGTTTTTTATCAGTGAACAAAAAAAAAAAAGGTCTGATGTCATTTCCTTCTTCAATGTGTTCTTCATTCTCCACTAGTGTATGCAGAAGAGCAGACAGCTGCAGAACTACAAGGCTCAGCATCCTCGATCCAATAGTGTATGCAGGACAGCAGACAGCAGCTGTCGAACTACAAGGCTCAGCATCCTCCATCCAATAGTGTATGCAGGAGAGCAGACAGCAGCTGTCGAACTACAAGGCTCAGCATCCTCCTTCCAGGACTGTATGCAGGATTTCTTTGCCCCCCCAAAAAAAAAAAATGACGTGGGCTTCGCCATATTTTTGTATGCTAGCCGGGTACAGCAGGCAGGTACGGGCTGCCCCCAACCCCCAGCTGCCTATTTGTACCCGGCTGGGAACCAAAAATATAGGGAAGCCCTTTTTTTTTAAATTATTTCATGAATTTCATGAAATAATTTAAAAAAAAAATGACGTAAGCTTCGCCCCATTTTTGAGTCCAGCCGGGTACAACTAGGCAGCTGGGGATTGGAATCCACAGTGCAGGGTGCCCAAGCTTTCTGGGCACCCCCGCTGTGAATTGCAGTCCCGCAGCCACCCCAGAAAATGGCGCTTTCATAGAAGCGCCATCTTCTGGCGCTGTATCCAACTCTTCCGGCTGCCCTGATGCCGGGTGGCTAGCCAGGTAATAATGGAGTTAGGGCTAGCTGTATATTATCAGCTAGCCCTAAGCCCGAAATTCATGGTGTCACGCCAATATTAGACATGGCCACCATGAATTTCTAGTAAAGATAAAAAAAAACACAACACACAGAAAAATATTTTTATTAGAAATAAAACACAACACAATTAGTGACTCCATCTTTATTGAAATAAAGAACCCCCCTCCGCAGTAATCCTGGGCCAAGGGTCCCGCGCCGTCCAATCCGGATCCAATATCATCTGATCGGTTTGCTGGAAGGCAAAGCGATCAGATGATCTGTCAGGATCAAGTGCCTGAATCCCATCACACATCAGCTGATTGTATAAACGCCGATTATACCATCAGCAGATGCATCAGTAGAAAAAAAAAAAAAATAATACTCACTTATGTGCTGAATTACCGGCAGCTCCCGGAGCGATGGGGCGGGAGTCTGATCCTGTCCGATCGCTGCAGCAGCTGCCGGTAATCAGGGATGAAGTCTCCTGACGCATCCGCTGATACCGGCCGGGCGCCCGCGTCAGCCCGAGACTCGATCAGCTGATGCGTCAGGTGACTGCATCAGGTGATCCATCGCCAGGTCCTGCAAGCAAGGTCCTGCCCCGGGGAGACTGCACACAGCCGGAGCGGGGGTGGCGATACCGTGAGAGGAGATGGGAGCGGGCATGGCACCGGGAGGCTGCAGACAGGTGAGTATAACTTTTTTTTTTTTATTCTACTGTTAACTTTTGTTTTCGCAGCCGCTTCCACCTCCTGCCTGTACATGGCGCCGCACGGCAGCATACATGCACAGGACGGGAGGTGGACGCGGCGGTGACGGTACCGGGAGGATTCATGCTTCTGTCTATACTGACAGAAGGAATCCTCTTCCTGTACACGTCACTTTACTACCCACCTCCTGCGCTTATAGCTGCGTAAAACGCAGCTATTTGCGTTTCTCATTGCGTCTTTCAACATCCCATTGAACTCAATGGATGAAAAGCGCAGTGAAAAACGCGGGAATAATTGACATGCTGCGTTTTTGTGGTCACCACAAAAACGCAGCTGAAAAAAAACGCTGTGTGGGGACAGCAAAAATGAAAACTCATAGACTTTGCTGGGGAAGCAAAGTCATACAGTTTTGAGGCCAAAAACGCACCCGAAAAACGCGCAAAAACGCCGAGAAAAACGCACCGTGTGCACATAGCCTAACAGGTAGGGAAAGAATGGATTCAATGAAATATCAACAAATTATTGATGGAAACATAATATCATCTGTAAAAAGCTAAAGTTGTAAAGAGGAGAACAGAAGAGAAAAGAGGAGGAAAGAGGAGAGAAGAGGGGAAAAGAGGAGAAAAGAGGATGGTTTCTACAAATGGATAATGATCCTAAACACAGGAGGTCAAAAGCTACTTTATATTTTTTGCAAGTTCAAAGTATATTCACACGGAGCAGGTTTCCTGTGACTTTTTATCCCCCCGTACATGTGAGTGGGGTGGGATCTGTCGCAGGTGCGTGGATTTCTCCAGACCCCATTCACCCCCATGTTTTCTTTTGACACTGAGCAGAGATAGAAGATGATGTCCCTGTAACGTGCCGATGTGATCGGATGATGGGGGTGATTTCTATATTTACACAATTTAATGTCTCCTATTTCTCCTCACTTCTATCTCAATATAATAGTTTGTTAAAGGGAGGGGGAGGGGTAGAAATCTTTTTTGCAATACGTTAATCATGACCCCCATTTATTATCTGGGGACATCTCCATAGAGCTCCGCCTGGAGGAGCCAACACCTCCATACGTAGCTCCTCATAATGCACAATTGCACCTGTTTTGGAGGTGGAGGACCCGCTTATGTCTTTGGCCCCTGAATGACTGCAGAGGTTCCACTGATGATATGTCTGCACCTGGGGTCACCCATGCAGATTTGTACTGATCGCGGGGTCCTACAGCAGGATACACTGTGTGCGTGATCAACCTATAGAATTAGGGTCTTCCTGGCAGAAGTGCATTTAGGAGGGGATGGGTGGAAAATGCTTATAAATGAGGTCTCAGATTCAGACCCCGGCTAAATAATAACTATAAATTGGCCGTCCACCTAACCGCGTCCACAGTATCTATATAAAGGATACAATGTATATAAGGATTCGTCCTCTAATCCTGCGGCTTTATCTGGCTGGATGGATGGTTTGGGGTCCGGGTTACGACCCCTAATATCTGCAGCTGTGATAATATACGGCAGTGGCGCCAATCATGGAGTCAGATGACTATATCACATCAATTAATCCCAGAAATAGAGGGCAATCCGCCCCCGCCAAGACATTAATAAGCCGTCTCCATCCGTATGAAGTGCTACTAATATAACATGTGAGTGTCGCTGGCGCTCCCCGGGGCACGCGGTAAATATAAAGCTGCAGAAGGCTTGGAATAGAAGACACATGCTGCTCCTCCAGAGCAAGAATTACCGAAGACGTCACCGACTCCTTACAAGAAGCAGAATCCAGCAGGGAATTGAGCGCCGCATCCACAGCCTGCAAACTGCGGATACAATGTAACACGCTGCTGAATAAAATATATAGATTCACTGACAACAAGCAGAGATCTTAACATGATCAAATATCAAGAGAGTACGTATCCGCGAAAGAGGAAGGAACATACAGTGGGCACGGAAAGTATTCACACCCCTTTACATTTTTCACTCCTTGAATCATTGCAGCCATTTGGTAAATTCAAAAAAGTTATTTTTTTTCTCATTGATGTACACTCTGCCCCCATCCCCCATCTTCCCATCCCCCATCTTGTCAGAAAAAAAACAGAAATTTAGAAATGTTTGTAAATTTATTAAATAAGAAAAACTGAAATCTCACATGGTGATAAGTATTCAGTCCCTTTCCTCAGTATATCACATGGTCATAAGTATTCAGCCCCTTTGCCCAGTACTAAGTAGTGGCACCCTCCCTTTTGAGCTAGTACAGCCATGAGTCTTCTTGGGATCCTGGATTTGGGGATCCTCGGCCATTCTTCTTGCAGATCCTCTCCAGTCCTGTCAGGTTGGATGGTGAACGTTGGTGGACGCAATTTTCAGGTCTCTCCAGAGATGCTCTATTGGGTTTAGGTCAGGGCTCTGGCTGGGCCGGTCAAGAATGGTCACAGAGTTGTTCTGAAGCCGCTCCTTTGTTATTTTAGCTTTGTGCTTAGGGTCATTGTCTTGTTGGAAGTTGAACCTTCGGCCAAGTCTGAGGTCCAGAGCACTCTGGAAGAGGTTTTCTTCCAGGATATCTCTGTACTCGGCTGCATTCATCTTTCCTTCAATTACAGCCAGTCATCCTGTCCCTGCCCCCATAGCATGATGCTGCCACCACCATGCTTCACTGTGGGGATTGTATTGGGCAGGTGATGAGCAGTGCCTGGTTTTCTCCAAAGATACCACTTATAATTATCACCAGAAAGTTCTATCTTCGTCTCATTAGACCAGAGAATCTTATTTCTCATAGTCTGGGAGTCCTTCATCTGTTTTTTTGCAAACTCTATGCGGCTTTCATATGTCTTGCACTGAGGAGAGTCTTCTGTCGGGCCACTCTGCCATAAAGGCCCGACTGGTGGAGGCTGCAGTGATAGTTGAGTTTGTGGAACTTTCTCCCATGTCCCTACTGCATCTCTGGAGCTCGGCCACAGTGATCTTGGGGTTCTTCTTTACGTCTGTCACCAAGGCTCTTCTCCCACGATTGCTCAGTTTGGCTGGACGGCCAGGTCTAGGAAGAGTTCTGGTGGTCCCAAACTACATCCATTTAAGGACTATGGAGGCCACTGTGCTCTTAGAAACCTTGAGTACTGCAGAAATTCTTTTGTAACCTTGGCCAGATCTGTGCCTTGCCACAATTCTGTCTCTGAGCTCCTTGGGCAGTTCCTTTGACCTCATGATTCTCTTTTGGTGTGACATGCAGTGTGAGCTGTGAGGTCTTATATAGACAGGTGTGCGCCTTCCCAAATCACGTCCTATCAGTGTAATTACACACAGCTGGACTCCAATGAAGGAGGAGAACCATCTCAAGGAGGATCACAAGGAAATGGACCGCATGGGACTTACATATGAGTGTCTGAGCAAGGGGCTGAATACTTATGACCATGTGTTATACTGAGCAAAGGGGCTGAATACTTATGACCATGTGTTTTACTGAGCAAAGGGGCTGAATACTTATGACCATGTGTTATACTGAGCAAAGGGGCTGAATACTTATGACCATGTGATATTTCAGTTTTTCTTGTTTAATAAATTTGCAAAAATGTCTACATTTCTGTTTTTTTTCTGTCAAGATGGGGGATGGGGGAGTGCAAATTAATGAGAATTTATCAAATGGCTGCAACAAAACAAAGAGGGAAAAATTAAAGGGGTCTGAATACTTTCCGCACCCACTGTACCGCCATCTCCACTTACTCCATCTTGTGCATAAATCTCTCCACCTCCTTGTAAAAGCGAATACATATAATAAACTGTTTTATATGGAGTTTGCAACACCAAGGAAAAATATTCACACCCGCAGGACCTGGAGCTGCTTTACTGGGCTGTAAATAACAGAGAAGCAAAAAATATTCCAAGATTGGTGAGGGTCCGGCCCAGAGCCCCCCACAGTCACTCACTATCTCCCTGCTATTTGGAGCACCCCTTTAAGGAAATATTCCCTTATTGTCGTAAGGAGTTATTGTCCTTGTATCTAAGGTCAACACTCTGTAAAATGATCTACATTCTTTACACTTTATCCAACACCAAGGAAATAAGTGCATAACTACTCACGCCCCGCATCCCTCCCCTAGGGCGGTAAACTCACCACCATGGCAGCCGAGTGTGAGGACTCATCTCATGTGATGCCTCTGGAGGGCCCGGACTAGAAGCAGCGGTGACGGCACCCGAATTCCTCTACGTGAATATCGGGCGTCATATAACCACAACATTGGAGACAAGGGTGTATGTACACAGTGACTGCACCAGCAGAATAGTGAGTGCAGCTCTGGAGTATAATACAGGAGGTAACTCAGGATCAGTAATGTAATGTATGTACACAGTGACTGCACCAGCAGAATAGTGAGTGCAGCTCTGGAGTATAATACAGGAGGTAACTCAGGATCAGTAATGTATGTACACAGTGACTGCACTATTCTGCTGGTGCAGTCACTGTGTACATACATTCCATTACTGATCCTGAGTTACCTCCTGTATTATACTCCAGAGCTGCACTCACTATTCTGCTGGTGCAGTCACTGTGTACATACATTCCATTACTGATCCTGAGTTACCTCCTGTATTATACTCCAGAGCTGCGCTCACTATTCTGCTGGTACAGTCACTGTGTACATACATTACGTTACTGATCCTGAGTTACCTCCTGTATTATACTCCAGAGCTGCACTCACTATTCTGCTGGTGCAGTCACTGTGTACATACATTACATTACTGATCCTGAGTTACCTCCTGTATTATACTCCAGAGCTGCACTCACTATTCTGCTGGTGCAGTCACAGTGTACATACATTGGGTGGTCTTTGTATAGATGTTTTTCCCACAGTCTGGGGTCTTCGGGGCCATCAGAGAGGAATGTGCACTTGGAGGTGTTGAGTGCAGCAGTAGCCGGGAGATAAGGCGGCTCCTGATGGAAGATAAAGCCATATTTCCAGCAGACCCGGCAGGAAGCCATACTACTACTCTCATCAGGACCTCTCCTCTCCAGAGGGGCAGCCGCTGAATATCCGCGGGGTCCCTCCTTACTGAAGCGTCACCCCTATACGTGCAGCCATTATTTTGTGTCCCCGGTGGTTTATCATCTTCTGTCTTTACAGTAATTATAGTCAGATCTCGATATACTGAGCAGGGCAGCTACGGTGAACAAGCAGGGCTGCAGAGTAAAGCATGGGGGATTGCAGACTGTCAGAGACTCCAGATACTGCAGCTTGGCTGAAGTTGATAATAGCAGTATGCTGATGGAGCAGTGATGCAATGTAAAGCATTATTATTATTATTTATTATTATAGTGCCATTTATTCCATGGCGCTTTACAAGTGAGAGAGGGTATACGTACAACAATCATTAACAGTACAAAACAGACTGGTATAGGAGGAGAGCGGACCCTGCCCGCGAGGGCTCACAGTCTACAGGAGGAGAGCGGACCCTGCCCGCGAGGGCTCACAGTCTACAGGAGGAGAGAGGACACTGCCCGTGAGGGCTCACAGTCTACAGGAGGAGAGAGGACACTGCCCGCGAGGGCTCACAGTCTACAGGAGGAGAGAGGACACTGCCCGCGAGGGCTCACAGTCTACAGGAGGAGAGAGGACCCTGCCCGCGAGGGCTCACAGTCTACAGGAGGAGAGAGGACCCTGCCCGCGAGGGCTCACAGTCTACAGGAGGAGAGAGAACACTGCCCGCGAGGGCTCACAGTCTACAGGAGGAGAGAGGACACTGCCCGTGAGGGCTCACAGTCTACAGGAGGAGAGAGAACACTGCCCGCGAGGGCTCACAGTCTACAGGAGGAGAGAGAACACTGCCCGCGAGGGCTCACAGTCTACAGGAGGAGAGAGAACACTGCCCGCGAGGGCTCACAGTCTACAGGAGGAGAGAGGACACTGCCCGTGAGGGCTCACAGTCTACAGGAGGAGAGAGGACACTGCCCGCGAGGGCTCACAGTCTACAGGAGGAGAGAGGACACTGCCCGCGAGGGCTCACAGTCTACAGGAGGAGAGAGGACCCTGCCCGCGAGGGCTCACAGTCTACAGGAGGAGAGAGGACACTGCCCGCGAGGGCTCACAGTCTACAGGAGGAGAGAGGACACTGCCCGTGAGGGCTCACAGTCTACAGGAGGAGAGAGGACACTGCCCGCGAGGGCTCACAGTCTAGAGGAGGAGAGAGGACACTGCCCGCGAGGGCTCACAGTCTACAGGAGGAGAGAGGACACTGCCCGCGAGGGCTCACAGTCTAGAGGAGGAGAGATGACACTGCCCGCGAGGGCTCACAGTCTACAGGAGGAGAGAGGACACTGCCCGCGAGGGCTCACAGTCTACAGGAGGAGAGAGGACACTGCCCGCGAGGGCTCACAGTCTACAGGGAATGGGTGATGGTACAATAGGTGAGGACAGAGCTGGTTGCGCAGTGGTGTACTGGGCTGAGGGCTATTGTAGGTTGTAGGCTTGTTGGAAGAGGTGGGTCTTGAGGTTCCTCTTGAAGCTTTCCACGGTAGGTGAGAGTCTGATGTGCTGAGGTAGAGCGTTCCAGAGTATGGGGGAGGCACAGGAGAAATCTTGTACACGATTGTGGGAAGAGGAGATGAGAGAGGAGCAGAGAAGGAGATCTTGTGAGGATCTGAGGTTGCGTGCAGGTAGGTACCGGGAGACTAGGTCACAGATGTAGGGAGGAGACAGGTTGTGCATGGCTTTGTATGTCATGGTTAGTGTTTTGAACTGGAGTCGTTGGGTGATGGGAAGCCAGTGAAGGGATTGGCAGAGTGGCGAGGGTGGGGAGTAGCGAGAGGACAGGTGGATTAAGCGGGCCGCAGAGTTTAGGATAGATTGGAGGGGTGCAAGAGTGTTGGAAGGGAGGCCAGAGAGCAGGAGGTTGCAGTAGTCGAGGCGGGAGATGATGAGGGCATGCACTAATGTTTTTGCTGATTCTTGGTTAAGGAAAGCACGGATCCGGGAGATGTTTTTGAGTTGTAATAGGCATGAGTTGAAGAGGGCTTGGATGTGCGGCTTGAAGGATAGAGCAGAGTCGAGGGTTACTCCAAGGCAACGAGCTTGTGAGACTGGGGAGAGTAAGTAACCATCAAGTTTGATGGAGAGGCTTGTTGGAGGAGATGAGTGAGGAGGGTTTTGTCATTTATTGTAACCCAGATGTAGCTCCTATGAAAACAGCATCCAGCCGCCCAATGCTGCCATCTGCTCCGCCAGCGCAGCGCCAATCATCGCGATCTGCCGCCACTGCCGTTATGTCACAGCCAAGTAGAGCAGCCATACTGTTAACCCTTCCAGTGACACCCAAGCATAGACACCGCTCTGCCGCCCTCCAGCTCTACGGGTCACGCAGCGTCCTGTCCGGATCCGGTGACATCAAAGTCGCAGCGCCATTTATCCGAACATAGATAATCGCAGTGCGAATGTGAAGGTGTCACTGTTGCAGGGGACAATAATCGCCTCCCCGTAATATCACAGACGCCGGTGACGCTGCTCAGCCACTGAAACGTCTGTGCCAAAATTCCTCTCTGCAATCCACCATTATATGAGATGATTCCATGAGCTTCTCGTTACCAGAGGACATTGAAGGGTTAACTCCGTGGTGGTGCGCACAGCCTCGCCAAGAGAGGAGCAGACTGTGCCGAGACGCGCTGTGCTCCACCGTCCTCCTGTGCATTGGGCTCTATTTATAGATGTATACGTTCTGTGCTCCTTCCAGGGACGGAAACACCCGAGCAATAAAGTGTCCGGAAAATGCATTAATATGGATCAATGCATAGAGAGGAGAGCGGGATGATGGCCTCCGCTGAGGAGCAACCGACATCACCCATCAATGTGTCACAGAGGAGCAACCGACATCCACCATCAATGTGTCACAGAGGAGCAACCGACATCCACCATCAATATGTCACAGAGGAGCAACCGACATCACCCATCAATGTGTCACAGAGGAGCAACCGACATCCACCATCAATGTGTCACAGAGGAGCTACCGACATCTAGCATCAATGTGCCACAGAGGAGCAACCGACATCCAGCATCAATGTGTTACAGAGGATCAACCGAGATCCAGCATCAATGTGTCACAGAGGAGCAACCAACATCCACCATCAATGTGTCACAGAGGAGCAACCGACATCCACCATCAATGTGTCACAGAGGAGCAACCGACATCCACCATCAATGTGTCACAGAGGAGCAACCGACATCCACCATCAATGTGTCACAGAGGATCAACCGATATCCACCATCAATGTGTCACAGAGGAGCAACCGACATCTAGCATCATTGTGCCACTAGTGAGAGGAGGAAGGATGATGGCGTCCACTGAGGAGCAACCGATATCCACCATCAATGTGTCACAGAGGAGCAACCGACATCACCCATCAATGTGTCACAGAGGAGCAACTGACATCACTCATCAATGTGTCACAGAGGAGCAACCGACATCCACCATCAATGTGTCACAGAGGAGCAACCGACATCCACCATCAATGTGTCACAGAGGAGCAACCGACATCACCCATCAATGTGTCACAGAGGAGCAACCGACATCCACCATCAATGTGTCACAGAGGATCAACCGATATCCACCATCAATGTGTCACAGAGGAGCAACCGACATCTAGCATCATTGTGCCACTAGTGAGAGGAGGAAGGATGATGGCGTCCACTGAGGAGCAACCGATATCCACCATCAATGTGTCACAGAGGAGCACTGACATCCGCCATCAATGTGTCACAGAGGAGCAACCGATATCCACCATCAATGTGTCACAGAGGAGCAACCGATATCCAGCATCAATGTGCCACAGAGGAGCAACCGATATCCAGCATCAATGTGCCACAGAGGAGCAACCGATATCCAGCAACAACGTGTCACAGAGGAGCAACCGACATCCAGCAACAATGTGTCACAGAGGAGCAACCGACATCCAGAAACAATGCGTCACAGAGGAGCAACCAATATCCACCAACAATGTGTCACTAGTGAGAGGAGGAAGGATGATGGCGTCCACTGAGGAGCAACCAACATCCACCATTGATGACTCACCAGGGATGGTGAAGGGATGATGGCTGTCCACTGAGGAGCAACCGATATCAACCATCAATGTGTCATCAGTGGGAGGTGGAGGGATGTTGGGCTCTGCAAAGGAGCAACCAACATCCACCATCAATGTGTAAATAGTGAGAGGAGAAGGGGGATGATGGCATCCACAGAGGAGCAACTGACCTCCACCATCAATGTGTCATCATTGAGAGGTGGAGGGATGAATGGTGTCCACAGAAGAGCAACCTACATCCATCATCAATAAGTTGCCAGTGGGATATGGAAGGATGAATGGTGTCCACAGAGGAGTAACTGACATCCACTATCAACAAGTCACCAGTGGGAGGAGAGCAGGATGATGGCCGTCCACTGAGGAGCAACTGACATCCACCATCAATGCGTCACCAGTGGAATGAGGGAGGGATGATGGCCTATACAGAGGAGCAACCGCCATCCGCCATCAATGTGTCATTAGTGGGAGGTGGAGGGATGATGGAGTCCAAAGTGGAAGGAGAATGGGCATCTACAGAGGAGCAAGCGATGCACCAACCGAGAGCGCGATCCTGGTGTCTACAGAGGAGCATCTGATCTGCCCCTTTAGTCACATGTTTGGATGTATCAGTCTTTACTGCAGATTTTTTATTCTATTTATGACCAGGAAGCTTTCACTAATCATCAGTCATTGTTTCCACCAGGCTGAAATGGCTGAAAACAGAGAGCAATGACAGACTTCCCCATGTATCTGCAGTGATGTGGGTCAGTGGCAGAGCCGGATATAATGTGGTGATGATGTCACGGTGTAATTATCATAGTAGACGTTGTAGGAAAATACCGTCATCTGCTGCTGACCTTGACCCTGCGACGATGAGTCAATGCACTATAGTGTGGGAAAGTAAGCGGATCCCGGGATCTGCGCAGAGGTCCCTGCGTCATATACAGTCAGCCGCTGCAAAATGGGGCGGACAGGTCATCGCTGCAACCTGTGCAGCCCAAGAGGTCAGAGGTCACATGCACCTCTACAGCAGGGGGAATCGTGCATTATTATGGGATATCGGCTGCAGACGGCCCAGGGACTGTTCCTGCACGGGGGCCTCTTCTGTCTGCGTCACCGGTGCCCAAAATCACGCGGATCCGATGCGGAGCGCGGATACATGACTGCAGGGCTTTATATTCCTATGTCTGCGACCATCCACCATGGCAAGGGCGCAACAAGGTCACCAAAGACCCCAGACCAAGGACCCCAGACCAAGAACCCCAGATCAAAGACCCCAGACCAAAGACCCCAAACCAAGGACCCCAGACCAAAGACCCCAGTCTGGGGTCCTAGGTCTGGGGTCCTAGGTCTGGGGTCCTTAGTGACAGTGACAGTCACCTCAGTTGCTGCGTGGAGGTGAGAGGAGCGGCGGTGAGTAGCGCGATCAGCTGAGCAGTCACTGAGGTTACCCGCGGCCACCGCTGGATCCAGGTAACCTCAGTGACAGCTCAGCTGATCGCGCGGCTGTCTTCATTAGCTGCGTGGAGCTGACAGGAGCGGCGGTGTGTGCTGCAGCTCCGGTCACCTCCATGCAGCAGCGCTGGAAGCGACGCTGGAGCATCCTGGATTACGCCGGACATGGAGGGCTTTTTGGGGCTGATTAAAGTGGTGAACCAGGGAATGTGTTTGTGTTTTTTATTTCTAATAAAGGATTTTTCGGGTGTGTGTTTATTTACTGTAATTTACAGATTAATCATGGAGGGTGTCTCATAGACGCCTGACATGATTAATCTAGGACTTATTGGCAGCTATGGGCTGCCAATAACTCCTTATTACCCCGATTTGCCAACGCACCAGGGCAAATCGGGAAGAGCCGGGTGCAGTCCCAGAACTGTCACATGTAATGTATGCGGCAATTCTGGGCGGCTGTTGGCTGATATTGTTAGGCTGGGGGGCTCCCCATAACGTGGGGCTCCCCATCCTGAGAATACCAGCCTTCAGCCGTATGGCTTTGTCTGGCTGGTATTAAAATTGGGGGGGACCGCACGCCGTTTTTTTAATTATTTAATTATTTATTTCACTGCACAGTATAGACACGCCCACCGGCTGCTGTGATTGGGTGCAGTGTGACACCTGTCACTCAGCGTGGGGGCGTGTCTCACTGTAACCAATCATAGGCGCCGGTGGGCGGGGAAAGCAGGGAATACGAGATTGTTTAATGGGTGGCCGGCTTTTTCAAAATAGTAAAAGCCACCGGAGCAGTGAGAACGCCGTGCAGCGCCGGGGATCGGGGATCGGTGAGTATATGAGAGAGGGCTGCTCAATTCAGTTACTCAGGAGATTAGCGGTCACCGGTGAGTCTTCACTGGTGACTGCTAATCAGGACGCGACACAGACAGAGCCGCAGCATGACAATGAAGTCGGGGGAAGTTCACCCGAGTTCATTCTGACAGTGCGGCTCTGTCTGTGTCTGCTGTCATCTGCCATTCACCGCTGCTACATGGCTGTCTGTGTCTGCTGTCATCTGCCATTCAGCTCTGCTACATGGCTGTCTGTGTCTGCTGTCATCTGCCATTCAGCTCTGCTACATGGCTGTCTGTGTCTGCTGTTAGCGGCCATTCAGCTCTGCTACATGGCTGTCTGTGTCTGCTGTCATCTGCCATTCAGCTCTGCTACATGGCTGTCTGTGTCTGCTGTCATCTGCCATTCAGCTCTGCTACATGGCTGTCTGTGTCTGCTGTCATCTGCCATTCAGCTCTGCTACATGGCTGTCTGTGTCTGCTGTCATCTGCCATTCATCTCTGCTACATGGCTGTCTATGTCTGCGGTCATCTGCCATTCAGCTCTGCTACATGGCTGTCTGTGTCTGCTGTCAGCGGCCATTCATCTCTGCTACATGGCTGTCTGTGTCTGCTGTCAGCGGCCATTCACCGCTGCTACATGGCTGTCTGTGTCTGCTGTTAGCAGCCATGTAGCAGAGCTGAATGGCAGATGACATAGTAAAAACGCATCCCTACACATTACACACGCTTGTCAAGTCAATAAATAAAAAAAAAAAAAGGTGCCCAATGCATACGTCACAGAACACATGATCTAAACGGATCGCACATAAAATTGATCAATTTAACATAGACTACTAACGCTCGTGTGACAGCAAATGAACGACCTACGTGCAATCTCATATGATCCCGTATGCAACCTGGGCGTGTCACATCGCAAATGCGATTGTACAACTAATTGCAACGTGTAAAGCAGGCTTAAGGCTAGTTTGACACTTGCGTTCAGCGCAATCCACTATGGAGAATAGCGCAGTCCGTTAACGCACTGCGCTATTCTCCATAGACTTGTATGGACGACGCACTGTAACGCAAGTGTCTGCGTTGCATCCGCTGGACGACGCAGCGTCGTTATTTTGACGCTGCGTCAGGCGGATGGAACGCTGCATGTAACGTTTTTCTGCGCTTGGCGGAGTGTCAAAAAAAGCAACCTGCAGGAATCCATTAGGCGTCCGTTGTTTTTATAATGGATGCCTATGGTGGCGGATTCCGTTAGATTGCGTCATTTGACGGATTCCGTTAACACAGCTGTCTTTACATAACTGCGCATGCTCAGATGTGTAAAGTCAAGGAAAAAAAACTACAACGGATTGCGTTATTTTGTACGATCTGTAGCATGCGTTGTGCCACTATATGCAACGCATCCGTTGCATGCGTCACACAATGCAATGCTACGGATCCCGTCCAACGCAAGTGTGAAACTAGCCTAAGAGTAAATAACACCCCCAGAGCCCAAAAAGCAGCAACCACAAATCTGCAGTACAAGTGACAGCCATGGAGAGATTTCTGTCCGTATACAGTATGTCACAAAAGTGAGTACACCCCTCACATTTCTGTAAATATTTTCTTATATCTTCTCCTGGTACAGCGCTGCAGATTTGACCCTGTGATACAATGTGCAGTGTCAGTGTGCAGCTTGTATACAATGTCCAGTGTCAGTGTGCAGCTTGTATACAATGTACAGTGTCAGTGTGCAGCTTGTATGCAATGTGCAGTGTCAGTGTGCAGCTTGTATACAATGTGCAGTGTCAGTGTGCAGCTTGTATACAATGTGCAGTGTCAGTGTGCAGCTTGTATGCAATGTGCAGTGTCAGTGTGCAGCTTGTATACAATGTGCAGTGTCAGTGTGCAGCTTGTATACAATGTGCAGTGTCAGTGTGCAGCTTGTATACAATGAGCAGTGTCAGTGTGCAGCTTGTATACAATGTGCAGTGTCAGTGTGCAGCTTGTATACAATGTGCAGTGTCAGTGCGCAGCTTGTATACAATGTGCAGTGTCAGTGCGCAGCTTGTATACAATGTGCAGTGTCAGTGTGCAGCTTGTATACAATGTGCAGTGTCAGCATAAATAGAGTAGAAATCCAGCAATCTGGTCCAAAATAGGTTAAAATTAGATTCTTTCTTTATTTCATGTTCAAGTTAAAAAAAAAATTTCCATCATGAATTCATAGGAATAAACGTCAGAGGACGCGTTTCGAACAGAGTTTGTTCTTAGTCTGTCTCTAGTAAATGGACACTGACAGAGTGATTAAAAAGACATGAAACCGGACATAGAATCTGAAAAGACTGCACAGGTTCAAGGTGATTAATTGGAGTAGTTCACTCCCATGGGAAATAAGTGGTCATATCAATACACATACAACATATCTTTCTTTAAATTCATACCCAGGGGAGTTCTAGTGTCCATTGTAAAAATCCACTTGATTTCCTTGCGACAAAGAATATCTTTAAGATTACCACCTCTTTTTGGTAGACACTTTCTCAATTGCATTAACCTGCAGTGAATCCATGTTGCCCGCATGCACATTGAGAAAGTGCTGCGATGCTCCAGATAATCCTCTAGTAGTTGCATTATTTGCATCATATATATGTTCAGACGGCCTCTTTCTCAATGTGCGTGGCGTGCTGCCTATATACTGCAGATGACATTTAACACATGAAATCAAATAAATAACATTGCTAGTACCACAATTAATCATTGAATTTATAAAAAAAATTTCCATTGGAAAATGATGTAAAATTATTGGTACTAACCATGTATTTACAAAGCCCACAGGTTTTATGGCCACATTTATAAGATCCCACTGTTGACAGCCAATTGCCCGCAGTACATACATCTGTTTTTTTCACAGATTTTTTATTTTTATTTTGGGACATTATATTTTTATGGTCACTTGGTGAAATTAAAGCCCCCAGTGTTGTGTTTCTTTTTGATACAAATTTAACCCCTACATCAAGGATTTTAAATAGAGTCTCATCTGCTGTCAAAATAGGAAGGTATTTTTTTATTATTCCTACTATTTGATGGTAATTTTTGCTATATCTGGTGGAAAACACTAGGGGCAAAAGGCTGTCAGATCCAGAATGGAGATTATTAGTGTCTTTATTTTTATTTTTATTTTTAAATTGGAGATAATCCGAACGTTCGCTCTGGTGAGTTTTGATCTTTGCTCTTTCTAGAGTGTTTTTTGAATGAACAATGTGCAGTGTCAGTGTGCAGCTTGTATACAATGAGCAGTGTCAGTGTGCAGCTTGTATACAATGAGCAGTGTCAGTGTGCAGCTTGTATACAATGAGCAGTGTCAGTGTGCAGCTTGTATACAATGTGCAGTGTCAGTGTGCAGCTTGTATACAATGTGCAGTGTCAGTGTGCAGCTTGTATACAATGTGCAGTGTCAGTGTGCAGTTTGTATAATGTACAGTGTCAGTGTGCAGCTTGTATACAATGTGCAGTGTCAGTGTGCAGCTTGTATACAATGTGCAGTGTCAGTGTGCAGCTTGTATACAATGTGCAGTGTCAGTGTGCAGCTTGTGTACAATGTGCAGTGTCAGTGTGCAGCTTGTATACAATGTACAGTGTCAATGCACAGCTTGTATATAATGTACAGTGTTAGTGTGCAACTTGTATACAATGTGCAGTGTCAATAACTCCACACACAACTATTAATGTCACTGCTGGCAACAAAAGTGAGTACATCCCTATTGAATGGCCACATTATGCCCTTGGTGTGAATACTTTGTTTGGCCATCTTTATTTTCCAGCACGGCCTTAACTTTCTTGGGCCTGGAGGTCACTAGATCTCCACAGGAGCCGCTGGATCCTGTTCATCCTCCAGGATGACATCACTGAGCTGTTGAATGTTACAGAACTTGCTCTCCTCCATTTTCTGTTTGAGGAGGCCCTACAGATGCTCCATAGGGTTGAGATCTGGAGACGTTCAGCCGGACCAGCACCTTTACCCTCAGTTTCTGTAGCGAGGCAGTGGTGGTCTTGGAGTCGTTTTGGGTTGTTATGATGTAATATGAAGGGAGGGGATCCTGCTCTGCTGCAGTATGTCACAGTACATGTTGGTATTCATGGTTCACTCAATGATCTGTGTCTCACCACAGCCAGCAGCACTCGTGCAGCCCCAAACCATGACCCTCCACCACCATGCCTGACTGAAGGCAGGACACACTGCTCTTTGTCCTCCTCACCTGGTTGACACCACACACACTGACACCATCTGAACCAAATAAGTTTATCTTGGTCTCATCAGACCACAGGACAGTTCCGGTAAACCATGTCCTTAGTCTGCTTGTCTTCAATAAATGGTTTGCGGCTTTCTACGGCATCATCTTTAGAAGAGGCTTCCTTCTGGAACAACAGCCATGCAGAGCAATGTGTGCGGAGTATGGTCTGATCACTCACAGGCGGACCCTCCCCAGCCCTGCAACCACTGCAGTGTGCGGTGTATGGTCTGAGCACTGACAGGCTGACCCTCCACCTCTGTAACCTCTGCAGTGTGCGGTGTATGATCTGAGCACTGACAGGTTGACCCCCCCATCCATGTAACCTCTGCAGTGCGCAGTGTATGGTCTGAGCACGTGCACCCCCCACCCCTGTAACCTTTGCAGCAATGCTGGCAGTTCGGAAAATACGACCTCTGTATATGACGCTGAGCTCGTGTACTCCGCTTCTCTGGTTGGCCATGCTGAGGCCTGTTCTGAGTGGATCCTGTCTTGTTATACCGCTGTATGGTCTTGGCCACCGTGCTGCTGCTCAGTTTCATAGTGGTGACAATCTTCTTATAGCCTCGGCCATCTTTATGTAGAGCAACAATTCTTTTTTTCAGATCCTCAGAGAATTCTTTGCCATGAGGAGCCATGTTGAGCTTCCAGTGACCAGTATGAGAGTCTGTGAGCGATAACCTCAAATGTAACACCCCGGCCCCCATTCACACCTTACACCTTGTAACACTAATGAGTCACATGACACCAGGGTGAGAAAATGGCTAATTGGACACAATGTGGCCATATTCACTTAGGGGTGTACTCTCTTTTGTTGCAAGACGTTTATACATTAATGGCTGTGTGTTGTTATTTGCACTGTTATACAAGCTGCACACTGACACTGCACATTGTATACAAGCTGTACACTGACACTGTACATTGTATACAAGCTGCACACTGACACTGCACATTGTATACAAGCTGCGCACTGACACTGCACATTGTATACAAGCTGCACACTGACACTGCACATTGTATACAAGCTGCACACTGACACAGCACATTGTATACAAGCTGTGCACTGACACTGTACATTGTATACAAGCTGCACACTGACACTGCACATTGTATACAAGCTGGGCACTGACACTGCACATTGTATACAAGCTGCGCACTGACATTGCACATTGTATACAAGCTGCACACTGACACTGCACATTGTATACAAGCTGTACACTGACAATGCACATTGTATACAAGCTGTACACTGACACTGCACATTGTATCACAGGCGCAGATCTTCAATGATGTCCCAGGCAAAGATATAATAAAATATTTACAAAAATGTGATGGGGTGTACTTTTGTAGGACCCTTCACCTCCAGTATTAACCAGGAGGATGGTGAGGGGATTTACATGATAAGACAAGAGATTGACACAGGATGAGAGACAAGTGAGAGATGACATGAGATAAGAGACAGCAGACACCAGAGCGCTGAGGACAGACAGTCACACTCAGACACAATGCCGGCTCATCAACACTCATCTGTCAGGGCAGGAAAAACCTCAGAAGATGTGACCCCAGGTATGGACAGTCCATGACCTGAGCGCACTACAAAGCCCAGACACACAAGGACCAGCTTCTAGAGCTGAAATCGAAATGGAGCTGAGAACTGAACTCAGGATTTAATCAATTAGATAGAGAAAGAGAGCGCTAGAATATCACATATAACACATCGCTAGTATATCACATATAACACATCGCTAGTATATCACATATAACACAGCGCTAGTATATCACATATCACATATAACACAGCGCTAGTATATCACATATAACACAGCGCTAGTATATCACATATAACACAGCGCTAGTATATCACATATCACATATAACACAGCGCTAGTATATCACATATCACATATAACACAGCGCTAGAATATCACATATAACACATCGCTAGTATATCACATATAACACAGCGCTAGTATATCACATATCACATATAACACAGCGCTAGTATATCACATATCACATATAACACAACGCTAGTATATCACATATCACATATAACACAGCACTAGTATATCACATATCACATATAACACAGCGCTAGTATAACACATATCACATATAACACATCGCTAGTATATCACATATCACATATAACACAGCGCTAGTATATCACATATCACATATAACACATCGCTAGTATATCACATATCACATATAACACAGCGCTAGTATATCACATATCACATATAACACAGCGCTAGTATATCACATATCACATATAACACAGCGCTAGTATATCACATATCACATATAACACAGCGCTAGTATATCACATATCACATATAACACAGCGCTAGTATATCACATATCACATATAACACAGCGCTAGTATATCACATATCACATATAACACAACGCTAGTATATCACATATCACATATAACACAGCACTAGTATATCACATATCACATATAACACAGCGCTAGTATAACACATATCACATATAACACATCGCTAGTATATCACATATCACATATAACACAGCGCTAGTATATCACATATCACATATAACACATCGCTAGTATATCACATATCACATATAACACAGCGCTAGTATATCACATATCACATATAACACAGCGCTAGTATATCACATATCACATATAACACATCGCTAGTATATCACATATCACATATAACACAGCGCTAGTATATCACATATAACACAGCGCTAGTATATCACATATAACACAGCGCTAGTATATCACATATCACATATAACACAGCGCTAGTATATCACATATCACATATAACACAGCGCTAGAATATCACATATAACACATCGCTAGTATATCACATATAACACAGCGCTAGTATATCACATATCACATATAACACAGCGCTAGTATATCACATATCACATATAACACAACGCTAGTATATCACATATCACATATAACACAGCACTAGTATATCACATATCACATATAACACAGCGCTAGTATAACACATATCACATATAACACATCGCTAGTATATCACATATCACATATAACACAGCGCTAGTATATCACATATCACATATAACACAGCGCTAGTATATCACATATCACATATAACACAGCGCTAGTATATCACATATCACATATAACACAGCGCTAGTATATCACATATCACATATAACACAGCGCTAGTATATCACATATCACATATAACACAACGCTAGTATATCACATATCACATATAACACAGCACTAGTATATCACATATCACATATAACACAGCGCTAGTATAACACATATCACATATAACACATCGCTAGTATATCACATATCACATATAACACAGCGCTAGTATATCACATATCACATATAACACATCGCTAGTATATCACATATCACATATAACACAGCGCTAGTATATCACATATCACATATAACACAGCGCTAGTATATCACATGTCATATACTGTATAATACAGCGCTGGTATATCAGGCATGCTGTGCTTACTCCATCAGACAACCTCAGCTCTGGTATGTCTGTAGTCTCATTCAAGCACGGTTCTCACCCCGGTTCTGACACCATTACCTCCGGTATTTGGGGTAACTAACAACCTCATCTCATTAAGTGATGCCGGGGTCAGGAGAGGAGCAGCCACAAGATGTCTACTCGTATGCAGAATAGTTCTGCTTTCTGATTCCTTTGTCTGCTTTCACACATTGCTGCAGGGTGGTGTTGTGCATGTCCAGTGATTTTGGTGTCCCCCCCCCCCCCCGTGGTCAGTATAGGGGTGCTGGGTGTGCACTGGTTTTGGCCCCCCCCTCCCCCCCATGGTCAGTATAAGGGTGCTGGGTGTGCACTGGTTTTGCACCCCCCTTCCCCCGTGGTCAGTATAGGGGTGCTGGGTGTGTACTGGTTTTGCCCCCCCCCTCCCCCCATGGTCAGTATAGGGGTGCTGGGTGTGCACTGGTTTTGGTCTCCCCCCCCCCCGTGGTCAGTATAGGGATACTGGGTGTGCACTGGTTTTGGTCTCCCCCCCGTGGTCAGTATAGGGGTGCTGGGTGTGCAGTGGTGTTGGTCCCCCCCTCCCCCCATGGTCAGTATTGGGGTGCTGGGTGTGCTGTGGCTTTGGTCCCCCCATGGTCAGTATAGGGGTGCTGGGTGTGCAGTGGCTTTGCCCCCCCCCCGTGGTCAGTATAGGGGTGCTGGGTGTGCAGTGGTGTTGGTCCCCCCCTCCCCCCGTGGTCAGTATTGGGGTGCTGGGTGTGCTGTGGTTTTGGTCCCCCCCTCCCCCCATGGTCAGTATAGGGGTGCTGGGTGTGCAGTGGTGTTGGTCCCCCCCTCCCCCCGTGGTCAGTATTGGGGTGCTGGGTGTGCTGTGGTTTTGGTCCCCCCCTCCCCCCGTGGTCAGTATTGGGGTGCTGGGTGTGCAGTGGTGTTGGTCCCCCCCTCCCCCCGTGGTCAGTATTGGGGTGCTGGGTGTGCTGTGGTTTTGGTCCCCCCCTCCCCCCATGGTCAGTATAGGGGTGCTGGGTGTGCAGTGGTGTTGGTCCCCCCCTCCCCCCCGTGGTCAGTATTGGGGTGCTGGGTGTGCTGTGGTTTTGGTCCCCCCCTCCCCCCGTGGTCAGTATAGGGGTGCTGGGTGTGCAGTGGTGTTGGTCCCCCCTCCCCCCGTGGTCAGTATAGGGGTGCTGGGTGTGCAGTGGTTTTGGTCCCCCTCCTTCCCCCCGTGGTCAGTATAGGGGTGCTGGGTGTGCAGTGATTTTGGCCCCCCTCCTTCCCCCTGTGCTCCATATTGTAACAGTGTTTTGTGACAAAACGCGTAATTCAGTGGCAGTGTGTGAAAGTCGCCTTACAGAGGATCCGTCACCAAGTGAGACGTCGCAAGACCCAAACGGAAGATATAGAAAAATAAAAAATAAAAATAATGACACAAGACGCAGGAGAGCGGCGGGAGCAAAACAAGGGCAAGAACCGGAGACTACCGGGCGACAAAGAGATGGTAAATCATTCACACGTGATGGAAGACGAAACCAAATCTGTGGCTCCAAATACAACGACCAGATCCCAACACACGAGACGACAGATCACAGCACTGGAGGGCGCCAGCCTGGGGTGTGCATGGGTTAATATCCCCCGCTGTGCTCAGTATTAGGGTGCTGGGTGTGCAGTGGTTTTAGTTCCCCCCTGTGCTCAGAATTGGGGTGCTGGGTGTGCATGGGTTTGGTTTCCCCCTGTACTCAGTATTGGGGTGCTGGGTGTGCTGTGCTTTTGGTTTCCCTTTGTGCTCAGTATTGGGGTGCTGGGTGTACAGTGGTTTTGGTTCCCCCTTTGTGCTCCATGTATTGCGGTGCTGGGTGTGCTGTGGTTTTGGTTTCCCTTTGTGCTCAGTATTGGGGTGCTGGGTGTGCTGTGGTTTTGGTTTCCCTTTGTGCTCAGTATTGCGGTGCTGGGTGTGCTGTGGTTTTGGTTCCCCTTTGTGCTCAGCATTGGAATGCTGGGTATGCAGTGGGTTTTGTTCCCCCTTATGCTCAGTATTGGGGTGCTGGGTGTGCTGTGGTATTGGTTCTGAACTGTGCTCAGTATTGGGGTGCTGGGTGTACAGTGGTTTTGGTTCCCCCTTATGCTCAGTATTGGGGTGCTGGGTGTGCTGTGGTATTGGTTCCCCCTTATGCTCAGTATTGGGGTGCTGGGTGTGCTGTGGTATTGGTTCTGAGCTGTGCTCAGTATTGGGGTGCTGGGTGTACAGTGGTTTTGGTTCCCCCTTATGCTCAGTATTGGGGTGCTGGGTGTGCTGTGGTATTGGTTCTGAGCTGTGCTCAGTATTGGGGTGCTGGGTGTACAGTGGTTTTGGTTCCCCCTTATGCTCAGTATTGGGGTGCTGGGTGTGCTGTGGTATTGGTTCTGAGCTGTGCTCAGTATTGGGGTGCTGGGTGTACAGTGGTTTTGGTTCCCCCTTATGCTCAGTATTGGGGTGCTGGGTGTGCTGTGGTATTGGTTCCCCCTTATGCTCAGTATTGGGGTGCTGGGTGTGCTGTGGTATTGGTTCTGAGCTGTGCTCAGTATTGGGGTGCTGGGTGTACAGTGGTTTTGGTTCCCCCTTATGCTCAGTATTGGGGTGCTGGGTGTGCTGTGGCATTGGTTCCCCCTTATGCTCAGTATTGGGGTGCTGGGTGTGCTGTGGTATTGGTTCTGAGCTGTGCTCAGTATTGGGGTGCTGGGTGTGCTGTGGTATTGGTTCTGAGCTGTGCTCAGTATTGGGGTGCTGGGTGTACAGTGGTTTTGGTTCCCCCTTATGCTCAGTATTGGGGTGCTGGGTGTGCTGTGGTATTGGTTCTGAGCTGTGCTCAGTATTGGGGTGCTGCTTGTGCTGTGGTTTTGGTTCCCCCTTGTGCTCAGTATTGGGGTGCTGCTTGCGCTGTGGTTTTGGTTCCCCCTTGTGCTCAGTATTGGGGTGCTGGGTGTGCAGTGGTTTTGGTCCCCCCCCTGTGCTCAGTATTGGGGTGCTGGGTGTGCAGTCGTTTTCGTTCCCCCTTATGCTCAGTATTGGGGTGCTGGGTAAGGACTATGGGTGCCGCTCCCGTGCTCGGTTTTGGGGTGAATCATCGTCTCCCCCGCATCCTTCCTGCAGCACTGGGGAAAGTCTCTGATTGTTAGGAGGGGGCGTGGCCTCTTGGTGTCACTGAATGGAGCACAGAGAACGTCACTCTCCATATATGGGCATTGACGTCACTGGCTGCTGGACCAATGACTTATAAGCCGTGGCTTCGGGAACCCCCGAGGCGGAAGTGAATTTAAAGAGCGGTTCGGAGCGCAGACGGCTCAGTGATCGCGGCGCCGACATGAAGGTCACATCCATAGAAGGCCGGCGGCTGCACCGGCTGCTCAGGAAGGAGCTCTCCCGGTGCCTGGTGCTGGACTGCCGGCCCTACCTGCCCTTCACCGCCTCCAGCGTCCGCGGCTCCATCAATGTCAACCTGAACTCCGTGCTGCTGCGCCGGGCGCGGGGGGGAGCGGCGCCCCTGCACTTCGTGGTGCCCGAGGAGGCGGCCCGGTGCCGGCTGAAGGATGGACAAGTATCGGTGGTGGTTGTGCTGGACGAGCGGAGCCAGAGGTGGCAGAAGCTGAAGAAGGAGAGCGCGGCGCACATAGTGATCACCACCCTGATGAGCCTGCCGGCCGGGCCGAGGGTCTGCTTCCTGCAGGGTGAGGACCCCCGACCGAGAGGAGCCCCCCGACCGAGAGGAGCCCACAGACCCCCGACCGAGAGGAGCCCACAGACCCCCGACCGAGAGGAGCCCCACAGACCCCCGACCGAGAGGAGCCCACAGACCCCCGACCGAGAGGAGCCCACAGACCCCCGACCGAGAGGAGCCCACAGACCCCCGACCGAGAGGAGCCCCACAGACCCCCGACCGAGAGGAGCCCCACAGACCCCCGACCGAGAGGAGCCCCACAGACCCCCGACCGAGAGGAGCCCCACAGACCCCCGACCGAGAGGAGCCCCACAGACCCCCGACCGAGAGGAGCCCCACAGACCCCCGACCGAGAGGAGCCCCACAGACCCCCGACCGAGAGGAGCCCCACAGACCCCCGACCGAGAGGAGCCCCACAGACCCCCGACCGAGAGGAGCCCCACAGACCCCCGACCGAGAGGAGCCCCACAGACCCCCGACCGAGAGGAGCCCCACAGACCCCCGACCGAGAGGAGCCCCACAGACCCCCGACCGAGAGGAGCCCCACAGACCCCCGACCGAGAGGAGCCCACAGACCCCCGACCGAGAGGAGCCCACAGACCCCCGACCGAGAGGAGCCCAGAGCCTCTGTCCACAGACCCCCGACCGAGAGGAGCCCACAGACCCCCGACCGAGAGGAGCCCACAGACCCCCCCCCGACTCCCAACCGAGAGGAGACCCCCCCCCGACTCTGTCCACCGGCCCCACGACAGTGAGGACCTCACAGACCTCCAGAGCCTCTGTCGACCGGCCCCCGACAGTGAGGACCCCCGACAATGAGGACTTCCGACAGTGAGGACCTCACAGACCCCCAGAGCCTCTGTCGACCGGCCCCCGACCGTGAGGACCCTCAGAGCCCTTATCCACCGACCCCCGACAGTGAGGTCCCCACAGACCTCCAGAGCCTCTGTCCACAGACCCCCTGACCGAGAGGACCCCACAGACCCCGACCGAGAGGAGCCCCCTGACCGAGAGGAGCCCAGAGCCTCTGTCCACGGACCCCACGACAGTGAGGACCTCCAGAGCCTCTGTCCACGGACCCCCCGACCGAGAGGACCCCACAGACCCCCGACAGTGAGGAGCCGACAGACCCCCAGAGCCTCTGTCCTCGAACCCCCGATAGTGAGAACCATGTCCTGTATACAGACCCCCGACAGTGAGGACCTCGCAGACCCCCAGAGCCTCTGTCCACCGACCGTGAGAACCCCCAGAGCTTCTGTCCACGGACCCCCGACAGTGAGGACCCCCAGAGCCTCTGTCCACAGACCCCCCGACAGTGAGGACCCCCATATCTACGTATAGACATCTGATCCCCAGTCTTGTATATGCCCACTCTGACATCTATGGATAGAGACCCCGTATAGTGATCCTGATTCCCTCTTATTTCTGTCCCCCCCCCCCATATCTATGAAGATTGAGGCCTTCTATAGCTGCCTTTGTTCCTCAACTTCTATATATTCATGTCCTTCCTATAGCTACCCTGATAATCTTCATATCTATGGTATGGACACAGACCCCCTGATCTGTCCTGGACCCCTGTTATACACCTCCCCCATCACTGTATATAGGTGTCCTCATGTGAATCGATTACTATGGCAGGCTTTATATGAATGGCTCTATAGCGCCTCCTATACATCGTATTACACCGCACTCCCTCGTGTCCCCGGCCCCTGTGGGTTGACTTTGTATCGGACCTCTGGTAATCGTGGATCGCCCTCTGAATTCTCGCACTATTAGTGGGTCTCCGTTCTTCATACTCATGCATTCTTTATATTTGATAATTGGGGATTATTGTGTCCTTGCACCTCCTGGCTGTGCTTTCTCGCCCTCTGCTTACTTTGCTTGCTCCATAGTGTACTGTATGGGCTGCTATAATGTGTCCTCTGGTGTTATATACGGATCGTGGGCGAATATCCTAGTTTTGTTTCACGGATATATAGTATGGTTGTATATACATATCAGCTATAGAACATGGTTGTATATATGTATCATGGTTGGATATCACGGTTCTATATATGTATCATGGGGCGATATCCTGGTTGTGTATATAGTTCAGGGGTGGATATCAGTTATATATATATATAGATATATATATATATATATATATATATATATATATATATAGATCTATCATGGCTGTATATAGGGATCACAGTGCGTCCTGATCAGTGATGTCATATCTGGCGTATCCTTCTGTGATGATTCCCCTCCCCCATTCATTCTGTTGCCTCATTACTACAGCCCTCGCCATCTTCGGTTCTTCTCTGCTATTTTTGGTGGGGACGTGTAGTAAGGACGTGTCTGGTTCTCCCTCCGATTGTTGCTTATATAAATGATGTAGATTATCCGGTTCTAAATATCTGATGTAATATTCTATCGGACGATGCCCTTGACATTATTTTCTTGGCTCTGATCTCCCTCGTTGGGGTGTTGGGGGGCTGCACTCCCCTTTTATTCTGCTCCCATTCACTCATTACTCTGATGACATTCCTATATGTATCTGATGGTGGGGGGATACATTGTATCCTGTACAGGAAATCCAGTCACTCGGCCCCCTCCCCTCCTCCGCTGAATAGTGACTGTTGACGAGTCAGGAAGAGGAGTCTGTGGTTAATTGAATCATCTCCTCCATTAGACAGCTGCCATGTCCTCTACTGGTCCCTAACTGGCGGCTGCTTGTTAATGGGGGCAGTAATGGCCCCCTGGGATGTCGGGGGAGGTTATGTGCAGGTCATGGGGGCTGATTGTCACCTCTCCTATGTGTGATGGGGTCTGGAGCTCCAGGCTTGTATCTGACCCCATCCCTTATTGATTTGTGCCCCTTTTGCAGTGATGATTGGGAGTAATTGCATCATGTTAAAGAGGATTTCCCCTATATTAATAGGGGGGAGAAACGTGTTGCTCTTCACTGTAAGAATTTGTCCAGTCCTTTTTGGAAAAGTTGGGTGCCTTCTATATTGTGTCCGCCAGTCCTTCTTTCATAAACACCAGGGTGGGCGCTTATGCCGGGACCCTCCACACGTCCGTATTCCACACCTTGTATTCTGAGATTTTGTCTCTTGGTGCCCTCCTTGGTGTTGGTGGGTTTGGGTGATCTGGTGACTGACCCTTCTCTGTTGGGTGGCTGTTATATTGTGTCCGCCAGTCCTTCTTTCATGAACACCAGGGTGGACGCCTATGTCGGGACCCTCCACTTGTTTTTTGTCTCCTTGGTCTGCGTTCCTCTGTCAGCAATGTCTTTGGTGTCGGTGGGTTTGGGCGGTCTGGTGACTGACCCTTCTCTGTTGGGTGGCTTGTATATTGTGTCCGCCAGTCCAGCTTTCCTGGACACCAGGGTGGGCACTTATGCCGGGACCCTCCACACGTCCGTATTCCACACTTTGTATTCTGGGATTTTATCTCTTGGTCAGAGTTCCTCTGTCTTGGTAATGTCTTGTGCCCTCCTTCGTGTTGGTGGGTTTGGGTGATCTGGTGACTGACCTTTCTCTGATGGGTGGCTGTTATATTGTGTCCGGCTTTCCTGGACACCAGGGTGGGCGCTTATGCCGGGACCCTCCACACGTTTTCGTCTCCTTGGTCTGCGTTCCTCTGGCAGCAATGTCTTTGGTGTCGGTGGGTTTGGGCGATCTGGTGACTGACCCTTCTCTGTTGGGTGCGTTGCATTTACAATGTAATGACCTATGGATGATGTTACGGCTCCAGCTGTGGGGTCACCACAGCCCAATGCATTCTCCCTCCAGTAACACAGGGGTCCTAATTAGGTTTTTCTCTGCCATAAAGTGATTCTCCCCTCAAAACAATCCCATCAAGTAAAGGCGCTAAATGTCCATTGACTCCTCAGACAATGCGTCCCCCTCCCCAGCCGTCCCCTCCGTGTCCTTCATTACCTTCCTGTCTCCCCCGGTCCAGGAGGTAGATGCTAATCACATCCTCTCCCCTGAGCCCTGATTAGTGCCGGACATATGGCCGCTCCGTCTTGTGACAGGAATAACCTGCCCGGCCTCAATTTGCCATCACACAGGAAATTGTGCCCTTCCGTTTTGCCACCGCCCTGCGGATCCCCAGATAATAATCACATTTTGCTGCGGCTTATTCTCCCCATGTTAATCTAACGATAATCCCTTTATGTAAGTTCCCGAGAACAGGACGTAGCGGTTCTAAGATTCCCGGGAGGAAACGTATCCCTGAAAACTGAATGTTCCCAATTGTCTTCTAGGAGGATACGAGTCGTTTCACACTGAATATCCCGAATGCTGCATCGATCAGAAAAGCTTATCTCAAGAGGAAAGCGAAGGCGACCGAAATCTGCTCTGTGAGAAGATCGCCTCCTTCCAGAAGCCATCCTATGACGAGGTGAGCCAGAGACATGTATAGCGGGGGTTGTGATGGGGGGGTTCCTCATCATGCTGCGGCGGTCACTGGCCCCCTGTAATTGGCAGCAGTGGGAATCTTGAGTCCCTGAAATGGTGACCTGTCAAGTCATTAGCCGGGAAATGTCCAAACCTGGGGACCTCTACAGCTTTATACGGAGAGAAAGGGTTAATCCACGCTGCTGCCGTGGAAGAAACGACTGGAGGATTCATGGATCGTGATTTATTACCAAACGCGTTTCAGAGTACACATTGCTCATCCATGACAAATCATTCTATATATGTGTAGAGGATGTGATTTGTCCTAATGGAGTAATCTGTGCTCCGAAACGCGTTGGCTAATAGATCACAATCCAGGATTTCTTCTCTCGTCATTCCCTCCAAGGCAACTTCTCTCCATACCTCCGTCTTCAATTCACTAGGATTATAGCAGAAATCTCTCCATAGGGAACATGTTAGTGCCCGCTCATCACTAGTTACCAGTACTGAGCACCCGAGCATGGTAGTGCCCGCTCCTCACTAGTTACCAGTACTGAGTACCCGAGCATGGAAGAGCCCGCTCATCACTAGTTACGAGTACTGAGCACCCGAGCATGGTAGTGCCCGCTCATCACTAGTTACCAGTACTGAACACCCGAGCATGGTAGTGCCTGCTCATCACTAGATACGAGTACTGAGCACCTGAGCATGGTAGTGCCCGCTCATCACTAGTTACCAGTACTGAGCACCTGAGCATGGTAGTGCCCGCTCATCACTAGTTACCAGTACTGAGCACCCGAGCATGGTAGTGTCCACTCATCACTAGTTACCAGTACTGAGCACCCGAGCATGGTAGTGTCCACTCATCACTAGTTACGAGTACTGAGCACCTGAGCATGGTTGTGCCCGCTCATCACTAGTTACCAGTACTGAGCACCCGAGCATGGTAGTGTCCGCTCATCACTAGTTACCAGTACTGAGCACCCGAGCATGGTAGTGCCTGCTCATCACTAGTTACCAGTACTGAGCACCCGAGCATGGTAGTGTCCGCTCATCACTAGTTACCAGTACTGAGCACCCGAGCATGGTAGTGCCTGCTCATCACTAGTTACCAGTACTGAGCACCCGAGCATGGTAGTGTCCGCTCATCACTAGTTACCAGTACTGAGCACCCGAGCATGGTAGTGCCTGCTCATCACTAGTTACCAGTACTGAGCACCCGAGCATGGTAGTGCCTGCTCATCACTAGTTACGAGTACTGAGCATGCTAGTGTCCGCTCATCACTAGTTACGAGTACTGAGCATGGTAGTGCCCGCTCATCACTAGTTACCAGTACTGAGCACCTGAGCATGGTAGTGCCCGCTCATCACTAGTTACCAGTACTGTGCACCCGAGCATGGTAGTGCCCGCTCATCACTAGTTACGAGTACAGAGCACCCGAGCATGGTAGTGCTCACTCATCACTAGTTACCAGTACTGAGCACCTGAGCATGGTAGTGCCCGCTCATCACTAGTTACCAGTACTGAGCACCTGAGCATGGTAGTGCCCGCTCATCACTAGTTACCAGTACTGAGCACCTGAGCATGGTAGTGCCCTCTCATCACTAGTTACCAGTACTGAGCACCTGAGCATGGTAGTGCCCGCTCATCATTAGTTACCAGTACTGAGCACCCGAGCATGGTAGTGCCCTCTCATCACTAGTTACCAGTACTGAGCCCCCGAGCATGGTAGTGCCCACTCATCACTAGTTATAATCTGATGGATCGTGAGTAACACTGATCTTTCCTGCCATTCTGCAGGATCTACTACAGTAGCCGCCATTAATTCCACCTTGGTGACTGTTGCTGGCTGTATAACACCTTATGTCACTGATCATTACAGACTGCTGACCGCTATCACAGATGTATATATGGGTCCAGTTAGACATATTGTAGTGGAGCAGGGCTGGAGGGGTTAATCTGTGATGGAGGCGCTGTCTCTCCGGGGATGGGATGTAGCTCTCGGCTCGGCCGTGCTTCCGGAGATCAATACGAGCCCTCGAGGCTTCCTGCTCCAGGATTAGACTTTGCC
The DNA here is from genome assembly GCF_048569485.1 of Anomaloglossus baeobatrachus. NCBI lineage: Eukaryota > Metazoa > Chordata > Amphibia > Anura > Aromobatidae > Anomaloglossus > Anomaloglossus baeobatrachus. Next base: position 12,880,371 of record NC_134357.1, on the reverse strand, counting down.
GAGGAGATGGACTGGAAAGAAGAGATGACTTAAAGCACAATATCAGCCGTGACTCATCCGTGGCCCCTATAGACTCGACACTCTATATCCCGGGGATTGTTTTACTTCTGAATTATTAATGGCGGATGATGAATATTTCATGACATCCTGGTGACTTCCATAATGTAATGGATTGTCAGCTCTTGAGATCGGCCGTTCTGGTTTTGACTCGTTTTTGATAATATTTCAGGCTTAAATGGCTGATAAATTAGCCGGATACTATTTAAATTGGTGGGTTTCAACTTGTGGCTGATGCAGGACAACAACTCCCAGCATGCCCAGAGACAGACAGGTGTAGATGAGTGTCTGTAGCTTGGATCCAGTCCCGGCCTTTGTAACGATTCGCACTGAGAGGGGGCAGAAGTGGCGTGAATCGGCTCCAGGGCAGGGACCGATTTTTGGCATGGGTGGCATCGTGTGGCTTCTATGGTCAGTGTCAGGTTTATTTTTTTTATGCTTCTACCTTTCTATTCTGGATAAAGGCGATCTGGTGACTGATCCCTGTTATTTACCAAACCCCGGGGTCTGCAGGCAGGAAGTAACGTGGGTGAAGCCGTGGGCCCGGCCACGGGAGGTCTGTGTGGGCTCCGTATGATTCATTGGCTTATAATTCTAGGGTGTCGAGCCGCAGAGCAGCGACGGAACAGCCTTCCATATTTAGCCCGGCTTTGTTTCATCATAGTGAGCGGGGATATTACTCATGTCATCTGTAACCCTCTCGGCCTTGATCACTAACCTGCGTGTTCTGCGCTGTGTCGCTCTGACTATATCATATTTTGCATTTTCTGTCTTTCAGGGCAGTCCTGTTGAGATCCTTCCATTTCTGTATCTTGGCAGTGCTTATCATGCTTCCAAATGTGAATTCCTCGCAAACCTCCGTATCACCGCCTTACTCAACGTCTCCCGAAAGTGCTCTGATTGCTTCAAGGACAAGTATGATTATAAATGGATTCCGGTGGAAGACAACCACAACACGGACATCAGCAGCCACTTCCAGGAGGCCATAGATTTCATAGGTGAGAGTCTGAGCAGAAATGATGAGTGCAGCTCGTTACATTTCATCTTCCTAAGTTTAGATCCGGTGCCTATACAGTACACATATCTGAAGCTCCAAGAAAATAGTCAGATGGCTCATTAGTGCGCAGGATTAATGTCCCGGCACTTAGATTTCATAGGTGAGAGTCTGAACAGAAATGATGAGCGCAGCTCGTTACGTTTCCACATTTCATCTTAGTAAATTTAGATCAGTAGTCTTTACACTTCACGTATGTGAAGCTCCAAGTACATAATCAGATGGCTCATTAGGGCACAGGATTAATGTCCTGACACCCTTATAGACTTCATAGGCGAGAGTCTGAACAGAAATTATGAGTACGACTTGTTTCATTGTCACAATTAATCTTCGTAAGTTTAGATCCGTAGTCTATACAGTACACGAGTATGTGAAACTCCAAGTAAATAATCAGATGGCTCATTAGGGCGCAGGATTAATGTCCTGACACCCCGTCTTTCCTCCGTTATACCACCTGCTTGGCCAAGCATGCATGTATTAACCATGGACTCCTGCTGGTGCCTTATCCACCTAAGAATATGGTCTGCTGGTGAAATCCAACATTCCTGACCCTTCTCCTCTGTGACTTCTGCTTTCAGGCGTTGGCCCTCATACACTAATTGTTCACGGAAAGTGCAGAGATGGCCACTATACATTTAATCATTATGGCCAGTGAACGCTGCCTCTGCTTCACCAGGGAGGACTGTGCACTTTATGACACGGCCATAAAGGTCAAGGTGCTATTCGGGGTCAGTCCTGGGTTAGGCAGGGAAGAGGTGAGGAATGTCTGTTTTTACTACCTGCCCCATAAAGACAGCTGCTGCTGGGATCTGTACATTTTTATGACTGTCTGCCCCAAACCCACCCATTAATTGAAGCCCTGGGAGCAGATTATTTACCCTTCTGAGGAATTCTTGGGGGTTTCCACATTACTGCTCTGTAATTACAGGAACTTCTTCTCCGAATAGACCATTTGTCTACAACTCCAGCCATCTCTTAGTGGAACAATGGTTACTACTGACCAATAAAAGTGACTAATGGCCAGGTGATTAGTGGTCATCTCCGTATAACGGCCGTCATCAGTCATTGTTCATGCAGGTGGGCTGCATGGGGGACGGAGAGTTCAGACAGGGGCCAGGACAACTCTGCCAGCTTTCGGCACCTTTTTATCCTGGTAGTGATCATATACAGTTGAGGAACATTTTAGTATTTGCTTTTGCGAATCAATCTGTTAGCTGTGGTCCCCAGCCCCTCACCAATGCATTCCTATGGGAGCAGCTTCTGATTCGTACATATATTCGCATTGCCCTAACCTCTGCTCTTGCATTATTAGCCATGTTATGATATAATTGTTGTATTCTGCAGACTTCTGTTACTTATATACGGTCTTTTCTTGTGCAGATACTGTGAGACTGGCCGGAGGGAAGGTCCTGGTCCACTGTGAGGCTGGAATCTCCAGATCTCCTACGATCTGTATGGCCTACCTCATGAAAACCAAGAGATTCCGCCTGGAGGAGGCCTTCGAGTATATAAAGCAACGCCGCAGCCTTATCTCTCCTAACTTCAGCTTCATGGGTCAACTTCTTCACTACGAGACTGAGATCTTCTCTTCCAAACTGAGCGCTCCTCTGGCCGTACTGCCTTGTAAAAGGGACTCTGTGTCGTTCTTCGCAGAAGAGATGGACCTTGCGCCGCACTTTGAGGGCTCTTGCTTCTCCTTCCCGACTTCCGTCTTGACTCCTGTTCCACTCAGGTCTCCAATGCACCAACTAAAACTTAGTCCGATCACTGCTACTTCATCCTGCTGATACAGGACCTAATCGTATGAGGACAAACACTGAATTTTGTTTAGGTGCAATATATATGACTGGTATCGCACCGTCCGGTGGACCTCCGCTGCGTCCATACAGCTTACATCCAATGCTTTAATGACTTTCACATTCCGACCACTCGGATTCTGCTGTTTACATCTTGAGGACGTTCCTGTTTTTATGTGATCTCCCCTCAGTGTTTAGGATATTTCACAGGTCTAAAAAGTATCTGCCCCTCTAAATACAATAATTGAACAGCCCACCCTTCCAAAATTTAGTGCTCGGATTGGCTATAGTAATGAATGCCATTGCTGCATGCCCAGAGATTGTGCCCCTAAGACTTGACATGTTGCGGCCGGTGGCACTTTGTGTTTGCTCCCCTTTTTCAGGCTATTGGGGAGTATTTGTAGAGATATTGGTATTTCAGGGTTTCAAAAGCACCAAATTAATGAAATCTCACAAAGTGAGAGAAGATTGCATTGATTGCATGTATTATAATCATACAATGGTGCAGAGGAGGGTATCAAAGCCGCAACATAAAAGTAGCCACATGTTTCCAAACTGCAACATTTGTATCATTGTTGCAATAAACTGATCTGAAATCTGTAGTTTTATGGCTGTTGCAAAAGCACAGTTTTGAGCAGCCTGGATTATGCTGGGACTTGTAGTTCTTGCAAACTACATTCTTGACACATGAACCCATTGATAGAATTCACTGATGGTAAAGGTCAAATAAACCTCATTCCAGCGTTGGAAAACCAATGCTAACTCCACACCCCTATGTGTTACCCAACACTTCTGTTCACAGGTCCTGTGATTATTTCAGAGATGTCATTTTGCTGAAAAAGTTGCAGAAACTCTGCACAAATCGGTCATGTGACTGATATTAAAATTTGGTGCAAACGAATTGCATCAGTGACAAACTACAACATATTTGGAAACTTTTGTGGCTGTTGCCGTTCACCATAGGAACTCGTTGCAATGTGCCACGTGTTTGGCCTGATCCTGACGGCCTCATTCCTGTCCACGGTACCACGCCGGCATATTGCGGCTTCTATAATGATGCACTATACACACAGTCATACAAATTAGATTTTGTTGCAATAACCAAGCAATATCCGTGGTCAGAAGTTCCTCATCCCGAAAGGTCTGAACCTTTTTCAAAGCCTTAGTTTGGCAGGAAAGGACTGGATGGTCTGTGCCAGTGCTGAGGGGGTTAACACTGGATTATTAATTTAACCCCTCATCTGCTGGAGGGGAGTTTGCTGTTACTGTTGCTCATATTCATGACTGAATATTACAGGGTACAATGCAATAATTCTCCTGTGTTTTATAATGGGGGTCCAAGCCTTCATTGTGCCAATAAATGTCTTTTTTATTTAAACCAACTCTTTCTTTTACTATTAAATAAATAATAAGAAAACCATAAGGACGTGTGCGCACAAGAAACCTGGAACTGCGCCCCTTCATCCGACACCTGTGTCTCACCTCCTGCGACTTCAAAGGGCCGGGACCGACCGCAGGTCCGGGTGCAACTTCAAGACTGGACGTGCAGCCGAGTACTGCAAACATGAAGCGGAGCAGACGCCTGATAATGGCGGCTTCTTCACTAAATTAGGGTCATTTGTGCTGGGAAAACCCATCCTTGTGCGACCTGGAAGTTTCACAAGTGCAGCAGTGTTATTCGATATCAGCTGCCCAGGAGGAGATATAGTGGTCGATAACAGGGAATAATAGCTTGGTAGTGCCAAAAATCACTAGCTACGAGTACTGAGCACCTGAGCATGGTAGTGCCCGCTCATCACTAGTTACGAGTACTGAGCACCCGAGCATGGTAGTGCCCGCTCATCACTAGTTACAAGTACAGCGCGTCTGAGCATGGTAGTGCCCGCTCATCACTAGTTATGAGTACTGAGCACCCGAGCATGGTAGTGCCCGCTCATCACTAGTTACAAGTACAGCACGCCTGAGCATGGTAGTGCCCGCTCATCACTAGTTACGAGTACTGAGCACCTGAGCATGGTAGTGCCCGCTCATCACTAGTTACAAGTACAGCACGCCTGAGCATGGTAGTTCCTGCTCAACAGTAGTAATCACTTTGATCCACGTTGTGGTTGTGATCTCAGTCCTAATACTTTGACCTTCTGTTGTGGGGCGGGGGGGTGGTCTAGTATTATAAATGACTGGCCCATGGCTTATTCCTTCCAAAGACAATACTAAGGACCAGGGGGCACTCACTGCGAGTGGAAGAAAAGCGATTCCAGCAGATGAATAGGAAAGGGTTCTTTACAGTTAGAGCAGTCAGACTGTGGAATGCGACCACAAGAGGTAGTAATGGCAGATACTAGAACAGCTTTATATCAGGGCTGGATGATGTCTTCACTACACAACATTGTTGGTTATAAATGACAATGTATAATTGGTGGAGGAAGGTGAATTAGATGGACCTAGGGCTTTTTTCAACCTATGCAAAATGATGTTTTGTGAATAGAGACAAGTAGCTGCTTATTACAGTTGATTTTCTCCCACCACACACAATGATTGCTCATAAATAGGTACGTGTATGGGCAGCTAATGACTGCACAATTTCGTACTCTGCCTTCCCGGAGTTTCACATAAGGCTGCTTTCACACCTCTGGTTTTAGCAGAGCCGGCCAATCCGGCTCTAAAACCTATGCAACGGATGCGGCGACAACAGTTTTTGACATGCGGCCCGTCCGTTTTTTGCCGCTTGCGGCACGCTACTGAGCATGTGCAGTGGAAAAAACTGCATGTGGTGGCAGGATGCGGTGTTTGCCGCAGGATGCCGCATGCGGCGTCCATAGTCATGCATTGCAAATCACGCCGCATCGGCTGGATGCAGCGCGATACATTTTTTTTTGCCGGACAAAAAACGTGCCAGGCAGCGTTCCATCCAGCTACCGCATCGGCTAAATCTGCCGCATGCGGCAAAAACCGGACCGAATGCAAGCCCATGCGGCACAATCCAGCACTAATGAAAGTCTATGCAAAAAAAAACCGCAACCGGCGGCAAAAAAAAACCGGTTGTGGTTTTTCTGCAAAGCGCCGGATTGTGCCGCACAGGAAAAAACGGATATGTGAAAGCAGCCTAAGTGTGTTGAGAATGGTGGAGGCCACAGAAATGGCCATTACCAGGACTGCACCTCCACAAAAACGCTATGGTGGAGACCCAGGAGGACCCCACTGTGATTTAAAAGATAGGCAAAAACCAAGAATGTGAGATGGGGTCTGTATGTGGCCATACACTGTGGATCTGGTACATGGTTGTTCTTGACACCTCCAGCCATAGCTTCATGCTTTTAATGTGGAAAGGGGAATAAACAGTTTCCAGACACCGGACGGCTGCTTATCTTCCTTAAGAACTAGGGATCGGGCATGTTAACGTCCAGCTCCATTGCCACATGTAACAAAATCCAGCCTCATTACGCCCGGTGTGAAGCCTCCACAACTGGACTCTGGAGACAATATTTCTGTACAGTGATGGTCCCTAATGTTTCCGCAAAAGACACTGTAGACAATTGTAGCTTCCAGCTTTGTGGAAACAGTTTGGAGAAGGCCTTTTTCTGTTCCCCATGACTGCGTCCAGTGCACAAGGTCCATACAGACATATGAAGTGGGGGGCAGGGGGGGGGGGCGGCATGAGGCTGCACATAGCCCGGACAACAGCCCCATCCAACACCTTTGGTATGGCCTAGAATGGAGATTATGAGCCCGGCCTCTCCCAACATCGGGGTCTGACCTCACAAATTCTCTACCCGATGAAGGAGAAAAAGGAAGACACCCTCTAAAATCTTATAGAAATCCTTCCCAGAAAAGTGGGAGCCATTATCTGCAGAAGGGCGACCCCATACTAATGTCTATATATGTAGATGGTGGAAATAGAAGCTCCTGGCAGTGGATTGGGAGGGGGGGCACATACTTTGCCCCATATTAATGTCTATGGATGTAGAATGGGAGGCTGTGGAGGGGGCACATACTTTTGTATATCTGGTGTACAGACGCAGACCAGTCCATTGCTTAGATTAGTGCACAGGAGTCTATTATACATATTAGTGAGGATCTGGTCATATTAAACCCTATTTTCAGAGCGAATGACTAACAGGTTTTAATAAATGTCAATTCATCAACTAAACTGGGATAAGGTAAAATTATAATCTGGAGCTGAGGACCAGAAAGTAAGCAGCGAGGAGGCGGGCAGTGGGCCCGTGATTCAGCGTGTGACTCATTGTGTATTGTGTGACGGAGCTATTAATATGTTCTCGGATGAGAAATCAAGAAATTACATCAAGAAAACAGACTGGAACCAAGACGCCCAGCACATAACTGGATCAGGGTCTGGATCCTTTCTGCTGAGCCCCCTGCAGACCCCTATGTCATCTGTAGACTATAATACTGGCTGCTATACATCTATGTGATCAGACATAGGGGCCACTTTACTGGGAAGTAGGCGGAACTGTGTACATGAAATAACAAAATCCTCAGTGTTAATACAGTGCAAAATGTGGGCTGTGATGGTGCGATTGACAGCTCCACTCACAGGTCCTGCTGCAGTGTGATTGACAGCTCTCAGGTCATGAGAGAATAATATATATATATATATATATATATATATATATATATATATAAAATTGGCCTTCAGCTTGATCTTGAGCCGTGATAATGTGATTGATAAACGCTCTGTTGGAAGATCAATCTTGTGCAGCCTAGATAGGTCCACCGTGGTCTTCTCCATCTGGATAGATCCACCAGGTTCTTCTCTGCCTGAATAGGTCCACCAGGGTCTTCTCCATCCAGACAGGTCCACCAGGGTCTTTTCCGCCTGGATAGGTCCACCAGGGTTTTTTCCGCCTGGATAGGTTCACTGGGGTCTTTTCCACCTGGATACATCCACCAGGGTCTTTTCCGCCTGGATAGGTTCACCAGGGTCTTTTCCACCTGGATAGGTCCACCAGGGTCTTTTCCGCCTAGATAGGTCAACCACAATCTTTACTGCCTAGATAGGTCAACCAGGATCTTCCCCGCCTAGACAGGTCCACCAGGGTCTTCTCCACCTAGATAGGTCCACCAGGATCTTCTCCGCCTAGATAAGTCCAACAGGGACTTCTACGCCTAGATAGGTCCACTAGGATCTTCCCCACCTAAACAGGTCCACCAGGGTTTTCTCCTCCTATATAGGTCCACCAGGATCTTCTCCACTGTTATCTTGATTATATCAAGCCATCGGGTTAATGGTCTTCCTCTTCGCCTTGTTCCTTCTATTTTTCCAACCATGATGTCCTTCTCCAGTGATTACTCTCTTCGTATGATGCGTAGATGAGTCGCAGCTTAGTGATCTTTGTTTCGCGTGACGTCTGGCTTAATTTGTTCCAGAATTGAATTGTTGGTTCTTTTTGCCATCCATGGTATTGACCGTATCCTTCTTCAGTGCCACATTGCAAAGGGGTTGATTCTTCTTCTGTCTTGTATGTCCAGGTTTTGCATCCATATGTGACTACAGAAAAGACCAGACTATGTACGAGCCGAGACCAGACTATGTACGAGTCGTGTCTTCGTCACCAGTAAAATGTTCCTGGATTTGAGGACCCTGTCTGGTGACTTCAATGTTGATTTGCCCATAGCTATTCTCCTATTGACTTCCGGTGTCGTCGCTGCATCTTGAGTGATCATTGATTGGAGTAGGTTGAAGTCCTGTGCAACTTCCAGTTTGTCACCGTCCATCACACACATTTCCTGGTCGTACCTGACAGTAGTCAATACCTTGCTCTTCTTTGTATTGAATAGGAGTCCCATGTTATTATTATTATTTATTATTATAGCGCCATTTATTCCATGGCGCTTTACAAGTGAAAGAGGGTATACGTACAACAATCATTAACAGTACAAAACAGACTGGTATAGGAGGAGAAAGGACCCTGCCCGCGAGGGCTCACAGTCTACAGGAGGAGAGAGAACCCTGCCCGCGAGGGCTCACAGTCTACAGGAGGAGAGAGGACACTGCCCGCGAGGGCTCACAGTCTACAGGAGGAGAGAGGACACTGCCCGCGAGGGCTCACAGTCTACAGGGAATGGGTGATGGTACAATAGGTGAGGACAGAGCTGGTTGCGCAGTGGTCTACTGAACTGAGGGCTATTGTAGGTTGTAGGCTTGTTGGAAGAGGTGGGTCTTGAGGTTCCTCTTGAAGCTGTTGAGCTTTTCATCTTGACCTCCGTAATACGTCCTTCATTCCATCTACACTTGTTGCTATCAATGTTGTATCATCTGCGTATTTAAGATTGTTGATGATTTGTCCAGCAAGATTGATGACATATTCTGTATATAAAGAGAAATGGTGGCCAGATGCCGTCTTGTCTGACGCCTCGCTTTACTTTGAACCTTGCTGGGTCACCATGTGCCGTTCGGACTATTGTTTCTTGGTGAGGCTGATCAGATGGTTCGGCACACACATATCCTTCATGGGATTCCAAAGTTCCTGGTGATCAACAGTCAAAGGTTAATCACAAAAAGTCCAATACAGTTGGATTTACTGTGACTGTAAAATGACATCACAAGTACAATTGCCCTGCATTCTATTTCATGCAATTTCTATTTTTACAGAAGTGGCCTAAGAAGGACTGAGGTCCCCGCCAGCTCCGGCACCGCTAGGGATGTGGCCAGTGCCTCTGTCCACATTCATTTTATTTTGTGTTGCTCTCTATAATCCCATCCCCAAAAAAGGAAAATCCAACAGACACTTCGGTGTGTGATGCCTCAAGACTACATTAAATCTTTCACCTGAAATCATTTTGGGATTTGATGATTAAAACAATCACTGAGCTAAATGGATGTAATTTGTATGGTTGTATAGTACTGCATGCATAATAAACTATATATACACAGTCATGGCTGAAAGTGTTGGTACAAAACCCCAAACAAGGGCCTGGCAAAATTGTTGGCACCTTTCAAAATTGTGGGAAAATAACTTTGCTTCAAGCATGTGATACATCAGTGTCCATCCACATTTGAATTAAATGAATCGCTATGGAGTAGACCCAGGAGGACCCCTCTGCTGACACAGAGACATAAAATAGCTAGACTGCAGTTTGCCAAAATGTATGTGAGTAACCAAAATCCTTCTGGGAAATGGTCTTGTGGACAGATGAGACAAGGATAGAGCGTTTTGGTAAAACACCTCATTCTACTATTTACCGAAAAAGGAATAAGTTCTACAAAGTAAAAATCACAGCACCTACAGTCACACATGGTGGAGGTCAGAGATGTTTTGCAGGTGTCTTCCTGCCTTTGGCACTGGGGGCCTTGACTGTTTGCAAGACATCATAAAATCTGAAGATTACCAGAGGATTCTGGGTGGCAATGTAGTGCCCAGTGTCAGAAAGCTGTGTGCGTGTCCTAGGTCAGGGGACTTCCAGCAGGACAATGACCCCAAACACTTTAAGAGACCCCAGAAATGGATGGAAACAAAGTACCAGAGAGTTCTGATGAAGCAGCAATGAGTCTGTATCTAAATCCCATTGACACCTGTGGAGAGATCTGAAAATTGCTGTTGGGAGAAGGTGAGAGGAGGAAAAAGCTTGTGGACGGGTATAGGATGCGATCGATTGCAGTTATTTACTTCAAAGGGTAAAGAGTGCAACCAAATAATAAGTTCAGAGGGATAACAATTTTGTCCTGATCATTTTTAGAGATTTGTGTGACATTTTGTCCAATTTTCCTTTATTCCTCTGATTTTTCATGTCTATTCCAATACACACAAAGGAAATAAATATGTGTAAAACAAAACGTGTAACTGCAATCATTTTCTGGTAGAAATACTTTATTTTCTGGAATAGTTTCAAGGGTATGAATACTTTTAGCCATGACTGTATATATATTGTGGAGAATGTGTATGTAAATTGTCTTTCCAGTTTCCTTGACCGTGTCCTGTTGCTATCTGCTAATATGAACTAATGTAACAAATTGTATCTAAGTAATAATAATGCTAATGAAAAGTCAGAACAATGTATCCCGCAATGAATGAGAAGATACACGCAGCCTCAATCTGCTTTCATTCCAGAAACCTGCTGAACCTCTAGAAAAAAAACCCAGGAACCTAAATTAGAGACCACGGGTTATATTTTAACTGTAAAACAAAATAAAAGACGTGGACTGCACATCCAAACATTATACATTGATGCACTGCAGCTAAGGGAAAGAGTCCGAGCGGAACACCAAGTTCTTAGCTAATATTTTGATCGTGGCAAATCTCTATAAAGTGTTCCGTATCTATTAGGTGTACCAAAAACTATTCCGCCAGCAGGGGGATCGACCTAGGTGAGCCCCAGCATCCATGATGCCTGGCAGAGTACCCACGGGTCTTAATCACACCATGCCTCAAACACAGGAGTAACACAACAATGGCTGCCACCCAGCACCATGTGAACGGATCTCATAAGCTAAGTTCATTCGAGTTCATTTCTGATCATTTTGCTCAGCCTCAGTATATCAGAATTCAATATGTGATGTGCACAGGCAACCTCGGTGCTGTGGTGCCCCTGGATCGCTCCCTTGCTGGCATCGTGTCTCGGAAGCAGTGGGCACCGTGCAGAGGTTCATCGTGACAGCCGGCTGATACATTCTGATCAAAATGTTGACTAAGAACCTTACGTTCATTTCTGACCATTTTGCTCAGCCTCAGTATATCAGAATTCAATATGTGATGTGCACAGGCAGCCTCGGTGCTGTGGTGCCCCTGGATCGCTCCCTTGCTGGCATCGTGTCTCGGAAGCAGTGGGCACCGCGCTGAGGTTCATCGTGACAGCCGGCTTATACATTCTGATCAAAATGTTGACTAAGAACCTTACGTTCATTTCTGACCATTTTGCTCAGCCGCAGTAGATCAGAATTCAATATGTGATGTGTTCAGGAAGCCTCGGTGCTGTGGTGCCTCCGGGTCGCTCCCTTGCTGGCATTGTGTCTCGGAAGCAGTGGGCACCGCGCAGAGGTTCATCGTGACAGCCGGCTGATACATTCTGATCAAAATGTTGACTAAGAACCTGGTGTTCAGTTCTGGTAATTGCTTAGCCGCAGTTGATCAGCGCACACTATCTGAAGTGCTGTCCAGCTCTTGTTTTCTGCACTTTGTAATGGAGAATATTTTGCAGTTAAATATCGCCCCCTTGTGGTCACTTTCTGCAATTGCTGCTCAGTCGGGATTTAATTTAGCAGCCGGATGTTTCGCATTTGTGAAGGATACAAAATTATACCTAGAACAATGCGGGAGCGGGAGGCTTTGTGCTGTTCCAAAAAATAGGTCACTTTTTTTAAGGCGACTGATTTCTTTGAAGCTGAAAAAACGTATACAGATTATTTTGACTGTAATTATCATTATTTTACAGTTTTTTTCTCTGATGTCTCATATCAGAATTATGGGCTGTAGACACCGATCACTTATAATTAGTGATGAGCGAGCATGCTTGTCACTACTCGGTACTCGCACGAGTATCACTGTACTCGGGCTGCTCGGCGGGGACCGAGTAATCTCGCGATACTCGTGCTTTACTCGTGGTCTTCATTTCTGCATGTTGGCGCTCTTTTGAGAGCCAGCCCTCATGCAGGGATTGGCTGGCAGACCACTGCAATGCCACAGCCCTGTTAGTTGTGGAATTGCAGTGATTGGCCGGCCTGCACAGCGTCACCGAGCCTTTATATAGGCCGGCGCGCTGTGCTCTGCTCACAGCTATTCTGACAGTGAGTGTAGGGAGAGTGTCGCTGATTCAGGGAAAGCTTTGCGGCCCTTTATAGTTAGTTCCGGAGCAGGGCTGCAAACAGTGTGACCAGAAGTCCTTCTCAGGACTATTCTAGTTGTATACAGGCAGGCAGGGTATAGCCAGGTCGGAGTACAGTAGCAGAGTCCTTCTCAGGACTATTGTTGCTATATACAGGCAGGGTATAGCCAGGTCGGAATACAGGCTAGTGACCAGAAGAGTCCTTGTCAGGACTATTGTAGCAGTATACAGGCAGGCAGGCAGGGTATATATAGCCATTCCTAGTGGTGACCGTATACCAGCCTTCATCATATCTGGGGCTGGTGTACACAGTGTAAAACAGTCCAGATAGTGTCAGACTTCTCAGTAATTGTCGCTCCTAAAAACCAGTTAGGTTCTTATTGCGTCCGTGCTTGCATTTAAAAACAGCACGTGTGTGGCAGTCGGTGGCAGGGTACAGGTGCGCGTTTTGCACAAACTATTATATAACGCACAAGTCTAGTGTATAATACACGTCAGTCAGCAGTGTCTGATAGTGTCAGACTTCTCAGTAATTGTCGCTCCTAAAAACCAGTTAGGTTCTTATTGCGTCCGTGCTTGCATTTAAAAACAGCACGTGTGTGGCAGTCGGTGGCAGGGTACAGGTGCGCGTTTTGCACAAACTATTATATAACGCACAAGTCTAGTGTATAATACACGTCAGTCAGCAGTGTCTGATAGTGTCAGACTTCTCAGTAATTGTCGCTCCTAAAAACCAGTTAGGTTCTTATTGCGTCCGTGCTTGCATTTAAAAACAGCACGTGTGTGGCAGTCGGTGGCAGGGTACAGGTGCGCGTTTTGCACAAACTATTATATAACGCACAAGTCTAGTGTATAATACACGTCAGTCAGCAGTGTCTGATAGTGTCAGACTTCTCAGTAATTGTCGCTCCTAAAAACCAGTTAGGTTCTTATTGCGTCCGTGCTTGCATTTAAAAACAGCACGTGTGTGGCAGTCGGTGGCAGGGTACAGGTGCGCGTTTTGCACAAACTATTATATAACGCACAAGTCTAGTGTATAATACACGTCAGTCAGCAGTGTCTGATAGTGTCAGACTTCTCAGTAATTGTCGCTCCTAAAAACCAGTTAGGTTCTTATTGCGTCCGTGCTTGCATTTAAAAACAGCACGTGTGTGGCAGTCGGTGGCAGGGTACAGGTGCGCGTTTTGCACAAACTATTATATAACGCACAAGTCTAGTGTATAATACACGTCAGTCAGCAGTGTCTGATAGTGTCAGACTTCTCAGTAATTGTCGCTCCTAAAAACCAGTTAGGTTCTTATTGCGTCCGTGCTTGCATTTAAAAACAGCACGTGTGTGGCAGTCGGTGGCAGGGTACAGGTGCGCGTTTTGCACAAACTATTATATAACGCACAAGTCTAGTGTATAATACACGTCAGTCAGCAGTGTCTGATAGTGTCAGACTTCTCAGTAATTGTCGCTCCTAAAAACCAGTTAGGTTCTTATTGCGTCCGTGCTTGCATTTAAAAACAGCACGTGTGTGGCAGTCGGTGGCAGGGTACAGGTGCGCGTTTTGCACAAACTATTATATAACGCACAAGTCTAGTGTATAATACACGTCAGTCAGCAGTGTCTGATAGTGTCAGACTTCTCAGTAATTGTCGCTCCTAAAAACCAGTTAGGTTCTTATTGCGTCCGTGCTTGCATTTAAAAACAGCACGTGTGTGGCAGTCGGTGGCAGGGTACAGGTGCGCGTTTTGCACAAACTATTATATAACGCACAAGTCTAGTGTATAATACACGTCAGTCAGCAGTGTCTGATAGTGTCAGACTTCTCAGTAATTGTCGCTCCTAAAAACCAGTTAGGTTCTTATTGCGTCCGTGCTTGCATTTAAAAACAGCACGTGTGTGGCAGTCGGTGGCAGGGTACAGGTGCGCGTTTTGCACAAACTATTATATAACGCACAAGTCTAGTGTATAATACACGTCAGTCAGCAGTGTCTGATAGTGTCAGACTTCTCAGTAATTGTCGCTCCTAAAAACCAGTTAGGTTCTTATTGCGTCCGTGCTTGCATTTAAAAACAGCACGTGTGTGGCAGTCGGTGGCAGGGTACAGGTGCGCGTTTTGCACAAACTATTATATAACGCACAAGTCTAGTGTATAATACACGTCAGTCAGCAGTGTCTGATAGTGTCAGACTTCTCAGTAATTGTCGCTCCTAAAAACCAGTTAGGTTCTTATTGCGTCCGTGCTTGCATTTAAAAACAGCACGTGTGTGGCAGTCGGTGGCAGGGTACAGGTGCGCGTTTTGCACAAACTATTATATAACGCACAAGTCTAGTGTATAATACACGTCAGTCAGCAGTGTCTGATAGTGTCAGACTTCTCAGTAATTGTCGCTCCTAAAAACCAGTTAGGTTCTTATTGCGTCCGTGCTTGCATTTAAAAACAGCACGTGTGTGGCAGTCGGTGGCAGGGTACAGGTGCGCGTTTTGCACAAACTATTATATAACGCACAAGTCTAGTGTATAATACACGTCAGTCAGCAGTGTCTGATAGTGTCAGACTTCTCAGTAATTGTCGCTCCTAAAAACCAGTTAGGTTCTTATTGCGTCCGTGCTTGCATTTAAAAACAGCACGTGTGTGGCAGTCGGTGGCAGGGTACAGGTGCGCGTTTTGCACAAACTATTATATAACGCACAAGTCTAGTGTATAATACACGTCAGTCAGCAGTGTCTGATAGTGTCAGACTTCTCAGTAATTGTCGCTCCTAAAAACCAGTTAGGTTCTTATTGCGTCCGTGCTTGCATTTAAAAACAGCACGTGTGTGGCAGTCGGTGGCAGGGTACAGGTGCGCGTTTTGCACAAACTATTATATAACGCACAAGTCTAGTGTATAATACACGTCAGTCAGCAGTGTCTGATAGTGTCAGACTTCGCAGTAATTGTCGCTCCTAAAAACCAGTTAGGTTCTTATTGCGTCCGTGCTTGCATTTAAAAACAGCACGTGTGTGGCAGTCGGTGGCAGCGTCAGGCTCCACGTTGTCCCTGGATAGAGACGTGCATGAGGGCCTCAAAACATTGTTCCCATTGCAAAGGAGTGGGTCTCCTGTCGTTGTAATGTCCATTCTGCAAAGAATGGGCGAAAAAATTTACCACTGGGGGTATACCTGAAACAAAGGCCTAAGTATTGCAATTTGTAACGGTCATCATCATGGTGGCGCATGAGGAGAAGGAGGAGCAGTCCAGCGATTAGCCAAACTCCAGAAGTGTGTACCCATGGGTGAGTGGAGGTACATGGCAAACTTTAAATTCCGCTCTCATTTGCTGGTGGTGTGGTGAAGTCTGGCCCAATCCAACCCTTGTTCATCTTGATCAGAGTCAGCTTGTCAGCATTTTCAGTTGACAGGCGGGTGCGTTTATCTGTAATGATTCCACCTGCGGCACTAAAAACACGCTCTGACAAAACGCTAGCAGCAGGGCAGGCCAGGCCTTCCAAGGCGTAGAGAGCCAATTCATGCCACGTGTCCAGCTTGGATACCCAATAATTGTAAGGCACAGAGGAATGTCGGAGTACAGTTGTTCGATCTGCAAGGTACTCCTTCAGCATCTGGGCAAACTTAGGATTTCTTGTGGCACTACCCCGCACCTCAGGGGCTGTGGTACGTGAGGGGCTGAGAAAACTGTCACACATCTTAAAGACTGTTCCCCTACCTCTGGCGGATTGGACTTGTGCCTCTCTCGGCTGTACGCCTCGGTTGTCCACTGATTCATGACCTATGCCGCTAGCGTTTTGTGAGGGGAATGCTTTGCCTACTTCCGTGACTATGGCCTTCTGGAACTGCTGCATTTTGCCTGACCTCTCCGCCTCGGGAATAAGAGACATAAAGTTCTCCTTTTAGCGTGGGTCTAACAGTGTTACCAACCAGTAATGATTGTCGGCCAAGATGTTCTTAACGCGAGGGTCACGAGACAGGCAGCTTACCATAAAGTCAGCCATGTGTGCCAGACTCTTAACAGCCATCACTTCAGTATCCTGACCGACACGATGACTGAACATGCTGTCCTCCTCCTCCTCATCATCTACCCTGTCCTCTGGCCAGCCACGCTGAACCGAGGATATGACTGCATGTCATATCCTCAATTTGGCCAGAGAGTTGCTCCATGTCTTCATCCTCCTCCTCGTCATAGTCCTCCACTGCACGTTGTGATGAGACGAGGCTGGGCTGTGTGTTATCATCACCCACACCCACTACTGTTTCTTGCTGAAACTCATCGCGCTCCGCCTGCAATGCATCATGTTTGTTTTCTGAGCAGAGACCATTTTAGAAGGCAGAGAAGCGGTATGGTGACGCTAATAATGTCGTCATCGCCGCTCACCATCTTGTTGTAGTCCTCAAAGTTTTGGCGGATGGTGCATAGGTCGGACATCCATCTCCACTCCTCAGGTGTTATGTGTGGAGTTTGACCCATTTCCCGACGGCTTAGGTGATGCAGGTACTCAACAACTGCCCTCTTCTGCTCACATATCCTGACCAACATGTGCAGAGTTGAATTCCAACGCGTGGGGACATCACACACCAGTCTGTGTGCCGGAAGATGCAAACGGCGTCTTAAGGCGGCAAGGCCGGCTGAAGCAGTAGGTGACTTTCGAAAATGTGCAGACAGGCGGCGAACTTTTACCAGCAGATCAGACAGCTCTGACTATGACTTTAGAAACCGCTGAACCTCGAGGTTGAGCACATGGGCCAAGCATGGAACATGTGTCAGCTGGCCTCGCCTCAAAGCCGCCACCAGGTTCCGGCCATTGTCACACACCACCTTTCCTGGCTTTAGGTTCAGAGTTGTGAGCCAGTGATCTGCCTGCTGTTTCAGAGCTGTCCACACCTCTTCTGCATTGTGGGGTTTGTCACCTATGCAGATTAGCTTCAGCACTGCCTGTTGCCGCTTCGCCGAGGCAGTGCTGCAGTGCTTCTGTGTCGCCCTGGACAAGCCAGGGGCCACAGAGCACAACACTTAAACACCCCACACTCCCTGCAGGCATATCATAGTCAAAACACAAAATCCTTGTTGCCTTCCCCAGGGGCTGTTGTCCACACCAGGGTGTGGAGCCAGGCGGTTGGTCTCCACCCACCGAGGAGGAGGGAAAACACAGGCAGTGAGAGTTAAGCTAAGGAAGTGGAAGGAGGAAAGTAGTAGAGAGGAGAAAAGTGACAGCAAAGAGCCTGAAGTTGGTCCGGGTGTGTGGCCTGGACAGGACAGCAAGGTTGGCAGGATGTGGTGACCGTCTGCAGTGGAGGCCGATTGGAGTCTGCCGTAAGGACCGTGGACGGGTGGTGACCCGGCCGTACCGGACCGGTATACAAAGCGAAGCCAGCACCATTGGCAGAGGACTTTCGGATCCCGGCAAGGCTTGGTGTCGCCGTGAATTTGCCAAATCCGTTATTGAAGGGGACCTCAGGGTTTCCAAACAGCCAAGTCCAGATAGAAGGCAACCGTACAACCGTGAAGGGGAGACACAGCCACCGGCAAGGGCAACCGTCTCCCAGGGCCAGCGCCTGTGGGCAAAAGGGGCTCCTCCGGCCCATATCCAGGTCAGGGAGCGGGTTACCGTTGGGAAACCATCACTACCAACACTTAACTTCGGTGCAGGGAGAGACAGTCATCACTAACCTGCAGGGAGGAACAACCGCAGCCGTCCGAGTGACCTGTCCATCCAGCCACTTGTTTTACCCTGAACTGTGTCATCATCATTGGGCTGAGTGAGTACCTCCGTGCCGTGCGGCACAGCGCTGCCCCTGCGACCATGCACTTCATCAGGCCCCGCAACCCGCCTGTCATCCATCTCTACCCCATCACCAGGCCCCGGGACAACCAACCCCCCTACCCACGTAGGGGAGAAATAACAACAAAGCTGCTCCCTGTCACAGGCTCCCGGGATCCCCGTCCAGAGCAGCGGTGGTGTCCACACAATCACCACAACCGTGGGTGGCGTCACGGACAATATCCCCAAAACCCAAACCACCCCTTTTCACTCACGGGCGAGTAGCGCCGCTCGAGTCCCCGGGATCCGGCCATCGCTCGAGCCAACGAGCAGCAGCAGCCGTAGAGCTGCGTCAGCCGGACCCGAGCAGTGGGAGAGCGCACCGTCCCCTCCTCCGCCAGCGACACTTACAGCTTGGGACTGGTGTGGAGGGTAAAGTGGATCAGGATGCGCAGGAGGAGGAGGAGGCTGAGGAGCATGACATTCCGGAGCTGTAGAGTGTGTGTGAAACCCTGACTGAGGTAGGGCCTGCAAAACTTGGTGTGTGAAGGACGTATTCCGTCCCTCGCTCAGACTGGGTCCCAGCTTGCACAATATTAACCCAGTGTGACGTCAACGAGATGTAGCGGCCTTGCCCACATGCACTTGTCCACGTGTCTGTGGTTAGGTGGACTTTGGCTGAAACAGCGTTGTTCCGGGCACGTGTGATGTTTTGTGACACGTGGTTAGTTATGCAATGCGGGGACGGCACACAGGGAGAAATAGTGGCGGCTGTGGACCGAGTAACGTGGGACAGCTGCCACCATCAGTTCGCGGAATGCTTCTGTCTCAACCAGCCTAAAAGGCAACATTTCCAGCGCAAGCAGTCGCGAAATGTTAGCATTTAGAACTGTGGCATGTGGGGTGTTGGCAGTGTATTTGCGCCTGCGCTCAAAGGTTTGCTGAATGGATAACTGAACGTTGCGCTGGGACAAGGACGTGCTTGATGATGGTGTTCTTTCTGCGTAGGCAACTGCAGGTGCAGGAGTGGAGGAGGCTTGTTCGCAGGCAGCATGGACAGGGGATTGGCTCGCATGCACAACCAGCGAAGACGTAGCAGTGACATCAGCAAGCACTGCTCCTCGACTCTGTTGTACTTC
This sequence comes from Anomaloglossus baeobatrachus, assembly GCF_048569485.1. Classification (NCBI taxonomy): domain Eukaryota; kingdom Metazoa; phylum Chordata; class Amphibia; order Anura; family Aromobatidae; genus Anomaloglossus; species Anomaloglossus baeobatrachus. The sequence continues at coordinate 12,860,804 of NC_134357.1, read as the reverse complement.
CCACAAAGTCGGGTGCTTGGCTGACATGTGCCTGATCATGCTGGTGGTGGTCAGGCTGCTAGTTTTGGTACCCCTGCTGATGCTGGCATGGCAGGTGTTGCAAATGGCCTTTTTAGAATCATCTGGAGCCAACTTAAAAAACTGCCAGTGTCAGAGTTCCTGGTTTTCCAGTTTTCTTTTGAAAGAGCTTGCCCTTTGTTAACATGGAGTTTTCTGTTATGTTGCCCTACTTCCTGTCCATCTGTTTAAAAGCCGCCCCTAAAGCTTAGTCCAGTGCCTGAGTATACTGCTTCCTGTGTGCTCCTGCCCTGCTGCTTTTGGTTCCTGATTGTTATTCGGATCCTCTTGGAAAACAACCGACACCGACTCTGGACTTCATCTGGTATCATCTAGCTGTACCTGGACTCCGTTTGCCGTCTTTGGTCGGAACTTCTGCCCGGTTCCTTCCGTTTAATACCACTCTGGACTCACATCACGTACAGACATTTTTCGACTTACCTATTGCCCTTTTGTGTCCCGGCTGCTGCGCATTTAGGGCTTCTGGGGTGATTGCCAGACAGTCCCTGTATAGGGGTTTGCTGTTGGTGGTCTCCCTGGGGGAGTCCGGTGCGCGGTACCGGGAATTCCCTTTCGCTCAGTCCCTGGAAGGTATTTCCTGTATTTATGTTCTACTGTGTTTTTGTTCCGTTTATGTACATATTTGCTGGTTGCATATTATAAATGTCTTGCACCAAGAACTCGTCTCTGGTTGTCATTGCCCTAACGCAATCGAAATCCTCAATACATACAATAGTATTACAGCCAGACTCGGGAAGACCTAACATTTGTACAGGCACCTTGTGTCGTGTTGTTCCGGGGAACAGTTGACTGACGTCTGCCTGGGGCCACCACTCTGCTTCTTACTGCCTGTTGTGATGCTACGCCTCCCTCCCCCTGTGCACTGCTGTCCTCGCTCTGCATATCCTCCTGCCAGGTTGGGTCAGTTACTGGATCATCCACCACGTCGTCTTCCTCTTCCGCACCCTGCTCCTCCTCCTGACTTCCTGACAATTGTGTCTCATCATCGGCCACCCCTTGTTGAGACACGTTGCCAACTTCGTGAGAACGTGGCTGCTCAAATATTTGTGCATCTGTACATACAATCTCGTCATGGCCCACTTCAACAGGAGCTGGCGAGAGGCCAGAATTTGTGAATGGAAACGTGAACGAACAGCTATTCCGAGTGTCCAAGTGTGGGATCAGTAATGTCCGTGGACGTGTACTCGGCCTGGTGGTAGGAAGGAGGATCAGGTTCTGAAATGTGCGGTGCAGTATCACGGCTACTGACACTTGACCGTGTGGAAGACAGAGTGTTTGTGGTGGTGCCAATCTGACTGGAAGCATTATCCGCTATCCAACTAACAACCTGTTGACACTGGTCTTGGTTCAAGAGGGGTGTACTGCTGCGGTCCCCAAGAATTTGGGACAGGACGTGCGAGCGACTAGATGTGGCCCTTTGTTGTGGCGAAATTAGAGCTTGCACACAACCTCGGTGTCTGCCTGCACCACCATCACGTCCACTTCCTTGTTCGTTGACAACGCCCTTGCGCATTTTGCAATGCTGTGCTGATGTGTATTCACTAGACTTGTGTGTTATATCCAAGTTTGTGCAAAACTCACACAAATGCAGCGGAAAGCTGCCACCAACAGGCACACACGTGCGGTTTTTAAATGCAAGCACGGAGGCACTAAGAACCTAACAGGTCTCTATCCAGGGACAACGTAGAGCCTCCCAATGTTTGGCTTCCCTGCCTAAGGGCTATACTATAATACACCCACTTCCTTCCAATGGGCACTTCAGGTTTACAGGCCTTCATGCACGTCTCTATCCAGGGACAACGTGGAGCCTCCCAATGTTTGGCTTCCCTGCCTAAGGGCTATACTATAATACACCCACTTCCTTCCAATGGGCACTTCAGGTTTACAGGCCTTCATGCACGTCTCTATCCAGGGACAACGTGGAGCCTCCCAATGTTTGGCTTCCCTGCCTAAGGGCTATACTATAATACACCCACTTCCTTCCAATGGGCACTTCAGGTTTACAGGCCTTCATGCACGTCTCTATCCAGGGACAACGTGGAGCCTCCCAATGTTTGGCTTCCCTGCCTAAGGGCTATACTATAATACACCCACTTCCTTCCAATGGGCACTTCAGGTTTACAGGCCTTCATGCACGTCTCTATCCAGGGACAACGTGGAGCCTCCCAATGTTTGGCTTCCCTGCCTAAGGGCTATACTATAATACACCCACTTCCTTCCAATGGGCACTTCAGGTTTACAGGCCCTCATGCACGTCTGTATGCAGGGGCATTGGTGAACCTCACAATTTAGGACTGCCCTGGCAAAGGAAAATACTACAAAGACTCACTTCCTCAAAATGGGCACATTAGACTCAAGAGGCCTTCATGTACGTCTCTTCTCAGGGACATCGGAGTGCCACACAATGTTTTCACGTAAAATCTTTCATGTATTGATCTCAAAAAGTAACATACACCAGCTCTATCTCACTATTGGGTATGTGCCCTTAACATTTCCGCCATGAAAAATCATTTTGGGGTCATTTTGGAAGGTTTTCTGGTGAGTCCGTAAAAATGGCGTAAAACGCGGACAAAATTGTTCACAGCTGTGACTTTTGAGTGATAAATGCTTCAAGGGGTCTTCCCCATGCTGTTGCCATGTCATTTGAGCACTCTTCTGAGACTTTTGTGACATTTTTAGGGTTTCTCCATGCTGCCGGGAGGTCATTTCACAAAAATACTCGGGTCTCCCATAGGATAACATTGGGCTCGTTGCTCGGGCCGAGTACACGAGTATCTTGGGAGGCTCGGCCCGAGCTTCGAGCACCCGAGCTTTTTAGTACTCGCTCATCACTACTTATAATCAGAAAGAGTTGTTATGATTTTCCAATGTGTCTGTAAAAAATATTGCCTGTGATTTTTTGATAAACTCTCCAGAATTATTATTTTTTTTTTTTTATGGCATTAATGCAAAATACAACTGGAAAAATTTGGCTTTTTACTGACAAACTCCATCAATCCCTATATGAAGAACAAATGTGCCAAGCATCGTAGCACACCATAACAGGTTCTGCCCGCCAAGGTATGTGCCCGCTAAGTGCACAAAACAACCTATCCTCTACAGAATTCGGAATGTGTTGTCCGGTTCCGGAGGTTTGGTAAGAACATTGCCGTAAAGCCCATAGTGAATGAATACGGAACAGCCTCATTGTTAGAGATTCTCCAATAAAATGATTGTGTCTGTATCACCAGTATAAATAAATAATATAAATGCAAATAAAAGTTTTGTGTAGCAAGATATAGTCGTAAAACCAGTCAAATGAATATAGTGAAAAAAACGTTATGTGACGGATCAACTCCTGGAAAGTTTTTAAATGATCAGACTTTTGAAGAATATCAGTGGGGTCGACATTCTGGAGCATACAGACGTGCGCATGTGCACCAGAATGTTTCTTAATAATAGTTTGTATGCGAGTGATCAAGTCCCTGAATTGTGAAATGGGGTAAAATGTGTTTTACTGATGAAAATATTCTCTTAATTACTTGTCCAATAACAATTACTCTATACTGGCGCCCACTAAACAGAAAATATACAAGTAAACTATTTGAAAAAGAAATAAAAAAAGACCCTACCACACAATTTGGTGTAATTTATGCCAATTAGTAATTGTGAAATTTGTGGTAAGTTTCAAAGCAGGGGGAGATACAAAGGCCTAGTTGGGATGGGCACATGGGGCAATAATAACGGGAATCGCTCCCTTTGCCGTGCTTCCTACAAACATGGGCATCATTTTTGGGGATACTTTTGGGTGGGAGGATGGGACAAATAAAATGGCGCTCAGACAGTCTCTGACTCGAATTCTGCCTTCTGTGCTGTTGAATTAAAACAGAGACACTCAACAATTTTTTCGTAGTATTGGAGAAATGTGAGAGCTCCTTTGGATTTTATATAGGACTAGCTGTAGTACCCGGGCGTTGCCCGCGATAGTAACTGTCTCTCTCCCAGTCTCTGTCTGTCTCTTTTTGCCTGTCTGTCTCTGCCTGTCAGTTTCTTTCCCCGTCTGTCAGACCCAAAGCACTGATATACAATTGGCAATGTGGGACATTATAATTGGTGGGATTCCATCTGCAACCACTTTTGTATATATGAGTGTCATATGTTGCATGAGTTGAGTATACACATGTGTGGGTTTCAGTTTATGTGTAAGTATTGCAATTGACATGTGGCTGGCCATAGCAGACCTCGTTGAGAACCTCTGTTTTTTATATATGGGTAATGGATTATTTATAAACCTGGTCTGCCTGTGGTGTAGTTATATGCTTTGTGTGATAAATGTACACATATGTGTTTTTCATCTTAAGCAATAATTGTTAGAATTGACATACAGCTCCTGAGTCTTGACTTTTTGTATGCCTGTATGATTCCTCTCATGAGGTTTTGCTGTAACACTATAATCTAACATAAATGTGACATCAGCACATGACGGCATGCAGAAGTGGCTCAGTTAGCTTTGTTGTATACTCTGCTTGATACACTCCTCATGCGACAATCATGTGTTTTTTTCGATAAGATTGTATCAAGTACCCTTGCAGGCTATGTCTGTGTCTTTTTAACATCCCTCCTCTTGGCCTCACTTTTTCTACTATTTTGTTCCCATATGTACTTTTCATATGTATTTTTGATCCATTTTTGATATAATATAAACTAAGATATTAAATAAAAATACATATTCTTGTGAAGCAGCTCTACTCGTGTTTCTCCTGTTTTTGATTCTGTTTGTGAGTAGCTCCGGCACACAATGCAGCGTCCCAAATAAGGGATGACTGCTGTGTGTCTGTAATATACTGTTGGACTCATGTATCTTTTGAAGAATATCAGTGGGGTCAACATTCTGGAGTATACAGACGTGCGCATGTGCACCAGAATGTTTCTTAATAATAGTTTGTATGCGAGTGATCAAGTCCCTGAATTGTGAAATGGGGTAAAATGTGTTTTACTGATGAAAATATTCTCTTTATTACTTGTCCAATAACAATTACTCTATACTGGCGCCCACTAAACAGAAAATATACAAGTAAACTATTTGAAAAATAAATAAAAAAGACCCTACCACACAATTTGGTGTAATTTATGCCAATTAGTAATTGTGAAATTTGTGGTAAGTTTCAAAGCAGGGGGAGATACAAAGGCCTAGTTGGGATGGGCACATGGGGCAATAATAACGGGAATCGCTCCCTTTGCCGTGCTTCCTACAAACATGGGCATCTTTTTGGGGGATACTTTTGGGTGGGAGGATGGGACAAATAAAATGGCGCTCAGACAGTCTCTGACTCGAATTCTGCCTTCTGTGCTGTTGAATTAAAACAGAGACACTCAACAATTTTTTCGTAGTATTGGAGAAATGTGAGAGCTCCTTTGGATTTTATATAGGACTAGCTGTAGTACCCGGGCGTTGCCCGGGATAGTAACTGTCTCTCTCCCAGTCTCTGTCTGTCTCTTTTTGCCTGTCTATCTCTGTGTGTCTCTGTCTCTGCCTGTCAGTTTCTTTCCCCGTCTGTCAGTCTCTTTCCCTGTCCGTCTCTCTGTATGTCTCCCCACCGACATCTTATCACCTCACACATAAGCTTCTTATACTAACAATTTATTTTGTTCCTATAACAACCAATCACAGCTGCTATTAATAAGCTATAGCTTGCAGCTCCATTGACTTTAATGAGGCAGGTTTTTGGTAGAGTAACTGTAAAGCGTGGGGTTAAATTTTCCCATCAAAACATAGTCTATGACGTTCCCTGAGTCACATGGGGTGTCTGAGCAAAATTTCGTGATTTTTAAAACAACAGTAGTGTCCGCATGCAAGATGGTCAGCATTAACATGTCCTACCTGTCATTCCACTTTACTTGCCAATGAGAATGACGCCTCCTTCTCTAATATGTCTGGACACCAACTATGACGGGAAACCAATTCTGTTATCTATGACTGTCCCACAGGCCGCTGTATTTGCAGCGTGAAGGAATTTGCATAGGGGGATACTAGTATAACAATTGTTGGTGTACACGTGGTAACTGTTCTCTAGAAATGGGGTCATTAGCTCCCACACAATTTTACCTGGGATGCTAATTGTCTGGGGGCAGTTTGGATGGTTGAGTTGGCGATCCCTACCTTCATATACCATATTAGAAGGGTGCACGTGTACCCGATTGTGCTTTGGCACATTTTTTTATAATTTTATTCCATATTTGGCAGAATGACAGACGGCCCTTGAAACTCATCAAGGACTCGTCTACAGAAACGTTTTAGTTAGGGTTAAAGGAATTTAGAAATTAATCCATTAGGAGGGAAATTAGGGGTCTCAATTTATGTAGCCGATCACTGTTTGGGTCATTTCTTGGGGGGGGGAGGCTTGAGAATTGTCGCTAAAATGAAGAAATCGGAAAAGGGTCTCACATCAGGACTGGGTCATGCAACCACAGTGGTGCTGTGGACAATCTTTGTTGCCCAGTAGATTTTTTTTTTTACTAACCCTATGTTTAGGGTAATGCCCCAGACCCCTCTGTATTTGCACCTTGTGGTGCCCCCTCTGTATTTGCTCCTCGTAGTGACCCCTCTGTATTTGCTCCTTGTGGTGACCCCTCTGTATTTGCTCCTTGTGATGACCCCTCTGTATTTGCTCCTTGTGGTGACTCCTCTGTATTTGCTCCTTGTGGTGACTCCTCTGTATTTGCTCATTGTGGTGACTCCTCTGTATTTGCTCCTTGTGGTGACTCCTCTGTATTTGCTCCTTGTGGTGACGCCGCTGTATTTGCTCCTTGTGGTGACTCCACTGTATTTGCTCCTTGTGGTGACTCCTCTGTATTTGCACCTTGTGGTGACTCCTCTGTATTTGCTCCTTGTGGTGACTCCTCTGTATTTGCTCATTGTGGTGACTCCACTGTATTTGCTCCTTGTGGTGACTCCTCTGTATTTGCACCTTGTGGTGACTCCTCTGTATTTGCTCCTTGTGGTGACTCCTCTGTATTTGCTCCTTGTGGTGACCCCTCTGTATTTGCCCCTTGTGGTGACTCCACTGTATTTGCTCCTTGTGGTGACCCCTCTGTATTTGCACCTTGTGGTGACTCCACTGTATTTGCTCCTTGTGGTGACCCCTCTGTATTTGCTCCTTGTGGTGACTCCTCTGTATTTGCTCCTTGTGGTGACCCCTCTGTATTTGCTCCTTGTGGTGACTCCTCTGTATTTGCTCCTTGTGGTGACCCCTCTGTATTTGCACCTTGTGGTGACTCCACTGTATTTGCTCCTTGTGGTGACTCCTCTGTATTTGCTCCTTGTGGTGACTCCTCTGTATTTGCTCCTTGTGGTGACTCCTCTGTATTTCCTCCTTGTGGTGACCCCTCTGTATTTGCTCCTTGTGGTGACCCCTCTGCATTTGTCCCTTGTGGTGACCCCTCTGTATTTGCTCCTTGTGGTGACCCCTCTAATTGCACCTTGTGGTGACTCCTCTGTATTTGCTCCTTGTGGTGACCCCTCTGTATTTGCTCCTTGTGGTGACCCCTCTAATTGCACCTTGTGGTAACTCCTCTGTATTTGCTCCTTGTGGTGACTCCTCTGTATTTGCTCCTTGTGGTGACTCCTCTGTATTTGCTCCTTGTGGTGACTCCTCTATATTTGCACCTTGTGGTGACTCCGCTGTATTTGCACCTTGTGGTGACTCCGCTGTATTTGCACCTTGTGGTGACTCCGCTGTATTTGCTCCTTGTGGTGACGCCGCTGTATTTGCCCCTTGTGGTGACTCTGCTGTATTTGCCCCTTGTGGTGACTCCTCTGTATTTGCTCCTTGTGGTGACTCCTCTGTATTTGCACCTTTTGGTGACTCCTCTGTATTTGCACCTTTTGGTGACTCCTCTCTATATTTGCACCTTGTGGTAACTCCTCTGTACTTGCTCCTTGTGGTGACTCCTCTGTATTTGCTCCTTGTGGTGACTCCGCTGTATTTGCTCCTTGTGGTGACTCCGCTGTATTTGCACCTTGTGGTGACTCCTCTGTATTTGCTCCTTGTGGTGACTCCTCTGTATTTGCACCTTGTGGTGACTCCGCTGTATTTGCTCCTTGTGGTGACTCCTCTGTATTTGCTCCTTGTGGTGACTCCTCTGTATTTGCTCCTTGTGGTGACTCCTCTGTATTTGCTCCTTGTGGTGACTCCTCTGTATTTGCTCCTTGTGGTGACTCCTCTGTATTTGCACCTTTTGGTGACTCCGCTGTATTTGCTCCTTATGTTGACTCCTCTGTATTTGCACCTTGTGGTGACTCCGCTGTGTTTGCTCCTTGTGTTGACTCTGCTGTATTTGCCCCTTGTGGTGACTCCTCTGTATTTGCTCCTTGTGGTGACTCTGCTGTATTTGCACCTTGTGGTGACCCCTCTGCATTTGCTCCTTGTGGTGACTCCTCTGCATTTGCTCCTTGTGGTGACTCCTCTGTATTTGCTCCTTGTGGTGACTCTGCTGTATTTGCTCCTTGTGGTGACTCCGCTGTATTTGCTCCTTGTGGTGACTCCTCTGTATTTGCTCCTTGTGGTGACTCCTCTGTATTTGCTCCTTGTGGTGACTCCTCTGTATTTGCTCCTTGTGGTGACTCCGCTGTATTTGCTCCTTGTGGTGACTCTGCTGTATTTGCTCCTTGTGGTGACTCCTCTGTATTTGTTCCTTGTGGTGACTCCTCTGTATTTGCTCCTTGTGGTGACCCCTCTGTATTTGCACCTTGTGGTGACTCCTCTGTATTTGCTCCTTGTGGTGACTCCTCTGCATTTGCTCCTTGTGGTGACTCCTTTGCATTTGCTCCTTGTGGTGACTCCTCTGTATTTGCTCCTTGTGGTGACTCTGCTGTATTTGCCCCTTGTGGTGACTCCTCTGTATTTGCACCTTGTGGTGACCCCTCTGTATTTGCTCCTTGTGGTGTCTCCTCTGTATTTGCTCCTTGTGGTGACCCCTCTGTATTTGCTCCTTGTGGTGACTCCTCTGCATTTGCTCCTTGTGGTGACTCCTCTGTATTTGCTCCTTGTGGTGACTCCTCTGTATTTGCTCCTTGTGGTGACTCCGCTGTATTTGCTCCTTGTGGTGACTCCTCTGTATTTGCTCCTTGTGGTGACTCCTCTGTATTTGCTCCTTGTGGTGACTCCTCTGTATTTGCTCCTTGTGGTGACTCCGCTGTATTTGCTCCTTGTGGTGACTCTGCTGTATTTGCTCCTTGTGGTGACTCCTCTGTATTTGTTCCTTGTGGTGACTCCTCTGTATTTGCTCCTTGTGGTGACCCCTCTGTATTTGCACCTTGTGGTGACTCCGCTGTATTTGCACCTTGTGGTGACTCCGCTGTATTTGCACCTTGTGGTGACTCCGCTGTATTTGCTCCTTGTGGTGACGCCGCTGTATTTGCCCCTTGTGGTGACTCTGCTGTATTTGCCCCTTGTGGTGACTCCTCTGTATTTGCTCCTTGTGGTGACTCCTCTGTATTTGCACCTTTTGGTGACTCCTCTGTATTTGCACCTTTTGGTGACTCCTCTCTATATTTGCACCTTGTGGTAACTCCTCTGTACTTGCTCCTTGTGGTGACTCCTCTGTATTTGCTCCTTGTGGTGACTCCGCTGTATTTGCTCCTTGTGGTGACTCCGCTGTATTTGCACCTTGTGGTGACTCCTCTGTATTTGCTCCTTGTGGTGACTCCTCTGTATTTGCACCTTGTGGTGACTCCGCTGTATTTGCTCCTTGTGGTGACTCCTCTGTATTTGCTCCTTGTGGTGACTCCTCTGTATTTGCTCCTTGTGGTGACTCCTCTGTATTTGCTCCTTGTGGTGACTCCTCTGTATTTGCTCCTTGTGGTGACTCCTCTGTATTTGCACCTTTTGGTGACTCCGCTGTATTTGCTCCTTATGTTGACTCCTCTGTATTTGCACCTTGTGGTGACTCCGCTGTATTTGCTCCTTGTGTTGACTCTGCTGTATTTGCCCCTTGTGGTGACTCCTCTGTATTTGCTCCTTGTGGTGACTCTGCTGTATTTGCACCTTGTGGTGACCCCTCTGCATTTGCTCCTTGTGGTGACTCCTCTGCATTTGCTCCTTGTGGTGACTCCTCTGTATTTGCTCCTTGTGGTGACTCTGCTGTATTTGCTCCTTGTGGTGACTCCGCTGTATTTGCTCCTTGTGGTGACTCCTCTGTATTTGCTCCTTGTGGTGACTCCTCTGTATTTGCTCCTTGTGGTGACTCCTCTGTATTTGCTCCTTGTGGTGACTCCGCTGTATTTGCTCCTTGTGGTGACTCTGCTGTATTTGCTCCTTGTGGTGACTCCTCTGTATTTGTTCCTTGTGGTGACTCCTCTGTATTTGCTCCTTGTGGTGACCCCTCTGTATTTGCACCTTGTGGTGACTCCTCTGTATTTGCTCCTTGTGGTGACTCCTCTGCATTTGCTCCTTGTGGTGACTCCTTTGCATTTGCTCCTTGTGGTGACTCCTCTGTATTTGCTCCTTGTGGTGACTCTGCTGTATTTGCCCCTTGTGGTGACTCCTCTGTATTTGCACCTTGTGGTGACTCCTCTGTATTTGCTCCTTGTGGTGACTCCTCTGTATTTGCACCTTGTGGTGACTCCGCTGTATTTGCTCCTTGTGGTGACTCCTCTGTATTTGCTCCTTGTGGTGACTCCTCTGTATTTGCTCCTTGTGGTGACTCCGCTGTATTTGCTCCTTGTGGTGACTCCTCTGTATTTGCTCCTTGTGGTGACTCCTCTGTATTTGCTCCTTGTGGTGACTCCTCTGTATTTGCTCCTTGTGGTGACTCCTCTGTATTTGCTCCTTGTGGTGACTCCTCTGCATTTGCTCCTTGTGGTGACTCCTCTGTATTTGCTCCTTGTGGTGACTCCTCTGTATTTGCACCTTGTGGTGACTCCGCTGTATTTGCTCCTTGTGGTGACTCCTCTGTATTTGCTCCTTGTGGTGACTCCTCTGTATTTGCTCCTTGTGGTGACTCCTCTGTATTTGCTCCTTGTGGTGACTCCTCTGTATTTGCTCCTTGTGGTGACTCCTCTGTATTTGCACCTTTTGGTGACTCCGCTGTATTTGCTCCTTATGTTGACTCCTCTGTATTTGCACCTTGTGGTGACTCCGCTGTATTTGCTCCTTGTGTTGACTCTGCTGTATTTGCCCCTTGTGGTGACTCCTCTGTATTTGCTCCTTGTGGTGACTCTGCTGTATTTGCACCTTGTGGTGACCCCTCTGCATTTGCTCCTTGTGGTGACTCCTCTGCATTTGCTCCTTGTGGTGACTCCTCTGTATTTGCTCCTTGTGGTGACTCTGCTGTATTTGCTCCTTGTGGTGACTCCGCTGTATTTGCTCCTTGTGGTGACTCCTCTGTATTTGCTCCTTGTGGTGACTCCTCTGTATTTGCTCCTTGTGGTGACTCCTCTGTATTTGCTCCTTGTGGTGACTCCTCTGTATTTGCACCTTTTGGTGACTCCGCTGTATTTGCTCCTTATGTTGACTCCTCTGTATTTGCACCTTGTGGTGACTCCGCTGTATTTGCTCCTTGTGTTGACTCTGCTGTATTTGCCCCTTGTGGTGACTCCTCTGTATTTGCTCCTTGTGGTGACTCTGCTGTATTTGCACCTTGTGGTGACCCCTCTGCATTTGCTCCTTGTGGTGACTCCTCTGCATTTGCTCCTTGTGGTGACTCCTCTGTATTTGCTCCTTGTGGTGACTCTGCTGTATTTGCTCCTTGTGGTGACTCCGCTGTATTTGCTCCTTGTGGTGACTCCTCTGTATTTGCTCCTTGTGGTGACTCCTCTGTATTTGCTCCTTGTGGTGACTCCTCTGTATTTGCTCCTTGTGGTGACTCCGCTGTATTTGCTCCTTGTGGTGACTCTGCTGTATTTGCTCCTTGTGGTGACTCCTCTGTATTTGTTCCTTGTGGTGACTCCTCTGTATTTGCTCCTTGTGGTGACCCCTCTGTATTTGCACCTTGTGGTGACTCCTCTGTATTTGCTCCTTGTGGTGACTCCTCTGCATTTGCTCCTTGTGGTGACTCCTCTGCATTTGCTCCTTGTGGTGACTCCTCTGTATTTGCTCCTTGTGGTGACTCTGCTGTATTTGCCCCTTGTGGTGACTCCTCTGTATTTGCTCCTTGTGGTGACTCCTCTGCATTTGCTCCGTGTGGTGACTCCTCTGCATTTGCTCCTTGTGGTGACTCCTCTGCATTTGCTCCTTGTGGTGACTCCTCTGTATTTGCTCCTTGTGGTGACTCCTCTGTATTTGCTCCTTGTGGTGACTCCTCTGTATTTGCACCTTTTGGTGACTCCGCTGTATTTGCTCCTTATGTTGACTCCTCTGTATTTGCACCTTGTGGTGACTCCGCTGTATTTGCTCCTTGTGGTGACTCTGCTGTATTTGCCCCTTGTGGTGACTCCTCTGTATTTGCTCCTTGTGGTGAGTCCTCTGCATTTGCTCCTTGTGGTGACTCCTCTGCATTTGCTCCTTGTGGTGACTCCTCTGTATTTGCTCCTTGTGGTGACTCTGCTGTATTTGCCCCTTGTGGTGACTCCTCTGTATTTGCTCCTTCTGGTGACCCCTCTGTATTTGCTCCTTGTGGTGACCCCTCTGTAATTGCACCTTGTGGTGACTCCTCTGTATTTGCTCCTTGTGGTGACCCCTCTGTATTTGCTCCTTGTGGTGACCCCTCTGTAATTGCACCTTGTGGTGACTCCTCTGTATTTGCTCCTTGTGATGACCCCTCTGTATTTACACCTTGAGGTGACCCCTCTGTATTTGCCTTGTGGTGACTCCTCTGTATTTGTCTCTTGTGGTGACCCCTCTGTATTTTCACCTTGTGGTGACCCCTCTGTATTTGCTCCTTGTGGTGACCCCTCTGCATTTGTCCCTTGTGGTGACCCCTCTGTATTTGCTCCTTGTGGTGACCCCTCTGCATTTGTCCCTTGTGGTGACCCCTCTGTATTTGCACCTTGTGGTGACCCCTCTGTATTTGCTCCTTGTGGTGACTCCTCTGTATTTGCTCCTTGTGGTGACCCCTTTGTATTTGCACCTTGTGGTGACCCCTCTGTATTTGCACCTTGTGTTGACCCCTCTGTATTTGCACCTTGTGGTGACCCCTCTGTATTTGCACCTTGTGGTGACCCCTCTGTATTTGCTCCTTGTGGTGACCCCTCTGTATTTGCTCCTTGTGGTGACCCCTCTGTATTTGCTCCTTGTGGTGACCCCTCTGTATTTGCTCCTTGTGGTGACTCCTCTGTATTTGCCCCTTGTGGTGACTCCTCTGTATTTGCTCCTTGTGGTGACTCCTCTGTATTTGCTCTGTGTGGTGACCCCTCTGTAATTGCACCTTGTGGTGACCCCTCTGTATTTGCTCCTTGTGGGGACCCCTCTGTATTTGCTCCTTGTGGTGACCCCTCTGTAATTGCACCTTGTGGTGACCCCTCTGTATTTGCTCCTTGTGGTGACTCCTCTGTATTTGCTCCTTGTGGTGACCCCTCTGTATTTGCTCCTTGTGGTGACTCCTCTGTATTTGCTCCTTGTGGTGACACCTCTGTATTTGCTTCTTGTGATGACCCCTCTGTATTTGCCCCTTGTGGTGACTCCTCTGTATTTGCTCCTTGTGATGACCCCTCTGTATTTGCTCCTTGTGGTGACCCCTCTGTATTTGCTTCTTGTGGTGACTCCTCTGTATTTGCCCCTTGTGGTGACTCCTCTGTATTTGCTCCTTGTGGTGACTCCTCTGTATTTGCTCTGTGTGGTGACCCCTCTGTAATTGCACCTTGTGGTGACCCCTCTGTATTTGCTCCTTGTGATGACCCCTCTGTAATTGCACCTTGTGGTGACTCCTCTGTATTTGCCCCTTGTGGTGACTCCTCTGTATTTGCTCCTTGTGGTGACCCCTCTGTATTTGCTCCTTGTGGTGACCCCTCTGTATTTGCTCCTTGTGGTGACTCCTCTGTATTTGCCCCTTGTGGTGACTCCTCTGTATTTGCTCCTTGTGGTGACTCCTCTGTATTTGCTCCTTGTGGTGACTCCTCTGTATTTGCTCTGTGTGGTGACCCCTCTGTAATTGCACCTTGTGGTGACCCCTCTGTATTTGCTCCTTGTGATGACCCCTCTGTAATTGCACCTTGTGGTGACTCCTCTGTATTTGCCCCTTGTGGTGACTCCTCTGTATTTGCTCCTTGTGGTGACCCCTCTGTATTTGCTCCTTGTGGTGACCCCTCTGTATTTGCTCCTTGTGGTGACTCCTCTGTATTTGCCCCTTGTGGTGACTCCTCTGTATTTGCTCCTTGTGGTGACTCCTCTGTATTTGCTCTGTGTGGTGACCCCTCTGTAATTGCACCTTGTGGTGACCCCTCTGTATTTGCTCCTTGTGATGACCCCTCTGTAATTGCACCTTGTGGTGACTCCTCTGTATTTGCCCCTTGTTGTGACTCCTCTGTAATTGCTCCTTGTGGTGACTCCTCTGTATTTGCTCCTTGTGGTGACCCCTCTGTATTTGCTTCTTGTGGTGACTCCTCTGTATTTGCCCCTTGTGGTGACTCCTCTGTATTTGCTCCTTGTGGTGACGCCTCTGTATTTGCTCCTTGTGGTGACTCCTCTGTATTTGCTCCTTGTGGTGACTCCTCTGTATTTGCTTCTTGTGGTGACCCCTCTGTAATTGCACCTTGTGGTGACTCCTCTGTATTTGCTCCTTGTGATGACCCCTCTGTATTTGCACCTTGTGGTGACTCCTCTGTATTTGCACCTTGTGGTGACTCCTCTGTATTTGCACCTTGTGGTGACCCCTCTGTATTTGCTCCTTATGGTGCCTCCTCTGTATTTACACCTTGTGGTGACTCCTCTGTATTTGCTCCTTGTGGTGACCCCTCTGTATTTGCCTTGTGGTGACTCCTCTGTATTTGTCTCTTGTGGTGACCCCTCTGTATTTTCACCTTGTGGTGACCCCTCTGTATTTGCTCCTTGTGGTGACCCCTCTGCATTTGTCCCTTGTGGTGACTCCTCTGTATTTGCTCCTTGTGGTGACCCCTCTGTATTTGCACCTTGTGGTGACCCCTCTGTATTTGCACCTTGTGGTGACTCCTCTGTATTTTCACCTTGTGGTGACTCCTCTGTATTTGCTCCTTGTGGTGACCCCTCTGTATTTGCTCCTTGTGGTGACCCCTTTGTATTTGCACCTTGTGGTGACCCCTCTGTATTTGCACCTTGTGGTGACCCCTCTGTATTTGCACCTTGTGGTGACCCCTCTGTATTTGCACCTTGTGGTGACCCCTCTGTATTTGCTCCTTGTGGTGACTCCTCTGTATTTGCTCCTTGTGGTGACCCCTCTGTATTTGCACCTTGTGGTGACTCCTCTGTATTTGCTCCTTGTGGTGACTCCTCTGTATTTGCTCCTTGTGGTGACCCCTCTGTATTTGCTCCTTGTGGTGACCCCTCTGTATTTGCTCCTTGTGGTGACCCCTCTGTATTTGCTCCTTGTGGTGACTCCTCTGTATTTGCCCCTTGTGGTGACTCCTCTGTATTTGCTCCTTGTGGTGACTCCTCTGTATTTGCTCTGTGTGGTGACCCCTCTGTAATTGCACCTTGTGGTGACCCCTCTGTATTTGCTCCTTGTGGGGACCCCTCTGTATTTGCTCCTTGTGGTGACCCCTCTGTAATTGCACCTTGTGGTGACCCCTCTGTATTTGCTCCTTGTGGTGACCCCTCTGTATTTGCTCCTTGTGGTGACTCCTCTGTATTTGCTCCTTGTGGTGACACCTCTGTATTTGCTTCTTGTGATGACCCCTCTGTATTTGCACCTTGTGGTGACTCCTCTGTATTTGCTCCTTGTGGTGACTCCTCTGTATTTGCTCCTTGTGGTGACCCCTCTGTATTTGCTCCTTGTGGTGACCCCTCTGTATTTGCTCCTTGTGGTGACCCCTCTGTATTTGCTCCTTGTGGTGACTCCTCTGTATTTGCCCCTTGTGGTGACTCCTCTGTATTTGCTCCTTGTGGTGACTCCTCTGTATTTGCTCTGTGTGGTGACCCCTCTGTAATTGCACCTTGTGGTGACCCCTCTGTATTTGCTCCTTGTGGGGACCCCTCTGTATTTGCTCCTTGTGGTGACCCCTCTGTAATTGCACCTTGTGGTGACCCCTCTGTATTTGCTCCTTGTGGTGACCCCTCTGTATTTGCTCCTTGTGGTGACTCCTCTGTATTTGCTCCTTGTGGTGACACCTCTGTATTTGCTTCTTGTGATGACCCCTCTGTATTTGCCCCTTGTGGTGACTCCTCTGTATTTGCTCCTTGTGATGACCCCTCTGTATTTGCTCCTTGTGGTGACCCCTCTGTATTTGCTTCTTGTGGTGACTCCTCTGTATTTGCCCCTTGTGGTGACTCCTCTGTATTTGCTCCTTGTGGTGACTCCTCTGTATTTGCTCTGTGTGGTGACCCCTCTGTAATTGCACCTTGTGGTGACCCCTCTGTATTTGCTCCTTGTGATGACCCCTCTGTAATTGCACCTTGTGGTGACTCCTCTGTATTTGCCCCTTGTGGTGACTCCTCTGTATTTGCTCCTTGTGGTGACCCCTCTGTATTTGCTCCTTGTGGTGACCCCTCTGTATTTGCTCCTTGTGGTGACTCCTCTGTATTTGCCCCTTGTGGTGACTCCTCTGTATTTGCTCCTTGTGGTGACTCCTCTGTATTTGCTCCTTGTGGTGACTCCTCTGTATTTGCTCTGTGTGGTGACCCCTCTGTAATTGCACCTTGTGGTGACCCCTCTGTATTTGCTCCTTGTGATGACCCCTCTGTAATTGCACCTTGTGGTGACTCCTCTGTATTTGCCCCTTGTGGTGACTCCTCTGTATTTGCTCCTTGTGGTGACCCCTCTGTATTTGCTCCTTGTGGTGACCCCTCTGTATTTGCTCCTTGTGGTGACTCCTCTGTATTTGCCCCTTGTGGTGACTCCTCTGTATTTGCTCCTTGTGGTGACTCCTCTGTATTTGCTCTGTGTGGTGACCCCTCTGTAATTGCACCTTGTGGTGACCCCTCTGTATTTGCTCCTTGTGATGACCCCTCTGTAATTGCACCTTGTGGTGACTCCTCTGTATTTGCCCCTTGTTGTGACTCCTCTGTAATTGCTCCTTGTGGTGACTCCTCTGTATTTGCTCCTTGTGGTGACCCCTCTGTATTTGCTTCTTGTGGTGACTCCTCTGTATTTGCCCCTTGTGGTGACTCCTCTGTATTTGCACCTTGTGGTGACTCCTCTGTATTTGCTCCTTGTGGTGACTCCTCTGTATTTGCTCCTTGTGGTGACTCCTCTGTATTTGCTCCTTGTGGTGACTCCTCTGTATTTGCTTCTTGTGGTGACCCCTCTGTAATTGCACCTTGTGGTGACTCCTCTGTATTTGCTCCTTGTGATGACCCCTCTGTATTTGCACCTTGTGGTGACTCCTCTGTATTTGCACCTTGTGGTGACTCCTCTGTATTTGCACCTTGTGGTGACCCCTCTGTATTTGCTCCTTATGGTGCCTCCTCTGTATTTACACCTTGTGGTGACTCCTCTGTATTTGCTCCTTGTGGTGACCCCTCTGTATTTGCCTTGTGGTGACTCCTCTGTATTTGTCTCTTGTGGTGACCCCTCTGTATTTTCACCTTGTGGTGACCCCTCTGTATTTGCTCCTTGTGGTGACCCCTCTGCATTTGTCCCTTGTGGTGACTCCTCTGTATTTGCTCCTTGTGGTGACCCCTCTGTATTTGCACCTTGTGGTGACCCCTCTGTATTTGCACCTTGTGGTGACTCCTCTGTATTTTCACCTTGTGGTGACTCCTCTGTATTTGCTCCTTGTGGTGACCCCTCTGTATTTGATCCTTGTGGTGACTCCTCTGTATTTGCTCCTTGTGGTGACCCCTTTGTATTTGCACCTTGTAGTGACCCCTCTGTATTTGCACCTTGTGGTGACCCCTCTGTATTTGCACCTTGTGGTGACCCCTCTGTATTTGCTCCTTGTGGTGACCCCTCTGTATTTGCACCTTGTGGTGACCCCTCTGTATTTGCACCTTGTGGTGACCCCTCTGTATTTGCTCCTTGTGGTGACCCCTCTGTATTTGCACCTTGTGGTGACCCCTCTGTATTTGCACCTTGTGGTGACCCCTCTGTAATTGCACCTTGTGGTGACCCCTCTGTATTTGCACCTTGTGGTGACCCCTCTGTATTTGCTCCTTGTGGTGACTCCTCTGTATTTGCTCCTTGTGGTGACCCCTCTGTATTTGCTCCTTGTGGTGACTCCTCTGTATTTGCTCCTTGTGGTGACACCTCTGTATTTGCTTCTTGTGATGACCCCTCTGTATTTGCCCCTTGTGGTGACTCCTCTGTATTTGCTCCTTGTGATGACCCCTCTGTATTTGCCCCTTGTGGTGACTCCTCTGTATTTGCTCCTTGTGGTGACCCCTCTGTATTTGCTCCTTGTGGTGACCCCTCTGTATTTGCTCCTTGTGGTGACCCCTCTGTATTTGCTCCTTGTGGTGACTCCTCTGTATTTGCCCCTTGTGGTGACTCCTCTGTATTTGCTCCTTGTGGTGACTCCTCTGTATTTGCTCTGTGTGGTGACCCCTCTGTAATTGCACCTTGTGGTGACCCCTCTGTATTTGCTCCTTGTGGGGACCCCTCTGTATTTGCTCCTTGTGGTGACCCCTCTGTAATTGCACCTTGTGGTGACCCCTCTGTATTTGCTCCTTGTGGTGACTCCTCTGTATTTGCTCCTTGTGGTGACCCCTCTGTATTTGCTCCTTGTGGTGACTCCTCTGTATTTGCTCCTTGTGGTGACACCTCTGTATTTGCTTCTTGTGATGACCCCTCTGTATTTGCCCCTTGTGGTGACTCCTCTGTATTTGCTCCTTGTGATGACCCCTCTGTATTTGCTCCTTGTGGTGACCCCTCTGTATTTGCTTCTTGTGGTGACTCCTCTGTATTTGCCCCTTGTGGTGACTCCTCTGTATTTGCTCCTTGTGGTGACTCCTCTGTATTTGCTCTGTGTGGTGACCCCTCTGTAATTGCACCTTGTGGTGACCCCTCTGTATTTGCTCCTTGTGATGACCCCTCTGTAATTGCACCTTGTGGTGACTCCTCTGTATTTGCCCCTTGTGGTGACTCCTCTGTATTTGCTCCTTGTGGTGACCCCTCTGTATTTGCTCCTTGTGGTGACCCCTCTGTATTTGCTCCTTGTGGTGACTCCTCTGTATTTGCCCCTTGTGGTGACTCCTCTGTATTTGCTCCTTGTGGTGACTCCTCTGTATTTGCTCCTTGTGGTGACTCCTCTGTATTTGCTCTGTGTGGTGACCCCTCTGTAATTGCACCTTGTGGTGACCCCTCTGTATTTGCTCCTTGTGATGACCCCTCTGTAATTGCACCTTGTGGTGACTCCTCTGTATTTGCCCCTTGTGGTGACTCCTCTGTATTTGCTCCTTGTGGTGACCCCTCTGTATTTGCTCCTTGTGGTGACCCCTCTGTATTTGCTCCTTGTGGTGACTCCTCTGTATTTGCCCCTTGTGGTGACTCCTCTGTATTTGCTCCTTGTGGTGACTCCTCTGTATTTGCTCTGTGTGGTGACCCCTCTGTAATTGCACCTTGTGGTGACCCCTCTGTATTTGCTCCTTGTGATGACCCCTCTGTAATTGCACCTTGTGGTGACTCCTCTGTATTTGCCCCTTGTTGTGACTCCTCTGTAATTGCTCCTTGTGGTGACTCCTCTGTATTTGCTCCTTGTGGTGACCCCTCTGTATTTGCTTCTTGTGGTGACTCCTCTGTATTTGCCCCTTGTGGTGACTCCTCTGTATTTGCTCCTTGTGGTGACTCCTCTGTATTTGCTCCTTGTGGTGACTCCTCTGTATTTGCTCCTTGTGGTGACTCCTCTGTATTTGCTTCTTGTGGTGACCCCTCTGTAATTGCACCTTGTGGTGACTCCTCTGTATTTGCTCCTTGTGATGACCCCTCTGTATTTGCACCTTGTGGTGACTCCTCTGTATTTGCACCTTGTGGTGACTCCTCTGTATTTGCACCTTGTGGTGACCCCTCTGTATTTGCTCCTTATGGTGCCTCCTCTGTATTTACACCTTGTGGTGACTCCTCTGTATTTGCTCCTTGTGGTGACCCCTCTGTATTTGCCTTGTGGTGACTCCTCTGTATTTGTCTCTTGTGGTGACCCCTCTGTATTTTCACCTTGTGGTGACCCCTCTGTATTTGCTCCTTGTGGTGACCCCTCTGCATTTGTCCCTTGTGGTGACTCCTCTGTATTTGCTCCTTGTGGTGACCCCTCTGTATTTGCACCTTGTGGTGACCCCTCTGTATTTGCACCTTGTGGTGACTCCTCTGTATTTTCACCTTGTGGTGACTCCTCTGTATTTGCTCCTTGTGGTGACCCCTCTGTATTTGATCCTTGTGGTGACTCCTCTGTATTTGCTCCTTGTGGTGACCCCTTTGTATTTGCACCTTGTAGTGACCCCTCTGTATTTGCACCTTGTGGTGACCCCTCTGTATTTGCACCTTGTGGTGACCCCTCTGTATTTGCACCTTGTGGTGACCCCTCTGTATTTGCTCCTTGTGGTGACCCCTCTGTATTTGCACCTTGTGGTGACCCCTCTGTATTTGCACCTTGTGGTGACCCCTCTGTATTTGCTCCTTGTGGTGACCCCTCTGTATTTGCACCTTGTGGTGACCCCTCTGTATTTGCACCTTGTGGTGACCCCTCTGTAATTGCACCTTGTGGTGACCCCTCTGTATTTGCACCTTGTGGTGACCCCTCTGTATTTGCTCCTTGTGGTGACTCCTCTGTATTTGCTCCTTGTGGTGACCCCTCTGTATTTGCCCCTTGTGGTGACTCCTCTGTATTTGCCCCTTGTGGTGACCCCTCTGTATTTGCTCCTTGTGGTGACCCCTCTGTATTTGCACCTTGCCATGACAGTGTTTTGATGTGGTGGTCCTTCATCCACACATTGATTGACCTAGCTGTGTGGCATGGAGCATTGTCCTGCTGGAAAAAAACAGTCCTCAAAGTTGGGGAACATTGCCTGAGCAGAAGGAAGCAACTGTTTTCCAGGATAATTCTGAATGCTGCTTGATTCATACGTCCTTCGCAAAGTTTAATCGGCCCAATTCAGTGGAGAGTGGCTTTCGCCCTCTGCCGGTCTGAAGGTCTGTTGTCCCCAATGTCTTCTGCTTGACCTTGTTGTAATCAGGGCTGTGGAGTTGGTAAGCCAAACCTTCGACTCCGACTCCTCAATTTCCCTTACACCGACTCCTACATATATTGCTTATATTTAAGTGAAAAATGTATTGTAGTACAATGTGAACATCAGACATTTCATCATTTTTATGATACAATAATCAAGCTATTTGGATAGAACATAAAATATGTTTATTGGATACAACTTTGGAACACAAAAAACTGTAATAAATTGTAAATATGTAATACACTATGTAACAGATTACATATACTGTATATCTTGGATATACATATATATTATTATTTATTAGTTTGTGTTCTAAAGTTGTATTCCAATGAATATATTTTGTTCTATCTAAATATCTTGATTATTGTATCATAAAAATGATTAAATGTCTGATGTTCACATTGCACTACAATAATTTTTCACTTAAATATAAGCAATATACTAAAGGTTATTTAGTATGTTTTTGTTGAAAACTGTTGTTTGCCACTTCCTTAGTTTATTACATAGTGTGTGTGTGTATATATATATATATAAACACACTATGTAATAAACTATGTAAGTGGCAAACAACAGTTTTCAACAAAAACATACTAAATAAGGCTGCTTTCACACTACGTCTTTTTAACAAGCGTCCTGAACGTTTTTTTAACGCAAAAACGGATCTAGTGCAAATGCGTTTTCATTTCAATGCATTTGCAATGGACTCGCGTTAACATGCGTTCACCTGCGTTTGCGTGCGTTATAGTGAGGATCCAGCGACTTGCAGTTTTTTAACATCTTTCAAAAACGCTACTTGTAGCGTTTTTGAGCTGCGTCCAAATACCTGCAAATCGCTGGATCCTGACTAAACAGCATGCAAACGCATGTGAACGCTGGCATGCTGATAGGCAGGATCCTGCTTGCTCTACTGAGCATGCCCAGAACCAGTCTCGCGTGATCAGTCCCTCTCTCTCCTACCTCTCTGTCTCTCCCCCTCCCTCTCCTCCACCTGAGAGCTGCGGACACTCGTAACCAAGGTAAATATCGGGTAACCACTTATCTTAGTTACCCGATGTTTACGTTGGTTACGTGTGCAGGGAGCCCGGCTCCTAGCAGCTGCAGACGCTCGTAACCAAAGTAAATATCGGGTATCCAAGCAAGTATACCCGATGTTTACCTTGGTTACGAACCTCCGCAGTTGTAAGAAGCCGGCTCCCAGTCTGGCACGTTTAGTTCCCATCACTCCCGATCACATGACTCCAATGCCCGCCCCTAAACATCAAGTGACAGGATCCTGCAAAGTAACACATGCGTTTGCATGCGTTTTTTGCTGTAAAAGCAGGATCCGCTTTTGCAGCAAAAAAACGTTCAGGACGCATGTTAAAAAGACGTAGTGTGAAAGCAGCCTAACATTCGTGCAGTCTGTGAATTTGTTCTAAGAAATAGATTTGCTTCCATCTGATTCTCCTTCATAGGTGACCTCAAATCTGACCTAATAATTTTAAGGCTAGAGAACAACCTTAACCTAGAGAGCAAAGTCATAAAAGTCATAACCACATGGGCAACATCTCTAACAATTTCCGGGTATAAAGGAATTGCCTCATACACAGTCAGTTTTGATGAACGGTTGAATTTTTCTATTTCTTTGAGAGCAAGTGAAAAGTTTTGCTGAAATCTGGTTAATCTGCTGCTATAGGAGACGGAGTGATATCTTTTTCCTTGCGGCAACACTTTGCCTGCTCCATGTCATCCAAATACTTGTCAAAATTAAACTCCTCTTCTGATGAGGATGAAGATATGGCAGCAGTAGCACTGTCGGGACCAAAGTCCTCTTGCGCCTGGCAGTCCTGTAGCCGCTCATCCTAACTGCTATCTCAGTCAGAGCTTCTTTTCCTTTAGTAAGCTGTTGATCATCAAGCAGTATATGATGACTTGGGTCCACATAAACAGCTGCCAGAAGAATTTTATTTTCCAATAGCTGTGTTTCCCTCCGTTTCATTGAAGCAGAAATGCCATCTGCGATTAAACCTCCTCTTTGGGACAGGCAAAATAGCAAGTTCTTCCACTCCCTTATGAAAATGCCAGGAGTTAAATCCTCAGCTTGTAATTTTTTAGTCAAGGTAAATGGGTGATTAAACAATTCCTTCAATTCAGCCACCTGTGTCCATTCACCTTCATTTAGAGTTACCTGAGGATTCACCATATCTATAAGAAACGATTTTAGTTCACGCAATCGCTCAATCATTAAATAAGTGCTGCCTCACCGAGTGGCTTGATCAACAATTGCACCTTTTCCAGCATGTCTCTTCAAGATGGAATCAATTTTAGGGGTTCTGGCGGCAATAACCAATTTCCTCACTTTTCCAATCAGATTTCCAGCATGTCCCTCTTGCAGACTATCTCTTATTGCCAGCTGCAGCGTGTGCACAACACAGCGCATGTGATGAATATGAAAGTGTTTTGAAGCAGCTTCAACAAGATCATCTAATCCTAAAGTATCATTTTGCTGTTCTGTTGTAATATCTGCTTGTTCCTCAGTTACATGAGCAGCGCTGTGGCTCCATCTCACACATACTGAATCCTACATTCTCTTCTAGCTGTTGTTCATTACTCTCATTCATCAGTTTAATTGCACTTATCTTTGAAGCATTGTACTTTACAATAGCAAGAACCTGTTCTTTTTTGAGTTCGTAATCTTGCAGAACTTTTTCCACTAAGGCCTGGAGAAACTGGCTGCTGTGATGAGCTTTAGTATCTTTTACTGCCAGTGACTTGGTAATTTCTTTCTTCTCACAAACATATCGAACATTGATGGCAAAATAATTCAGTGACATGCAGTGACTCTGGGATCCCAGCAAAGGCAATGGGGGAAAAGATAGGACATTCAGACACAGTTTCTTGAGGATCTGTTTTTGGGCTCAAAAATAGACCCACACAAAGAATGAGCAGTCAGTTTTTCTAATCTGCTTTTGCTATTGAAAGCATTATTTATGAACTCAAAAACCTTTCAGGTGATGCGATTTTTTAAAAAGCTGATCTGCTTTTGCAGCTGAAAAACGTATCCTCAAAAAACGCCGCAAAAACACTGTGTGTGAATGTAGCCTTAGATCAGGAATAGAACAGCCATTTATAAAACAGTTCATAACTTTCCCAAATTCCTATGAAAAAATATTCAGCACATTCTGCATTGCACTACTGTCCCCAATTTATTATATATGTTAGGAGTTGGAGTCAGTGCATTTTATACCAACTCAGACTCCACCAAGATGAGCTCCGACTCCGACTCCACAGCCCTGGTTGTAATGGACTGCCATCTTAGAAATTTTAAGGATGGAGGCAACATGACGCTCACTGTATCCCTCTGCCAGTAAAGCCAGAACTGAGCCCTTCTCTTCCTCACTCAAGACTGTTCTTTTAGTTATGTTTTCATTCCCATTACTTTTGGGATATTCCGTGCACTTCTGTCCAGATAGATAGCTTTATATATACACATATATATATATATCAGTGTCTGTCCGTGGAATTTGCACCGTCACATTTACAATCACAAAATTTTGCAGACACCCCATGTGACTCAGGGAAAGTCATAGACTATGTGTTGATGGGAAAATTTAACTCCGCGCTTTAGTTACTCTCCAAAATCCTGCCTCCATTAAACTGAATAGAGGTGGGACCTACAGGCTACTAATAGCAACGGTCAGTGGATGCTATAGGAACAAAATAAACTGTTAGTATAAGAAACTTATGTGTGAGGTAATATGATGTTGGTGGTGAGACGGATAAAGAGAGACAGAGACAGAGACAGCCCGGGCAAACAGACAGCCCGGGCAAACAGACAGCCCGGGCAAACAGACAGCCCGGGCAAACAGACAGCCCGGGCAAAGAGACAGCCCGGGCAAAGAGACAGCCCGGGCAAAGAGACAGCCCGGGCAAAGAGACAGCCCGGGCAAAGAGACAGCCAGGGCAAAGAGACAGCCAGAGCAAAGAGACAGCCAGAGCAAAGAGACAGCCAGAGCAAAGAGACAGCCCGGGCAAAGAGACAGCCCGGGCAAAGAGACAGCCAGGGCAAAGAGACAGCCCGGGCAAAGAGACAGCCAGGGCAAAGAGACAGACCTGGAAAGAGACAGCCAGGGCAAAGAGACAGCCAGGGCAAAGAGACAGACCTGGAAAGAGACAGCCAGGGCAAAGAGACAGCCAGAGCAAAGAGACAGCCCGGGCAAAGAGACAGCCCGGGCAAAGAGACAGCCAGAGCAAAGAGACAGCCAGAGCAAAGAGACAGCCAGAGCAAAGAGACAGCCCGGGCAAAGAGACAGACCTGGAAAGAGACAGCCAGGGCAAAGAGACAGCCAAGGCAAAGAGACAGCCCGGGCAAAGAGACAGCCCGGGCAAAGAGACAGCCAGGGCAAAGAGACAGCCAGGGCAAAGAGACAGCCAGGGCAAAGAGACAGCCAGGGCAAAGAGACAGCCAGGGCAAAGAGACAGCCCGGGCAAAGAGACAGCCCGGGCAAAGAGACAGCCAGGGCAAAGAGACAGCCAGGGCAAAGAGACAGCCAGGGCAAAGAGACAGCCAGGGCAAAGAGACAGCCAGGGCAAAGAGACAGCCAGGGCAAAGAGACAGACACAGAGATGGAGACAGACACAGAGATGGAGACAGACACAGAGATGGAGACAGACACAGAGATGGAGACAGACACAGAGATGGAGACAGACACAGAGATGGAGACAGACACAGAGATGGAGACAGACACAGAGATGGAGACAGACACAGAGATGGAGACAGACACAGAGATGGAGACAGATAGACTGACAAATACAGACAGACACAGAAACAGACAAAGACACAGACAGACTGGGAGAGAGACAGAGACAGTTACTATACCAGGCAACGCCGGGTACTACAGCTAATATATATATATATAGATATACTGTATATCTATATATATATATATCGGAGCTATGTGTGCATATATAGATGTATATATAGAACATCGGAGCTGTATCTCTCAGACACTTTCTCCTCAGATTTTCCGATTTCTGTTGATGTTTTGTTTTGGCGCCAAGTCCTCTCGGTTGGACTGTACCACCTCCCGGATGAGGGAGGGGGAGTCGTTCCTCTTCCTGTCTCCTCACAGCTCGGAGCGGCAGCCCCGGTGTCTCCTGCTCCTCCGTTCTCTCCTGTATCCTTGTTTCCGCCATCCCGCCCCTTCCTGGTTGCTGCCCCGGCGTCCCAGAGAGAAGCTCCTCCCCCCGCCACTTGCTCCGGTCCGCGTCGCCTCAGAAGGAGGAGACCGCCGCCATTTTGTCACCTGGCGGGAGACTGAACGGCGACACCGGAGAGCGGCCGCGGGACACACAGAGGGCCCGGAACGTCACACGCGGAGTCCGGAGCCGCCGGCAGCCATGTACATCAAACAGGTGAGTCCGGGGCTGCGGCCTGCACTGTCCGCGTCCACCTCACCCACGCTGGGACTTGTAGTCCCTCATCTACCACCTGATGAAGCGTCTCCTCCCAGCGTGCACTGCGTTATGGCCTCGCCCCGTGCTGGGACTTGTAGTCCTGCAGCTGAAAGCGCCGTAATAAGTGCACAGATCAGGAGAAAAGAAGTTCTGCAGCAGCTGCCTTGTGCTGCCGTCCTGGCCGCTTTCCAGATGCTGCAGATGAAAGGGGCCGAAAACCGCACAAAGCGGATAGTGCTCACAGCTGAGGGCTCGTTACAGTGTATCAGTGCAGACAGTGCCCCGAGCTGTGCACATCTCCCCGCTTCCCCGGTCTGAGGGTTTGGTACAATGTATCAGTGCAGACGAGGATCACGTGGGTCACAGCCAAAGGACCCGAAGATCGAAAGCAGATCGGGGTTCATGTCACTTTACCATTATGGACCCCTGAGGTGACGACACCGGGGTCTCGTCAGGTTCTTCTCTCTTCACCGTTGCAGACCCCCGGAGTGATCACAGCGGGGTCTCTTTAGGTTCTTCTCTCTTTACCATTACGGACCCCCGGAGCGATCACAGCGGGGTCTCTCTAGGTTCTTCTCTCTTTACCATTACGGACCCCTGGAGCGATCACAGCGGGGTCTCGTCCGGTTCTTCTCACTTTACCGTTACGGACCCCCGGAGCGATCACAGCGGGGGTCTCGTCAGGTTCTTCTCACTTTACCATTACGGACCCCCGGAGTGATCACAGCGGGGTCTCGTCAGGTTCTTCTCTCTTTACCATTACGGACCCCTGGAGCGATCACAGCGGGGTCTCTTTAGGTTCTTCTCTCTTTACCATTACGGACCCCTGGAGCGATCACAGCGGGGTCTCGTCCGGTTCTTCTCACTTTACCGTTACGGACCCCCGGAGCGATCACAGCGGGGTCTCGTCAGGTTCTTCTCACTTTACCATTACGGACCCCCGGAGTGATCACAGCGGGGTCTCGTCAGGTTCTTCTCTCTTTACCATTACGGACCCCCGGAGCGGTCACAGTGGGGTCTCGTCAGGTTCTTCTCTCTTTACCATTACGGACCCCCGGAACGATCACAGCGGGGTCTCGTCAGGTTCTTCTCTCTTTACCATTACGGACCCCCAGAACGATCACAGCGGGGTCTAGTCAGGTTCTTCTCACGTTACCGTTGCAGACCCCCGGAGTGATCACAGCGGGGTCTTGTCAGTTTCCTGTCCCTTTACGTTTTTGCCACGTTTGACTCCGCCATTTGCCGCTTATTCGTTGTGACTGCAGTGAGTGCAGCGTTGGCCCCTTGCAGCCCTGTGACCTGGATATCTCCATCATGGGGTGGCTCAGGAGCTTATATACCGCCGGCGTGCAGAGCGAGGTCCAATCACCGCTGGGTAATTGCCGTGAGGCGTATGAGCGCCCATCACCCCTACACCAAGCAAAAAAGATTGCGGGTTGCCATAGCTGCCCAGTGCCCCTTCACCGCCATCTTGGTCCTCCTGTGACTCCACGCATCAAGATTTTCACTGTATACTATATATCATGAGGTCCATTAGGTATGAGAGCAATAATCCTAGTTCACTCAAGTATATGGAGTCAAAATAGTGTGACCATGGAGACAAAACGTCATAAAAATCAATTCCAAGTTTATTAATTACAGAGACATAAAACTAGATACAGGTGCCTCAGACACAGGGACAGCACCAACGAGCACATCACAGTGTACATGATAGTAGGAGGGAGGGGAAATAAATACACTCGTTAATCGGCTGTGTATTATCACAATATTAAATGGTAAAATTCACGCATTTATCCAAACAATCTAGTGTCGCTGTGTAGCCTTTACATTAAATCAACAGCTCAGTGTGTTAGAAAACAAGTTCCCGCATCGCTCCGTCCATGGAACATTGGAAAAACAATATTTCGGGTCTGAGATAATGGTGACAATCTGCATAATGTTTGTTACTGCAGATCTGATTACCTGCGGTCACTAGGAGCCTGAATATGACCCCTCCAGGACACTTGTACCTTTTTGTGTCTTTACGGCACCAGTAACTTACCGTATTTTTCGCTTTATAAGATGCACTTTTCCTCCCACAAATTTGGGAGGAAAATGGGGGGTGCGTCTTATAATCCGAATATAGCGGTACCTGGGGGTCCTGTCTGTGCGGCGGCCGGGTGTCTGTGGCTGCGTGCAAGCGGCCGGGTACCTGTGCTTGCGTGCGGGCGGCAGCCGGGTGCTGTGTGCGGGCGGCAGCCGGGTGCTGTGTGCGGGCGGCAGCCGGGTGCTGTGTGCGGGCGGCAGCCGGGTGCTGTGTGCGGGCGGCAGCCGGGTGCTGTGTGCGGGCGGCAGCCGGGTGCTGTGTGCGGGCGGCAGCCGGGTGCTGTGTGCGGGCGGCAGTCGGGTGCTGTGTGCGGGCGGCAACCGGGTGCTGTGTGCGGGCGGCAGCTGGCCGCTGACCCGCCGCGCCTGCCAGCACAACCTCTGCCTCCTGTGACCCTGCTTCACAACCACTGCTGCCCCCCTCCGGTAAGAGAACACCGGAGTATAAGACGGACCCCATTTTTCTTTTTTTTTTTACCTTTTTTATGTCTAAATTTGGGGTGCGTCTTATAATCCGGTGCGTCTTATAAAGCGACAAATACGGTATATATGACTTGTGTTTTTTTTTAATTTATATTTCCCTGTATAAATGTTACATCTGGCCGCTGCGTGTGTGAAACCAGCCATAGTGATTCAGGTGGGCACAATTATCTACACATGAAGGCACATTGACTGATGTTTTCACTACACATGGTGGGATATACAATTCATCTTAGGCTACTTTCACACATCCGGCTTGAGCTCTGCGGCTCAATCCGGCTGTGAAGCCTATGCAACGGATGCGGTGAAAACACTGCATCCTTTGCATACGTTTTTTACATGCGGCCGGTCCGGTTTTTGCCGCTTGCGGCATGCTACTGAGCATGCGCAGTGGCAAAAACCGCATGCGGCGGCCGGATGCGGTTTTTGCCGCATCGCGCCGCATCCGGCATTCATAGGGATGCATTGGGAAAAGCGCCGCATCGGCCGGATGCGGCGCGATGCGTTTTTTTTTTTGCCGGAGCAAAAAAACGTGCCAGGGAACGTTCCATCCGGCCGCCGCATCGGCTAAATCTGCCGCATGCGGCAAAAGCCGGACCGAACGCAAACCCATGCGGCACAATGCGGCACTAATTAAAGTCTATGCAGGAAAAAAAAAACGGTTGCGGTTTTCCTGCAAAGTGCCGGATTGTGCTGCATTGCAAAAGCCGGATGTGTGAAAGCAGCCTTAGGCTACTTTCACACATCCGGATTTTTGCTCTGCGGCACAATACGGCGTTCTGCAGAAAAACCGCAACCGGCTTTTGTAACGCCGGTTGCAGTTTTTTTTGCATAGACTTACATTAGTGCCGTATTGTGCCGCAGGGGCTTGCGTTCGGTCCGGTTTTTGCCGCATGCGGCAGATTTAGCCGATGCGGCGGCCGGATCGAACGTTCCCTGCAACGTTTTTTGCTCCGGCAAAAAACACCGCATCGCGCCGCATCCGGCCGCTGCGGCGCATTTTTCAATGCATACCTATGGAGGCCGGATGCGGCGCGATGCGGAAAAAACCCCATCCGCTCGCCGCATGCGTTTTTTTCCACTGCGCATGCTCAGTAGCATACCGCAACCGGAAAAAACCGGACGGGACGCATGTAAAAACTTATGCAAAGGATGCGTTGTTTTCGCCGCATCCGTTGCATAGTTTTCACAGCCGGATTGAGCCGCAGTGCTCAAACCGGATGTGTGAAAGTAGCCTTACAGATCAGAACTGTGCATGTTACAATAGGGTCACCAGTGGTCACGTGAACATGGCCTAAAAGTGAGTGCACACGAGGGCACGCTGCGGGTCTTCCAGGCAGCGGCTCTGCAGCTCGTCACAAGAGTAACTTTGTGGGTGAGAATTCTTATTAAATCTCATCCAATCTGGGTGGAACGTCTGCACCGTAAACTGACCGGCAGTGCGGCCCCTCCATCTGACACATCAGTATATGCTGCAGATCTGCAATATGAAGGGTGAGAGCCCCGACTTTTCAGCTTAGATGGGTTGTGTGGGGACAGGGAGTGTTGTTTTCTTTGCTGTTTATGGTAAGTAATGATCTGTTCTCTCCTCCCAGGTGATTATCCAGGGCTTCCGTAGCTACAGAGATCAGACCATCGTGGACCCCTTTAGTTCAAAGCACAATGTGATTGGTAAGTCATTATATAGGGCTACTTACATATTCCGATAATCGGGAATCGCACACAGCACTGATCGCTGACAGACTGGTAAAACGCTTGTTTGTTGGTGGATTGGATGGTTCACCTGGGCCATGAAGTCATTGTTGGCAGCATCACATCCCCTGTTTACATGGAGCAAAGTGCTGGGAGCAACAAACATAGGACCCTACTGCTCTGTCCTTCTGGGTAAATGAGGTTATAAGCAAGCACCAGCGACAGTCACCGATCGTTCCTGGGCAGAAATCGTTAAATCACTCTTAACACGCAAAAAGTCATGAGGGGATCACATGAGCAGCGGACCCCTAACTGCTGCTGTACTCTGATGTGCAGACCCCTGACTGCTGCTGTACTGTGTGATGGGCGGACCCCTAACTGCTGCTGTACTATGCGATGGGCGGACCCCTAACTGCTGCTGTACTGTGTGATGGGCGGACCCCTAACTGCTGCTGTACTGTGTGATGGGCGGACCCCTAACTGCTGCTGTACTGTGTGATGGGCGGACCCCTAACTGCTGCTGTACTGTGTGATGGGCGGACCCCTAACTGCTGCTGTACTGTGTGATGGGCGGACCCCTAACTGCTGCTGTACTGTGTGATGGGCGGACCCCTAACTGCTGCTGTACTGTGTGATGGGCGGACCCCTAACTGCTGCTGTAGTGTGTGATGGGCGGACCCCTAACCGCTGCTGTAGTGTGTGATGGGCGGACCCCTAACCGCTGCTGTAGTGTGTGATGGGCGGACCCTTAACCGCTGCTGTACTGTGTGATGGGCGGACCCCTAACTACTGCTGTACTGTGTGATGTGCGGACCCTGGACTGCTGCTGTACTGTGTGATGTGCGGACCCCGGACTGCTGCTGTACTGTGTGATGTGCAGACCCCTAACTGCTACTGTATTGTTTGATGGGCGGACCCCTAACTGCTGCTGTACTGTGTGATGGGCGGACCCCTGACCGCTGCTCGCAGTAACTAATGTCTGATTATTCTTTTATTTCAGTGGGAAGAAATGGATCCGGCAAAAGTAACTTTTTCTACGGTAAGTTCTGCCGCTTCCCCCTGCGCCTGCCGTTCGCTGTGTACTTCTATAGTGATTCTTGCTGTGTACATGGAGATTGGTGGATGCAGAGGTCCAGGTATATTATTGTTGGGCAGACTGGACGGCATTAACCCCTTTTCTTCAGCGCTCTATTGGGAGACCCAGACGATTGGGGTATAGCTACTGCCTCCGGAGGCCACACAAAGCACTACACTAAAAAGTGCTAGGCCCCTCCCCTTCTGGCTATACCCCCCCCGTGGTATCACGGGTTCTCCAGTTTTCAAGCTTTGTGCGAAGGAGGTCAGACATCCATGCATAGCTCCACAGATTTTAGTCAGCAGTAGCTGCTGACTATTTCGGATGGAAGAAAAGAGGGCCCATATAGGGCCCCCAGCATGCTCCCTTCTCACCCGTTGATGGTGTTGTAAGGTTGAGGTACCTATTGCTGGTACGGAGGCTGGAGCCCACATGCTGCTTTCCTTCCACATCCCCCTGAGGGGCTCTGAGGAAGTGGGATCCTGCCGGCCTCAAAGCTCTGACGCCGGGCTCCATCCACAGACCCATTTGAACCTGCTGGATACGGAGCTGGAGTACCGTTCAGGGACATGGCCCTGCACCATTACAGGTACTCTGTGTCCCCGGACACACAGACACAGCACACTCCAGACTTGCTGGGTGTGCTAGTGCGCCGGGGACAGTAAAGGGTTACAGTCACTGCAGCTTTGCTGAGTGACTTTGTGTATTGGGAACTACCGCGCCGGACGCTCCGGGAGCGGCGGCGCGGCTGGGACTTGTAGTTCGCCGGGGACTGGGCGCCGACCGCGCTTTTACGGCGGCGGCGCTTATAAATCCAGTCCCCGGCTTCTGCGGCCTAGTGCCGCTTCGTTCCCGCCCCCTCCCTGTCACTCAGGGAAGGGGACAGGCGCTGAGCAATCAGCAGCGCCGAGGGCTGGAGCCTTATTTACATGCTCCAGCCCTCTCACTGCACACTGTCGGACGCCGGATTCCCGCTCTGATTTGGGGCACGCCCACGGCCCGCCCCTCCTCACACGAGCTGGGGAAGACGCCGGCAGCCATTACTGCAGTACGAGCTCGGACTTTCGGCAACCAGGCAGGACTATGGCGACCATACACCCGCTTATAGGCGGGCGGTAAGCGGCACACATAGTGCTGACCCCAATATATACTGCAGTGTGTACATGTGTATTTTAACTGCATAGGTCGCTATATGCCCGCTTGGAGAGCGACACATCAGCAGCAGGAAAGCAGGTGTGCTAAGGCACAGGCTTTCTATGCTGCTTGTATTGCACGTACTGAAGTGTTCATTTGTATTTATGCTTGTATGCTATACATTGCACTGTACAGTCGCTAGTCTTAGCTATATTCTCCTGGAATGGCTAGACTACAGCAGCAGAAAACCAAGGGTGCTGGGGCACAGGTTTTTTTCTATGCTGCTTGTATTGCATGGGCTGCAGTGTGCATTTGTACTTGTGCTTGTATGCTATGCATCGCACTGTATGGTCACTCTTCTGGGCTATATTCCCCTAGATGACTAGTCTACAGCAGCAGAAGAGCAGGGGTGCCAGGGCATAGGCTTCTATGCTGCTTGTATTGCTTGTGCTGCAGTGTTCATTTGTACTTTATGCTTGTATGCTATACATTGCACTGTACGGTCACCATTCTTGGCTATACACTTCTAGATGGCTAGTCGGCAGCGGCAAAAAAGCAACACAGATTTTCAGTGCTGTTTTTACTACATGGGATGCTTTTCATGACACCGTCCCATTGTGTGCATGCTCCCCTGTAGCACTTCGTCTGCCGGGGTCTCTAGCACTTCGTCTGCCGGGGTCTCTACTAGTCGTGGCCAAAGAAACCACCTGTCAACCCTGTCCAAGGACAGGGACGGAGTTGCAGTTTCGACAGATATATTGTCATAAGATAGAGACTTGCAGTCCAGACAGGCCATGGGCAATCTTCCTGACCAACCTCATTTGGAACGGGGGGGTCCCAGGAGGACTCTCTGTATGATAAGGCAGCTCTCCAGGACTTTGATCCTGACATCGCTCTCAATCCGGATACACCGGATGGTAACGCCATACGGAATGATCCTATAGCGTCCATCAATGGAAGGTTGGATCTTTCTCCCTCAGCTCCCCCAGTGGAGGAGTCAGCTTCACAGCAGGAGAAGTCCCTTTTCAGTATCTCAAACGGATGTTGAGTATTTTTCTGGCCACGCTGACTTCAGAGAAGCAGTCCAGAAACACCACGCTTACCAGATAAGCGTTTTCTCCAAACGTTTTTTAAAGATACGCGTTATCCCTTTTCCCCTGACGTGGTCAAGCGCTGGACCCAGGGTCAAAAGGTGGATTCTCCAATCTCCAGGCTTGCGTCTAGAGACATAGTTGCACTGGAGATGGGGCTTCACTTAAAGTTGCCATTCACAGACAGATGGACTCTGGTTGAAATCTGTCTAGGAGGCTATCGGCGTGTCGGTTGCTCCGGCATTCACAGCCGTATAGGCAACCTAACCTGTTCAGCTGTTCTTGCGCAGCTGGCCTTGAGCACATGTACATCTGTACCGCAGAGGCGTCCGTAACCCCGCAATGTCTGCACTGCGACTTACCCTATTAAAGCTGTCCTAAAAGTACAGTCGAGGTTTCGGTCCTTCCCAAGCTCGGGCAGGTCCCAATTGTCCTCGTGCAAAAGGGCTACAAAACCTCAGACGGGCGCAGATTCCGGCCGGGCTCAATCACGCCCAAGGAAGGCAGCCGGAGGAACCGCTACCAAGGCGGTCTCCTCATGACTCTCAGCTCTCTCTCTCTCTCTCCGCATCCGCGGTTGATGGCAGACTTCCCCGCCTTTGGCGACATTTAGCTGCCACAGGTCACAGACCGGTGGGTGACGGACATTGTGCTCACGTGCACAGGACAGTGTTCTGTTCTCGTCCTCCGACTCCATTATTCAGAACGGCCCCACCTCCCCACCGAGCAGATGCCCTGCTGCAGGCGGTGGACGCTCTAAGAGCAGAAGGAGTGGTGATCCCTGTCCCCCCTCAGGAACGAGGGCGAGGGTTTGTACTCCAATCTCTTTGTGGCTCCAAAACAGGACGGCTCCTTCCGTCCTGTTCTGGACCTAAAACTGCTCAACAATCATGTGCACGCCAGGCGGTTCCGGATGGAATCCCTCCGATCCGTCATTACCTCAATGTCTCGAGGAGACTTCCTTGCCTCAACAGACATCAAAGATGCCTATCTCCACGTGCCAATTGCTACGGAGCACCAACGTTTTTTCTACGTTTTGTGATAGGAGACGACCATCTTCAGTTCGTAGCTCTGCCATTCGGTCTGGCGACAACCCCACGGGTGTTCACCAAGATCATGGCAGCAGTGGTAGCAGTCTTGCACTCTCAGGGACACTCGGTGATCCCTTACTTGGACGATCTACTCGTCAAGGCACCCTCCCTCGAGGCATGCCAACGCAGCCTGAATGTTACGCTGGAGACTCTCCAGACTTTCGGGTGGATCATCAATTTGGCAAGGTCAAATCTGTCACCGACTCAATCACTAACGTATCTCGGCATGGAGTTTCACACTCTATCAGCGATAGTGAAGTTTCCGCTGAACAAGCAGCGTTCACTGCAGACAGAGGTGCAGTCTCTCCTTCAAGGCCAGTCGCACCCCTTAAGGCGCCTCATGCACTTCCTAGGGAAGATGGTGGCAGCCATGGAGGCAGTTCCCTTTGCGCAGTTTCATCTGCGCCAACTTCAATGGGACATTCTCCGCCAATGGGACGGGCAGTCAACCTCCCTGGACAGGAAAGTCTCTTTTTCCCAGACGGCCAAGGACTCTCTGCAATGGTGGCGTATTTCCACCTCATTGTCACAGTGAAGATCCTTCCTACCCCCATCCTGGGCAGTAGTCACGACAGATACGAGTCTGTCAGGGTGGGGAGCAGTTTGTCTCCGCCACAGGGCTCAGGGGACGTGGACTCAGCAGGAGTCCACCCTTCAGATCAATGTTCTGGAAATCAGGGCAGGGTATCTTGCCCTACTAGCTTTCCAGCAGTGGCTAGAAAGAGCGCAGATCCGACTCCAGTCGGACAACTCCACAGTGGTGGCATACATCAACCACCAAGGAGAGACGCGCAGTCGGCAAGCCTTCCAGGAAGTCCGGCGAATCCTCATGTGGGTGGAGGACACAGCATCCACCATATCCGCAGTTCACATCCCGGGCGTAGAAAACTGGGAAGCAGACTTCCTCAGTCGCCAGGGTATGGACGCAGGGGAATGGTCCCTTCACCCGGACGTGTTTCAGGAAATCTGTCGCCGCTGGGGGGTGCCGGACGTCGACCTAATGGCGTCTCGGCACAACAACAAGGTCCCGGCATTTATGGCACGATCGCGCGATCACAGAGCTCTGGCGGCAGACGCCTTAGTGCAAG
The DNA here is from genome assembly GCF_048569485.1 of Anomaloglossus baeobatrachus. Classification (NCBI taxonomy): domain Eukaryota; kingdom Metazoa; phylum Chordata; class Amphibia; order Anura; family Aromobatidae; genus Anomaloglossus; species Anomaloglossus baeobatrachus. Next base: position 12,824,348 of record NC_134357.1, on the reverse strand, counting down.
ATTGGTCGCAGTTCCGGCTCCCATATGTGTTTCCACCTCTGGCAATCTTGCCCAGAGTACTGCGCAAAAATCAGATCCGATTGCAGCCGCGTCATACTCGTCGCCCCAGACTGGCCGAGGAGATCGTGGTACCCGGATCTGTGGCATCTCACGGTCGGCCGACCGTGGTCACTACCAGGCCGGCCAGACTTACTGTCCCAAGGGCCGTTTTTCCATCGGAATTCTGCGGCCCTGAACCTGACTGTGTGGCCATTGAGTCCTGGATCCTAGCGTCTTCAGGATTATCCCAAGGGGTCGTTGCCAACATGAAACAGGCTAGGAAGTCCACTTCTGCTAAGATCTACCACAGAACGTGGAAGATTTTCTTAACCTGGTGCTCGGCTCAGGGAGGGTCTCCCTGGCCATTTGCATTGCCTACTTTTCTTTCCTTCCTGCAATCGGGGTTAGAAAAGGGCTTGTCGCTCGGCTCCCTTAAGGGGCAAGTCTCGGCACTATCCGTGTTTTTTTTTCGGAAGCGTCTAGCACGTCTTTCTAAGGTGCGCACGTTCCTACAGGGGGTCTGTCATATCGTACCCCCGTACAAGCGGCCGTTAGATCCATGGGATCTCAACAGGGTACTAGTTGCTCTCCAGAAGCCGCCTTTCGAGCCTCTGAAGGAAGTTTCATTTTCTCGCCTGTCACAGAAGGTGGCGTTTCTCGTTGCGATCACATCGCTTCGGCGAGTGTCTGAGCTGGCAGCTCTGTCATCCAAGGCTCCCTTCCTGGTGTTCCACCAGGACAAGGTAGTGCTGCGCACCATTCCGGAGTTTCTCCCTAAGGTCGTATCTTCATTTCATCTTAATCAGGATATATCCTTGCTTTCCTTTTGTCCTCATCCGGTTCACCGGTATGGAAAGGACTTACGTTTGTTAGATCTGGTGAGAGCACTCAGAATCTACTTTTCCCGCACGGCGCCCATGCGCCGTTCCGATGCATTTTTTTGTCCTTGTCGCTGGTCCGCGCAAGGGGTTGCAGGCTTCTAAAGCCACCCTGGCTCGATGGATCAAAGAACCAATTCTAGAGGCCTACCGTTCTGCGGGGCTTCCGGTTCCTTCAGGGCTAAAAGCCCACTCACCCAGAGCCGTGGGTGCGTCCTGGGCATTACGACACCAGGCTTCGGCTCAACAAGTGTGCCAGGCAGCTACCTGGTCCAGTCTGCACACTTTCACCAAGCATTATCAGGTGCATACCTATGCTTCGGCGGACGCCAGCTTAGGTAGAAGAGTCCTGCAGGCGGCAGTGACACCCCCGTAGGGGAGGGCTGTTTTGCAGCTCTAACATGCGGTATTTCTTTACCCACCCAGGGACAGCTTTTGGACGTCCCAATCGTCTGGGTCTCCCAATAGAGCGCTGAAGAAGAAGGGAATTTTGTTACTTACCGTAAATTCCTTTTCTTCTAGCTCTTATTGGGAGACCCAGCACCCGCCCTGTTGTCCTTCGGGATTTTTTTGTTGTTTGCGGGTACACATGTTGTTCATGTTGAACGGTTTTTCAGTTCTCCGATGTTACTCGGAGTTAATTTGTTTAAACCAGTTATTGGCTTTCCTCCTTCTTGCTTTGGCACTAAAACTGGAGAACCCGTGATACCACGGGGGGGTATAGCCAGAAGGGGAGGGGCCTAGCACTTTTTAGTGTAGTGCTTTGTGTGGCCTCCGGAGGCAGTAGCTATACCCCAATCGTCTGGGTCTCCCAATAAGAGCTAGAAGAAAAGGAATTTACGGTAAGTAACAAAATTCCCTTCATTGACTGCACACAATTATCCCATCGGACGTCTGTTTTCTCAGTATTTGCGATACTCTGTGATCGCCGTTTACACTGTCATGTGACACATAGCTGCCAGGTCTAACATGCACTGGGTGACATCCGGGGTAGGTAATAAACCTCCACCTGTGCAGGGATTAAAGATATTACACCCGAAAACAATAATTATAAAAAATATATATTAATAAGCATTACTCTACTTTTTATGGAGATACAGCGCACCAACTTTCCGTACTGCTTCCCGCTGACATCTCGTCCTTGTCATCCCGCACCTGTTGAATTCCTAATTGAAGTTTGCAGTCGGCGCTGTCTCCACATGCGTCTGGGGTCGGTTCTGGCTGTTACTGATGTGATTTCTTTTTCTTCTTTTTTATATAGCCATTCAGTTTGTGCTTAGTGATGAGTTCAGTCACCTGCGCCCGGAGCAGCGTCTGGCTCTCCTACACGTGAGTAACTCTGATTTATCTTGCATTCAAAATGTCCATATTATTCCCTGTTATCAGCCACTTCAGGCTGCAATTATCTTCGAGAAGATGAGTGGCAAGCCTCGTCACACAACTTGTGCTCCGTAACAACCCCAATATGTTATTCACTTTTTGGGAAGAACACATTTCTCTTGCCTTTCAGGAGGGAACGGGCCCTCGAGTCATTTCTGCCTTTGTGGAAATCATATTTGACAACTCTGACAACCGTCTGCCGGTGAGAAATGCCACGTATAAGTTATCCATCTATCACTCTGCTAGGGTGACATGCTTTTATTAATTACAAGTATATTTTATCTTTCACTAGATTGACAAAGAGGAGGTTTCCCTGCGAAGAGTTATCGGGGCCAAAAAAGATCAGTATTTCCTGGACAAGAAAATGGTGACGTAAGTGTTCGCGGTGAATCGCACCAGATGTCGTAGACCTAGAGAGCAGCCGTGTTATACCAGTTCTGCATCCAGACCGCGCTGCTAATAAAGGGGTTTAGAAAAGTAATAGGTCTTCTGCCGCTATGGGGGGTCCGTGCCGAGATTGGTTTTCTTTGTTGGTTGTACACTGCTGAGGCCATAACACCTGGGTAGACACCCCGGACACCATTAACACCAGCGGGGACCACCAGAGCGGCAGATATTTCAGGAGAGTTTATGGGGTTTTATTTATTTATTTTTTTATTTGTTATTTTTTTAATTTATTCAATTTCTTCTTATCTGGGAAAGAACCTAAATTCATAAAACAGACCGTGGATATTCCTGCAATCCTCAGACATTTTTACTCGCATCTTCAGAGTTTTCAGTGGATAAGGGAGAGGACAATCAAAGTGTATACAGTTCAGGGTTTCCTGCACAGTCTCTAAATAATGACAGGATCTTTTTAGAGACCTGGTGTAATTTAATTTATATTTTGCCTTTCTAGTAAGAATGATGTTATGAATCTGTTGGAAAGTGCTGGATTTTCTCGCAGCAATCCATATTACATCGTAAAACAGGGCAAGGTATGGCCAGTTTAAATATTTATGTATTACACGTACAAAGCATAAGTTGTTCAATATTGCTGCATCTGAAAAAGCAATGATGTTCGTATAGTCTTTTTTAATTATTTTTACTTTTGCCCTCGTAGATTAACCAAATGGCAACTGCCCCAGATTCCCAAAGGTTGAAACTGCTCCGTGAAGTGGCCGGGACCAGGGTATACGATGAGCGGAAGGAAGAAAGTATCTCCCTAATGAAGGAAACCGGTTGGTGATAGTTCTCCTCTCGGTCTTTTGGACGTGGACGGTGATTGCTTTTCCGTCACATGTTCTATTTCATTTCAGAGGGTAAACGAGAGAAGATCAACGAGCTCCTGAAGTACATTGAGGAGAGGCTGCACACTCTGGAGGAGGAGAAGGAAGAGCTGGCGCAGTACCAGAAGTGGGATAAGATGAGGCGAGCCCTGGAGTACACCATCTACAACCAGGAGCTGAATGAGACCCGGGCCAAGCTCGATGAGGCAAGTGGCCAACCTCCCCACGTCTGGCTGCAAAAATGCATGGAATGTTACACCAAAATATCCCAATAATAATAAATAAAGCCAATATAAAAGGAGTTTTTTATTAATGGTAAATATTTAATAAAACTATACATGAAATTTGACATACAATTAAAACCTACATAAAACCCAAAGGCAGGGAAAACAGGCTATGCAACCCAGCATGGACATGAGGTGTAATGTTTATATATGTATATGGGGAGCAGTTAAAGTATACCTTAAATGAAACAGTAATGCGGTCATTAATACGGTCACAGGTTGACCTTTCAATAGTAAAATACTATAACCGCAAAACCAACTGCCCCATTAAAACACAAATAGCAAACCTGTAGCCATGGTGGATCGCACAACCAGCCTCCCCGCCTCTCACTCCAACGCACGTTTCACACTGCTGCTTCCTCAGGGAGTGGTCAACCTCCCCACGTCTGGCTGCAAAAATGCATGGAAGCTGGAAATGCACTGATTAATTAAAGAGGGTCTGCAAGTGGGGAACAAGATTAAGCTGCGTATCCTGGTCTTCATTTGTTGGTAGAAACTAACGTTTTTGTTTTTTCTCTTTTAGCTTTCATCAAAAAGAGAGACAAGTGGTGAAAAATCAAGGCAGCTGAGAGATGCCCAGCAGGATGCCAGGGATAAAATGGAGGTGAGCAGCACTTACCAAATCTGTGATTAATAATATTTTGGCTTAATTTAATATTCTCTCACCTCCCCCACCCCATTCCCAATGAGGATGTATGATCCTCATCACTGATGGCTGTGCACTCACTCCCCATGGGGCACAGAGTGAACGCCAAGCTTTATAACCTTTTGGGTATAAATCTCCTATTAGTGCTGCAACAGGTCTATTAAGAAGTAAAAGATATTCATGAATTGTACAGAACTCATTTTATCTTTTTATATATATATATATATATATTTTTTTTTTTTAAGGATGTTGAACGTCAAGTGCGAGAATTAAAGTCCAAGATCTCTGCAATGAAAGAAGAGAAGGAGCAGCTGAGCACTGAACGACAAGAGCAGATAAAGCAAAGGACCAAACTGGAGCTGAAAGCCAAGGACTTGCAGGATGAACTGGCCGGGAACAGCGAGCAGAGGGTAACTACATTTCCAGCAAATGCAGGGTGAAGAGACTGTGCATCTAGTATTGGGTGATCGGCCATGTCTGACAACACGGGTCCCAGCAATTTGGCTCAGAAGGGGCTCATGAACTAATGGGGCATTGATTAACATGAACTTGTTCTCCATTTTAGAAACGTCTTTTGAAAGAAAGGCAGAAATTACTGGAGAAGATTGAGGAAAAACAGAAAGAGCTGGCGGAGACAGAACCCAAGTTCTCCAGTGTTAAACAGAAAGAAGAAAGCGGCATTGCAAGGTTTGTATGTGTAGGGGCAGTAAAGCTGAAACCTCTCTGCAGGTTAATGCTGCAATATCCCTGTACTGAACGTAAAAACAATTTGGTAAAGAAAATTATTCCTATCTATAGATCGAATTGGGGTCTATAGAGCCCCATATGATTGAGCATAGGTCGAGTATTCGTATCTATGACAGTGCTATAAAGTGCTGCCTTCTGTATGATCTGGCATTCCTTAGGACATTATATGGAGCAGCTCTTGGATAGCTGTAGGTCCCAGCGGTCAGACCACCAGCGAGCTTAAGATAGAGGACTACTTACAATTTGGGGAAAACCCTCTTGTTACTAATGAGCACATTAATTGTATGGAACTCTGTAGTCTATGAATTTATACAATTACAGATTAGATCCAGAATGATCAACCATACATGCACTTAGTTTATACAATTGTTTGTGCTTTGATACAGGTATGTCCCACTTAAAAAATCAGCTGTGTCTTTATTTTCTTACAATTTTTTGCTTAATTGTGTGTGTAAAACATAAATTACTATTATTTTTTTTTTTTTTTTATTATTATTACAATTACCAATAATATTTTATACTGTCATTTAGATTGGCACAAGCCACCCAGGAGAGAACGGATTTATATGCCAAGCAAGGCCGTGGCAGCCAATTTACATCTAAGGAAGAAAGAGACAAGTGGATTAAAAAGGAGCTGAAGTCCCTAGACCAGGCCATAAATGACAAGAAAAGGCAGATTGCTGCGATACACAAAGATCTGGAAGACACAGAGGCGAATAAAGAGAGAAATCTGGAGCAATACACTGTACGTGACCTTTGTAATACCTGAATTTATACTGAGAATCTAGACTTAGGCTATGTGTGCACAGTGCGTTTTTCTTTGTCTCTCCATTGGGAGACCCAGACAATTGGGTGTATAGCTTCTGCCTCCGGAGGCCACACAAAGTATTACACTTTAAAAAGTGTAACCCCTCCCCTCTGCCTATACACCCTCCCGTGGATCACGGGTTCCTCAGTTTTATGCTTTGTGTGGAAGGAGGCACACATCCACTCATGCATTCTCATAACTTAGTTGTCGGTTGGAAGAAAAGTGGACCCCCACGGGGCCCCCGGCATGTTCCCTTCTCACCCCACTATGTCGGCGGTGTTGTTAAGGTTGAGGTACCCATTGCGGGTACAAAGGCTGGAGCCACATGCCGTCTCCTTCACCATCCCTTATGCGGCTCTGGGAGAAGTGGGATCCTGAGCGGTCATCCATTTACTGGGACCGTGCTCCATCCGCAGCCCCTAGTGGAATCTGCCGGACCGGAGCCTATTCAACCCCAGGGACCGGGCCCTGCTACTTAAAGGTACTCTGTGTCCCCTTCGGGGACTGTACAGGGAGCGCACCTTCTTCCCGGAAGCCGCGGTAGTCGTAACACTGAGGAGACAGGTGGACTTCCGCGCCGACCGGGCCTGCTTGTCGGGCGCGGCCTCAAATTTAGTCCCCGGCTTCACCGCGGCCTAGTCGCAAAAATCCCGCCCCTGGGCCTGCCTGTCAGGGGTAAGGCCGGGATTACCGACATGATGTCGGATGTGACGGCTGGAGCATCCTGCATGTCTTCCTCCCCCCTCACTGGCCACTGTGGGGACCCCAGACGGTACCCATTGCGGGTACGGAGGCTGGAGTCACAGGCCGTCTCCTTCACCATCCCTTATGCGGCTGGGAGAAGTGGGACCTGAGCGGTCATCCATACTGGGACCGTGCTCCATCCGCAGCCCCTGGTGGAACCTGCCATACCGGAGCCTCTTCAACCCCAGGGACCGGGCCCTGCTACTTAAAGGTACTCTGTGTCCCCATTGGGGACTGTACAGGGAGCGCACCTTCTTCCCGGAAGCCGCGGTAGTTGTAAAACTGAGGAGGCAGGTGGACTTCCGCGCCGACCGGGCCTGCTGGTCGGGTGCGGCCTCAAATTTAGTCCCCGGCTTCACCGCGGCCTAGTCGCGAAAATCCCGCCCCCGGGCCTGCCTGTCAGGGGTAAGGGCGGGATTACCGATATGACGTCGGATGTGAGGGCTGGAACATCTTGCATGTTTTCCTCCCCCCTCACTGACCACTGTGGGGAACTCAGACTCCCGCTCTTTGCTGGCGCCGCCCTCGGCCTCACTCCTCCCCTGAGAGCTCCGGCGGCCATTTTCTGGCATTCTGCCGGTGGGTGCTTCTCAGGGGAGCTCAGGGTGAACACCGCACCCGGTGCTGGTCCCCCTAGGGTGCCGGATACATATGTATATATTATATATATTTCTGTTCGGACAGACTGTATACCCTTTGTTCAGGGGTGCATTCACATTTACCTTCAGTGGTCACTCTCCTAGGAGACAACAGGCACAGGTTTTTCTCGCGGTCTGTACCTCTTGTGGGGTTATGTTACCTGCGGGGTCCACCTACCCTCACTGTGAGCAATGCTCGACTCCTGCCTCGCTTGCTCACCCGGAGCCTCGGGCACTGGTGGGCCCCTCGGCTCATGTAGACCCCCCTGCTCCCCCTGAGCAGGCTGCAGGGACAGAGTCACCGGTGTTGGCCCTCAGTCATTTTCATATGATCAAATGGTCTTCTAAGCTCCTTGAGGCATTGCAGTCCAGACCGGACCTTTCACAGGCCCTGGCCCTGTTAGCCTGTTTCATCCAGGCCCCGCTTGGTTAGCGCCGCAGCGCGCTCCCAGGTTGAGCCCTAGGTCTCAGGCGGAGGACTCCTGCCCGGACCGCAGTCCAAGACCGGCTAAGCGGTCTCGCTGGGACTCTTCCCCGACTTCCTCACGCTGCTAGGGTTCCCAGCTTGAGGACTCTCAGGAAGACGAGGCGGACGGGGGAGCTCAGGGCTCTGGCCCTGACTTCACCCTTAACCTTGATACTCCTGAGGGGGACGCCTTAGTAAAGGATCTTATTTCGTCCATCATCCAGGTGCTGGTTCGCTCTCCTCTGCCTCCTCCTGTAGAGGGGTCGGCTTCTCAGCAGGAGAAACACCAGTTTCGGTTCCCCAAACGTACAATACGTTTTTTGATCACTCTAACTTCAGGGATGCTGTCCAGAAACCCGGAGCGGTCCCGGACAAGCGTTGGGTTAAACGTCACACTGACACGCATTACCCCTTTCCATCTGAAGTTGTTAAGAGTTGGGCTCATTCTCCCAAAATGGATCCTCCAGCCTCCAAATTGGCTGCTAGGTCCGTTGTGTCTGTTGCAAATGGCTCATCCCTGAAGGATGCCACTGGCAGACAGATAGAGCTCTTGGTGAAGTCCATCTATGAGGCCACGGGCACGTCTTTCGCCCCGGCCCTTGCAGCCGTGTGGGCTCTCCAAGCAATCTAGGCTTGTGTGAAGGAGTTTAATGCTGTCACATGGAATTTTGCTCCGCATATTCCGTCTTGACTCTCGGGCATCAGCCTTTTCGTCCTGCGCCATGAACGCCGTCCGGGTCTCCGCTAGCCGCACGGCTGTAGCATATGCTAACTCCGTGGCAGTTCGCAGGGCCATGTGGCTGCGCGAATGGGAACCAGACTCGGCTTCAAAAAGGTTCTTAACTGGTTTACCTTTCTTCAGCGCTCTATTGGGAGACCCAGATGATTGGGTGTATAGCACTGCCTCCGGAGGCCACACAAAGCAATTACACTAAAAAGTGTAAGGCCCCTCCCCTTCTGGCTATACACCCCCAGTGGGATCACTGGCTCACCAGTTTTCTGCTTTGTGCGAAGGAGGTCAGACATCCACGCATAGCTCCACTGTTTGTAGTCAGCAGTAGCTGCTGGCTATATCGGATGGAAGAAAAGAGGGCCCATATGGGGCCCCCAGCATGCTCCCTTCTCACCCGCGGTGGTGCTTGTAAGGTTGAGGTACCTATTGCTGGTACAGAGGCTGGAGCCCACATGCTGTTTTCCTTCCACATCCCCTTAGGGCTCTGTGGAAGTGGGATCTTACCGGCCTCCAAGCCCTGAGGCCGGGCTCCATCCACAGACCCAGAGAACCTGCTGGATTTGGAGCGGGAGTGCCGTTCAGGGACAAGGCCCTGCAACTTTCAGGTACTCTGTGTCCCCGGCAGGCACGGACACTCTCAAGGCTTGCTGAGCGTTTTAGTGCGCCGGGGACAGTAGCGCTGTGCGCTGGGGTTAGGTCACTGCAGCTTTGCTGAGTGACGTTACATGTTGGGAACTACTGCGCCGACCGCTGCTGGAGCGGCGGCGCAGCTGCGACTTGTGGTGCGCCGGGGACTTTGCGCCGACCGCGCTTTTACGGCGACGGCGCTTCTAACTTTAGCCCCCGGCTTCTGCGGCCTAGCGCCGCTTCGTTCCCGCCCCCACCCTGTCAATCAGGGTAGGGGAGAGACGCTGCTCAATTGGCAGCGCCGAGGGCTGGAGCTTTATTTACATGCTCCAGCCCTCTCACTAGGCACAGTGGGAAGCAGGCTTCCCGCTCTTCGTCTGTATACGCCCAGGGCCCGCCCCCCCTCTCCACAAGGACGCCGGCAGCCATTACACATGCGGTCTGGCTGGGGAAAGGCAGCAGGCTCTGGGAGACCCAGACTAAAGGGATTTCGGCGACCACACACCCGCTCCTAAGCGGGCGGTAAGCTGCACTTTAGTGCTGGCCCCACTTGTGCCTCAGTGTTATATTAGTGTACTTTTTTGTTAGTACCATATATAGTTGCACTGTAAGGTCGCTTCTTGGCTGGACACCCTGTACTGCTCTGAGGAGGCAGCAACATGTCATCCGCAAAACGCAAGGGTGCCAAGGCACAGGCTGTGTACACTGTTTGTACTGCATGTGGGGCTGATCTACCGGCAGGCTCCAAAGACTCACATTGTGTACAATGTTCAGTCCCAGTGGCACTCCGTCAGCCAGAGCCTAATGTGGTGGTAGCCCAGGCAGAGACGCCTGTGAACCCTGCCCCGGTGACGGGGACAGACTTTGCAGTTTTTGCTGACAAAATGTCTGTGACTATGTTAAAAATCCTGGAGACCTTGCAGTCCAGGCCAGTTACTCAGACCATGGACACTGCTGTGTCTATGCTCTCCGGTCCCCCTCAGTTGGAACTAATCCGTACTTCAAGGGGGTCTCAAGCATCACAGGCTGAAGTCTCTGACTCAGATGACAGTCCCAGGCAGCCTAAGCGAGCTCGCTGGGAAAGACCCTCCACGTCCTCACACTGCTCAGGGTCTCAGCGAGAAGAGTCTCTCTGTGATGAGACTGAGGACGGTGATCAGGAATCTAATCCTGAGGCTCCTTTCAATCTGGATGCCCCTGATGGTGACGCCATGGTTAATGACCTTATATCGGCAATTAATAGACTGTTGGATATTTCTCCCCCAGCCCCTTCTGCAGAGGAGGCAGCTGCAGAGCAGGAGAAGTTCCATTTCCTGTATCCCAAGCGTAAATTAAGTGCTTTTTTGGACCACTCTGACTTCAGAGAATCGATCCAGAAACACGACGCTCATCCAGATAAGCGTTTCTCTAAACGTTCTAAGGATACCCGTTACCCTTTTCCTGCTGAGGTGACCAAACGCTGGACCCAGTGTCCAAAGGTGGATCCCCCAATTTCCAAGCTTGCGGCTAGATCCATAGTCGCAGTAGAGGATGGCGCTTCACTTAAAGATGCCAACGACAGACAGATGGACCTTTGGTTGAAATCTGTCTATGAAGCTATCGGCGCGTCGTTTGCTCCAGCATTCGCGGCCGTGTGGGCACTCCAAGCTATTTCAGCTGGTTTAGCACAGGTAGATGCTATCATACATCCAGCAGTGCCGCAGGTGGCGTCCCTAACTTCGCAAATGTCTGCGTTTGCGACCTATGCTATCAATGCTGTCCTAGAATCTACGAGCCGTACCGCTATGGCGTCCGCCAATTCTGTGGTTTTGCGCAGAGCCTTGTGGTTAAAGGACTGGAAAGCAGATGCTGGTTCCAAAAAATGCTTAACCAGCTTGCCATTATCCAGGGACAGACTGTTTGGTGAGCCATTGGCTGAAATCATAAAACAGTCCAAGGGTAAGGACTCTTCCTTACCACAGCCCAGAGCAAGTAAACCTCAACAGAAAAAGTGGCAGTCGAGGTTTCGGTCCTTTCGAGGCTCGGGCAAGGCCCAATTCTCCTCGTCCAAAAGGACTCAGAAAGAACAAGGGAGCTCAGATTCCTGGCGGGCTCACTCACGCCCCAGGAAAGCAAATGGAGGAACCGCTTCCAAAGCGGCTACCTCATGACTTTCGGCCCCCTCCCTCCGCATCCTCGGTCGGTGGCAGGCTCTCCCGCTTTTGCGACATTTGGCTGTCACAGGTCAAGGACCGGTGGGTAACAGACATTTTGTCTCGCGGGTACAGAATCGAGTTCAGTTCTCGACCTCCACTTCGGTTCTTCAGAACCTCCCCACACCCCAACCGAGCAGATGCCCTGCTGCAGGCGGTGGACTCTCTAAGAGCAGAAGGAGTCGTGATCCCTGTCCCCCCTCAGGAACGGGGGCGAGGATTTTACTCCAATCTCTTTGTGGTTCCAAAAAAGGACGGCTCCTTCCGTCCTGTTCTGGACCTAAAACTGCTCAACAAGCATGTGAACGCCAGGCGGTTCCGGATGGAATCCCTCCGCTCAGTCATTGCCTCAATGTCTCAAGGAGATTTCATAGCATCAATAGACATCAAAGATGCTTATCTCCACGTGCCGATTGCTACAGAGCACCAACGCTTTCTACGCTTCGTGATAGGAGACGACCATCTTCAGTTCGTAGCTCTGCCATTTGGTCTGGCGACAGCCCCTCGGGTGTTCACCAAGATCATGGCGGCAGTGGTAGCAGTCTTGCACTCTCACGGACACTCTGTGATCCCTTACTTGGACGATCTACTGGTCAAGGCACCCTCTCAAGAGGCATGCCAACTCAGCCTGAATGTTGCACTGGAGACTCTCCAGGCGTTCGGGTGGATCATCAACTTCCCAAAGTCAAATCTGTCACCGACCCAATCACTAACGTATCTTGGCATGGAGTTTCATACTCTCTCAGCGATAGTGAAGCTTCCGCTGGACAAGCAGCGGTCTCTACAGACTGGGGTGCAGGCTCTCCTTCAAAGTCAGTCGCACTCCTTAAGACGCCTCATGCACTTCCTCGGGAAGATGGTGGCGGCAATAGAGGCGGTTCCGTTTGCGCAGTTTCATCTGCGTCCACTTCAATGGGACATTCTCCGCCAATGGGACGGGAAGTCAACATCCCTAGACAGGAAAGTCTCCCTTTCCCAGACGGCCAAGGACTCTCTGCAGTGGTGGCTTCTTCCCACCTCATTATCACAGGGAAGATCCTTCCTACCACCGTCTTGGGCGGTGGTCACGACAGACGCGAGTCTGTCAGGGTGGGGAGCAGTTTTTCTCCACCACAGGGCTCAGGGTACGTGGACTCGGCAGGAGTCCACCCTTCAGATCAATGTTCTGGAAATCAGAGCAGTGTATCTTGCCCTACTAGCCTTCCAGCAGTGGCTGGAAGGAAGGCAGATCCGAGTTCAGTCGGACAACTCCACAGCGGTGGCATACATCAACCACCAAGGGGGGACACGCAGTCGGCAAGCCTTCCAGGAAGTCCGGCGGATTCTGATGTGGGTGGAAGCCACAGCCTCCACCATATCCGCAGTTCACATCCCCGGCGTAGAAAACTGGGAAGCAGACTTCCTCAGTCGCCAGGGCATGGACGCGGGGGAATGGTCCCTTCACCCAGACGTGTTTCAGGAAATCTGTCGCCGCTGGGGGGTGCCGGACGTCGACCTAATGGCGTCACGGCACAACAACAAGGTCCCAACCTTCATGGCACGGTCTCGCGATCAAAGAGCGCTGGCGGCAGACGCCCTAGTGCAAGATTGGTCGCAGCTCCGGCTCCCTTATGTGTATCCACCTCTGGCACTCTTGCCCAGAGTGCTACGCAAGATCAGATCCGATTGCAGCCGCGTCATACTTGTCGCCCCAGACTGGCCGAGGAGGGCGTGGTATCCGGATCTGTGGCAGCTCACGGTCGGCCAACCGTGGGCACTACCAGACCGACCAGACTTACTGTCCCAAGGGCCGTTTTTCCATCGGAATTCTGCGGCCCTGAACCTGACTGTGTGGCCATTGAGTCCTGGATCCTAGCGTCTTCAGGATTGTCCCAAGGGGTCGTTGCCACCATGAGACAGGCTAGGAAGCCCACGTCCGCTAAGATCTACCACAGAACGTGGAGGATATTCTTATCCTGGTCCTCTGCTCAGGGAGTGTCTCCCTGGCCATTTGCATTGCCTACCTTTCTTTCTTTCCTGCAATCTGGGTTAGAAAAAGGTTTGTCGCTCAGCTCCCTTAAAGGTCAGGTCTCGGCGCTATCCGTCTTTTTTCAGAGGCGTTTGGCACGCCTTCCTAAGGTGCGCACGTTCCTGCAGGGGGTTTGTCATATTGTACCCCCGTACAAGCGGCCGTTAGATCCATGGGATCTGAACAGGGTACTAGTTGCCCTCCAGAAGCCGCCCTTCGAGCCTCTGAGGGAGGTTTCACTTTCTAGACTATCACAGAAAGTGGCTTTTCTGGTAGCGATCACATCTCTTCGGAGAGTGTCTGAGCTAGCAGCGCTGTCATCCAAGGCTCCCTTCCTGGTCTTCCTTCAGGACAAGGTTGTGCTGCGCCCCATTCAGGAGTTTCTCCCGAAGGTGGTATCCTCTTTTCATCTTAATCAGGATATCTCTTTGCCTTCGTTTTGTCCTCATGCAGTTCATCGGTATGAGAAAGATTTACATTTGTTAGATCTGGTGAGAGCACTCAGGATCTACATTTCCCGCACGGCGCCCTTGCGCCGTTCGGATGCACTCTTTGTCCTTGTCGCTGGTCAGCGCAAAGGGTCGCAGGCTTCTAAGGCCACCCTGGCTCGATGGATCAAAGAACCAATTCTTGAAGCCTACCGTTCTGCTGGGCTTCCGGTTCCTTCAGGGCTGAAGGCCCATTCTACCAGAGCCGTGGGTGCATCCTGGGCATTACGACACCAGGCTACGGCTCAACAGGTGTGCCAGGCAGCTACCTGGTCGAGTCTGCACACTTTCACCAAACATTATCAGGTGCATACCTATGCTTCGGCGGACGCCAGCCTAGGTAGAAGAGTCCTGCAGGCGGCAGTTGCCTCCCCGTAGGGGAGGGCTGTCTTGCAGCTCTAACATGAGGTATTTCTTTACCCACCCAGGGACAGCTTTTGGACGTCCCAATCGTCTGGGTCTCCCAATAGAGCGCTGAAGAAGGGAATTTTGTTACTTACCGTAAATTCCTTTTCTTCTAGCTCTTATTGGGAGACCCAGCGCCCGCCCTGTTGTCCTTCGGGATTTTTGGTTTGTTTGCGGGTACACATGTTGTTCATGTTGAACGGTTTTCAGTTCTCCGTTGTTACTCGGAGAGAATTTGTTTAAACCAGTTATTGGCTTTCCTCCTTCTTGCTTTTGCACTAAAACTGGTGAGCCAGTGATCCCACTGGGGGTGTATAGCCAGAAGGGGAGGGGCCTTACACTTTTTAGTGTAATTGCTTTGTGTGGCCTCCGGAGGCAGTGCTATACACCCAATCGTCTGGGTCTCCCAATACGAGCTAGAAGAAAAGGAATTTACGGTAAGTAACAAAATTCCCTTTTCTGGCGACCGTTTATTTGGCAAACGATTAGATGTTATTATTAGGGAATCCAAGGGAAAGGTCTCCTCCTTACCCCAGTCCAAACCTAAGAGACCTCAGCAAAGAAAAATCCCATCGAGGTTTCGGTCCTTTCGTCCCTCCGCCAAGCCACATTCTTCTTCGTCCAACAGGCCGGAGAAAGGCCAGAGGAACTCATATGCGTGGCGGCCCATGTCACGACCCCAATAGGCCGCAGGGGGCACTGCCTCCAAAACGGCCTCATGGCTCTCGGTCTACCCTAGCCGCATCCCCGGTCGGTGGCAGGCTCTCCCGCTTTGGCGGCGCCTGGTGGCCACAAGTTCAAGACCGATGGGTGAGAGACATTCTGTCTCATGGTTACAGGATAGAGTTCAGTTCTCGTCCTGCGGCTCGTTTCTTCAGAACTTCTGGGCCCCTGCTCAGGTGGCGTGTCAACAGGTTGCTCTGGTGACTCTCCAGGGACAAACAGCTCTTCCTGCAGGCGGGGGTGCAATCACTTCTTCGGAGTCAGTCACACCCCTTAAGGCGCCTCATGCACTTCCTGGGGAAGATGGTTGCAGCTAGGGAGGCAGTGCCGTTCGCGAACCAAGGCGGTACTCGCAGTCGTCAAGATTTCCAGGAAGTCCGGCGGATTCTGCAGTGGGTGGAAACCACAGGCTCCACCATCTCCGCAGTTCACATCCCGGGCGTAGAAAACTGGGAAGCAGTCTTTTTTCAGTCATCAGGGCATGGACGCGGCAGAATGGTCTCTGCACCCAGAAGTGCTTCAAGAGATCCATCGCCCCTGAGGAACGCAGGTCGATCTCTCAAGGTCCCGGCCTTCATGGCACGGTCTCAGGATCACAGACCTCTGGCAGCGGACGCTTTTGTCCAGGATTGGTCGCAGTTTCGACTGCCTTATGTGTTTCCCCCTCTGGCGATACTGCCCAGGGTACTACGCAGGATCAGGTCCGACTGCCGTCGCGCCATTCTTGTCGCCCAGACTGGCCGAGACGGTCGTGGTATCCGGATCTGGGGCATCTCACGGTGGGTCAACCGTGGGCACTTCCAGACCGCCCAGACTTGCTGTCACAAGGCCCGTTTTTTCCATCTGAAATTCTGTGGCCCTCAACTTGACTAAGGGCCATTGGTCCCTGACTCCTAGAGTCTTCAGGTTTATCTCAGGATGTCATTGCCACCACGAGACAAGCCAGGAAGCCAACGTCCGCCAAGATCTATTACAGGTCTTGGCAAGTCTTTCTATCCTGGTACGCTGACAACGGCTTTCCTCCATGGCCGTTTACCTTACCCACATTCCTTTCATTCCTACAATTTGGAATGGACAAGGGTTTGTCCCTCGACTCTCTCTCTAGGGCCAAGTATCCACGCTCGCCGTGTTTTTTCTTTTAAAAGCGTCTAGCCAGGCTTCCGCAGGTCCGCACGTTCCTGCAGGGGGTCTGCCACATGGTCCCACCTTACAAACGTCCGTTGGAACCCTGGTATCTTAGCAGAGTCCTGACGGCTCTTCAAAAGCCGCCTTTTGAGCTGCTGCGGGATGTCTCTCTCTCCCGTCTTTCACAGAAAGTGGCCTTCCTAGTGACAGTCACATCTCTTCAGAGAGTGTCTGAGCTTGCAGCGCGGTCATGCAAGGCTCCCTTCCTGGTTTTCCACCAGGATAAGGTGGTTCTTCGTCCTGTCCCGGAATTTCTCTCTAAGGTGGTATCTCCTTTTCATCTAAATCAGGATATCTCCTTGCCTTCCTGTTGCCCTAATCCAATTCACCAGTGTGAAAAGGTTTTGCACTCTTTGGATCTAGTGAGAGCACTCCGGTTCTACGTGTCTCGCACGGCACCCCCTGCGCCGTTCAGATGCGCTTTTTGTCCTTGTCGCTGGCCAGCGTATGGACTCTCAGGCCTCCAAGTCGACCTTGGCTCGGTGGATCAAGGAACCGATTCTCGAGGCCTACCGTTCTTCGGGCCTTCCGCTCTCTTCAGGGCTGAAAGGCCATTCTACCAGAGCTGTAGGTGCGTCCTGGGCATTGCGGCACCGGGCAACGGTTCAGCAGGTGTGTCAGGCAGCTACATGGTCTAGTCTGCACACTTTCACGAAGCACTATCAAGTGCATACCTACGCTTCGGCAGACGCCAGTCTCGGTAGGCGAGTCCTTCAGACGGCGGTTGTCCTCCTGTAAGAGGGGGCCGTTTTCGGCTCTTCTTATTGAGGTATTCTTTTACCCACCCAGGGACTGCTCTTGGACGTCCCAATTGTCTGGGTCTCCCAATGGAGCGACAAAGAAGAAGGGAATTTTGTTTACTTACCGTTTAATTCCTTTTCTTTGTCGCTCCATTGGGAGACCCAGACAATTGGGTGTATAGTTTCTGCCTCCGGAGGCCACACAAAGTATTACACTTTAAAAGTGTAACCCCTCCCCTCTGCCTATACACCCTCCCGTGCATCACGGGCTCCTCAGTTTTATGCTTTGTGTGGAAGGAGGCACACATCCACTCATGCATTCTCATATTAGTTATATCGGTTGGAAGAAAAGTGGGCCCCCACGGGGCCCCCGGCATGTTCCCTTCTCACCCCACTACGTCGGCGGTGCTGTTAAGGTTGAGGTACCCATTGCGGGTACAAAGGCCGGAGCCTCATGCCGTTTTCCTTCACCATCCCTTAGCGGCTCTGGGAGAAGTGGGATCCTGACCGGTCATCCATTTACTGGGACCGTGCTCCCTCCGCAGCCCCTGTGGGAATCTGCCGGACAGGAGTCTATTCATCCTCAGGGACCGGGCCCTGCATCTCTAAGGTACTTTGTGTCCCCATGGGGGCTATGCATGGAGCGCCTTCTTCCCGGACCCTGCAGCAGCTGCTGATTTGTGAAGACCGGCGGACTTCCGCGCCGACCGCGCCTGTTTGTCGGCCGCGGTCTTAAATTTAGTCCCCGGCTTCATTGCGGCCTAGTAGCAAAACTCCCGCCCCCGGGCCTGCCTGTCAGGGGTAAGGGCGGGACTGCCGACCTGACGTCGGATGTGAGGGCCGGAGCATCCTGTATGTTTCCTCCCCCCTCACTGATCACTGTGGGGACCCCAGATTCCCGCACTTTTCTAGCGCCGCCCACGGCTCCACTCCTCCCCAGAGAGCTCCGGCAGCCATTTTTTTGGCATTCTGCCGGTGGAGGATTACCAGGAAAGAGCTCTGCAACTCTGGGAGGCCTAAGGCAGGGAATCTGGAGGACACACACTCCGCTTTTTAGCGGTCGGTAAGCCACACCGGTCACCTGGTGCTGGTCCCCTTAGGGTGCCGGAATAGATACGTATTCTATATATATATTTCTGTTCGGTCGGGCTATATACCCTTTCCCATATACCCTCAGTGATCACTCTCCTAGGAGACAACAGCATGTCGTCCACAAGGAGCAAGAGTGCTAAGGCACAGGGTTTTTTTGCGACCTGTACCTCTTGTGCGGCTATGTTACCTGCGGGTTCCACCTACCCTCACTGTGAGCAATGCTCGACCCCTGTTTTGCTTGCTCAGCCGGATCCTCGGTCACTAGTGGGCCCCTCGGCTCAGGTAGACCCCCCTGCTCCCCCTGTCCAGGCGGCAGGGACAGAGTTTTCCGTTTTTGCTGAGAAACTCTCTGAGTCACTTTCACAATCCATGGCTCAGTCTATGGACAAATGGTCTGCCAAGCTGCTAGAAGCTTTGCAGTCCAGACCGGTCCTTACACAGGCCCCGGGCCCTATTGGATCGTCGCCTCCAGGCCCCTCTCGGTCCGCGCCACAGCGCGCTCCCAGGGGGGGCCCTAGGTCTCACGTGGAGGACTCCTGCCCGGACCACAGTCCCAGACCGGCTAAGCGGGCTTGCTGGGAATCTTCCCCGACTTCTTCACGCTGCTCGGGTTCCCAGCTTGAGGACTCTCTGGAGGACGAGGCGGACGTTCCAGCTCAGGGCTCTGACCCTGACGTTGCTCTCAATCTTGATACACCTGAAGGGGACGCCTTAGTAAATGACCTTATCTCGTCCATCAACCAGGTGTTAGATCTATCTCCCCCGCCTCCACCTGTAGAGGAGTCGACTTCTCAGCAGGAGAAACACCAGTTTCGGTTCCCTAAACGTACACGGAGTGCGTTTTTCGATCACTCTAACTTCAGAGATGCTGTCCAGAAGCCCAGAGCGGTTCCGGACAAGCGCTTTACTAAGCGCCTTACTGACACACGTTACCCCTTCCCCTCTGACGTAGTTAAGGGTTGGGCTCAATGTCCCAAGGTGGATCCTCCAGTCTCTAGATTGGCGGCTAGATCTGTGGTATCGGTTGCAGATGGCTCTTCGCTAAAAGATGCCACTGACAGGCAGATAGAGCTCCTGGTGAAATCCATCTATGAAGCCAGGGGCGCGTCTTTTGCCCCGGCTTTTGCAGCCGTGTGGGCACTCCAAGCTATCTCAGCTTGTCTGGCTGAGATTAATGCGGTCACACGTAATTCTGCTCCGCAGGTTGCGTCTTTGACTTCTCAGGCGTCAGCTTTTTCTTCCTACGCCATGAACGCAGTCCTAGACTCTGCTAGCCGTACAGCGGTGGCATCCGCTAATTCTGTGGCAGTCCGCAGGGCCATGTGGCTGCGCGAATGGAAGGCAGACTCGGCTTCCAAGAGGTTCTTAACCGGTTTGCCGTTTTCTGGCGACCGATTATTTGGCGAACGATTGGATGAGATTATTAAGGAATCCAAGGGAAAGGACTCCTCCTTACCCCAGTCCAAACCGAAGAGACCTCAGCAACGGAAAATACAATCGAGGTTTCGGTCCTTTCGTCCCTCCGCCAAGTCCCAATCCTCTTCGTCCAGCAGGCCGTAGAAAGGCCAGAGGAACTCCTATGCGTGGCGGGCTAAGTCACGCCCCCAAAAAGCCGCCGGAGGCAATGCCTCCAAGGCGGCCTCTTCATGACTCTCGGCATCCCCGAACCGCATCCTCGGTCGGTGGCAGGCTCTCCCGCTTTTGCGACGCCTGGTGGCCACATGTTCAAGACCGATGGGTGAGAGACTTTCTGTCTCACGGTTACAGGATAGAGTTCAGCTCTCGTCCTCCGACTCGTTTCTTCAGAACCTCTCCGCCCCCCGCTCGGGCCGACGCACTTTTTCAGGCGGTGGACGCTCTGAAGACAGAAGGAGTTGTGATCCCTGTTCCCCCCCAGGAACATGGTCGCGGCTTTTACTCCAACTTGTTCGTGGTGCCAAAGAAGGACGGTTCGTTCCGTCCCGTTCTGGACCTCAAACTACTCAACAGACATGTGAGCACCAGACGGTTTCGGATGGAATCTCTCCGCTCGGTCATCGCATCGATGTCACAAGGAGACTTCCTAGCATCGATCGACATCAAGGATGCTTATCTCCATGTGCCGATCGCACCCGAACATCAACGCTTCTTGCGTTTCGCCATCGGGGACGAACACCTTCAGTTCGTGGCATTGCCTTTCGGCCTGGCGACAGCCCCACGGGTGTTCACCAAGGTCATGGCATCCGTTGTGGCGGTCCTACACTCTCAGGGCCACTCGGTGATTCCCTACTTAGACGATCTCCTAGTCAGGGCACCTTCTCAGGTGGCGTGTCAAAACAGCCTTACCGTCGCTCTGGCGACTCTCCAGCAGTTCGGGTGGATC
This sequence comes from Anomaloglossus baeobatrachus, assembly GCF_048569485.1. Classification (NCBI taxonomy): domain Eukaryota; kingdom Metazoa; phylum Chordata; class Amphibia; order Anura; family Aromobatidae; genus Anomaloglossus; species Anomaloglossus baeobatrachus. Next base: position 12,803,895 of record NC_134357.1, on the reverse strand, counting down.
ATCAACTTCCCAAAATCCAAGTTGACACCGACCCAATCCCTGACTTACCTCGGGATGGAGTTTCATACACAGTCAGCGGTAGTCAAGCTACCGCTGGACAAACAGCTTTCTCTGCAGGCAGGGGTGCAATCTCTTCTTCGGGGTCAGTCACACCCCTTGAGGCGCCTCATGCACTTCCTGGGGAAGATGGTGGCAGCGATGGAGGCAGTGCCCTTCGCGCAATTCCATCTGCGGCCACTCCAGTGGGACATTCTCTGCAAATGGGACAGGAGGTCGACTTCCCTCGACAGGAACATCTCTCTTTCCCTTGCAACCAAGACGTCTCTTCAGTGGTGGCTCCTTCCCAATTCTCTATCGCAAGGAAAATCCTTCCTACCCCCAACCTGGGCTGTGGTCACCACGGACGCGAGCCTGTCAGGGTGGGGAGCGGTTTTCCTCCACCACAGGGCTCAGGGAACCTGGACTCCGGTAGAGTCATCCCTTCAGATCAATATTCTGGAGATAAGGGCAGTGTATCTAGCCCTATTGGCCTTTCATCGGTGGCTGGAGGGCAGGCAGATCCGTATCCAGTCGGACAACGCCACTGCCGTCGCATACAACAACCACCAAGGCGGCACTCGCAGTCGTCAAGCCTTCCAGGAAGTCCGACGGATTCTGCAGTGGGTGGAAGCCACAGCCTCCACCATCTCCGCAGTTCACATCCCGGGCGTAGAAAACTGGGAAGCAGATTTTCTTCGGCGCTCCATTGGGAGACCCAGACGATTGGGTGTATAGCTACTGCCTCCGGAGGCCACACAAAGCATTACACTAAAAAGTGTAAGGCCCCTCCCCTTCTGGCTATACACCCCCCGTGGGATCACGGGCTGATCAGTTTTCTGCTTTGTGCGAAGGAGGTCAGACATCCACGCATAGCTCCACTGTTTAGTCAGCAGCAGCTGCTGACTATGTCGGATGGAAGAAAAGAGGGCCCATACTAGGGCCCCCAGCATGCTCCCTTCTCACCCCACTTTATGTCGGCGGTGTTTGTTAAGGTTGAGGTACCCATTGTGGGTACGGAGGCTGGAGCCCACATGCTGTTTTCCTTCCACATCCCCTTGAGGGGCTCTGAGGAAGTGGGATCTTACCGGCCCCCAAGCCCTGAGGCCGGGCTCCATCCACAGACCCGTAGAACCTGCTGGATACGGAGCTGGGTACCGTTCAGGGACAAGGCCCTGCGACATTCAGGTACTCTGTGTCCCAAACAGGCCACGCACATTCCAGACTTGCTGGGTGTGCTTGTGCGCCGGGGACAGTAGCGCTGCGCGCTGGGGTTACAGTCACTGCAGTTTTTCTGAGTGACTTTATGTATGGGGGACTGCCGCGCCGGCCGCCCCTGGAGCGGCGGCGCGGCTGCGACTTGTAGTGCGCCGGGGACTTAGCGCCGACCGTGCTTTTACGACGGCGTCGCTTATAAATTTAGTCCCCGGCTTCTGCGGCCTAGCTCCGCTTCGTTCCCGCCCCCACCCTGTCAATCAGGGCAAGGGAGAGACGCTGTACGATGAATCAGCGCCGAGGGCTGGAGTCTTATTTACATACTCCAGCCCTCTCACTGAGCACAGTGGGACGCAGGTTTCCCGCTCTTTGTCTGCACACGCCCAGGGCCCGCCCCTCTCCACAGGACGCCGGCAGCCATTCCTACATGCAGTCTGGCTGGAGAACGGACACAGGCTCTGGGAGACCCAGACAAGGGATTTCTGGCGACCACACACCCGCGTTAAGCGGGCGGTAAGCAGCACTTTAGTGCTGGCCCCACTAGTGCCACAGTGTTATTTTGGTGTACCTTTTTTTCCCTATACCATATATATATATATTTCTTCGGCGCTCCATTGGGAGACCCAGACGATTGGGTGTATAGCACTGCCTCCGGAGGCCACACAAAGCAATTACACTAAAAAGTGTAAGGCCCCTCCCCTTCTGGCTATACACCCCCAGTGGGATCACTGGCCCACCAGTTTTCTGCTTTGTGCGAAGGAGGTCAGACATCCACGCATAGCTCCACTGTTTAGTCAGCAGCAGCTGCTGACTATATCGGATGGAAGAAAAGAGAGCCCATATAGGGCCCCCAGCATGCTCCCTTCTCACCCCACTTGCGGTTTGTAAGGTTGAGGTACCCATTGCGGGTACGGAGGCGGGAGCCCACATGCTGTTTTCCTTCCCCATCCCCCTAAGGGGCTCTGAGGAAGTGGGATCTTACCGGCCTCCAAGCCCTGAGGCCGGGCTCTGTCCACAGACCCATTGAACCTGCTGGATAAGGAGCCGGGGTACCGTTCAGGGACAAGGCCCTGCAACATTCAGGTACTCTGTGTCCCCCTATGGACTGGCCGCGCACGCTCCAGACTTGCTGGGTGTGCTAGTGCGCCGGGGACAGTAGCGCTGCGCGCTGGGGTTTGAGTCACTGCAGCCTAGCTGAGTGACTTTATGTGTTGGGAACTACCGCGCCGGCCGCTCCGGGAGCGGCGGCGCGGCTGGGACTTGTAGTGCGCCGGGGACTTAGCGCCGACCGTGCTTTTACGACGGCGGCGCTTATAAATCTAGTCCCCGGCTTTTGCGGCCTAGCTCCGCTTAGTTCCCGCCCCCTCCCTGTCACTCAGGGAAGGGGACAGGCGTTGTGCAATCATCAGCGCCGAGGGCTGGAGCCTTATTTACATGCTCCAGCCCTCTCACTGGGCACAGTGGGACGCAGGTTTCCCGCTTTTTGTCTGAGCACACCCAGGGCCCGCCCCCCCTCCACAGAGACGCCGGCAGCCATTCCTGCATGCAGTCTGGCTGGGGAACGGACACAGGCTCTGGGAGACCCAGACAAGGGATTTCTGGCGACCACACACCCGCGTTAAGCGGGCGGTAAGCAGCACATTCGTGCTGGCCCCACTAGTGCCACAGTGTTATTTGGTGTACTTTTTCCTGTACCAGATATATATATATATATTGCACTGTAAGGTCGCTTCTTGGCTGTATACCCCTATTGCCCTGAGGAGACGACAACATGTCATCTGCAAAACGCAAGGGTGCCAAGACACAGGCTGTGAAAGCTGTTTGTGCCGCTTGTGGGGCTAATCTACCGGCAGGTTACAATGACCCCCATTGTGTGCAATGTTCGGTCCCTGTGCCACTTCGTCAGCCGGAGCCTGTGGTGGTAGTGGCCCAGGCAGAGTCGCCGGTGAACCCTGTCCCGGTGACGGGGACAGAGTTTGCTGTTTTTGCTGACAGGATGTCTGTCACTATGACAAAAATCCTAGAGACCTTGCAGGCCAGGCCAGTTACTCAGTCCATGGACACTGCTGTGGCAATGTTCCCCGGTCCCCCTCAGTTGGAGTTAATCAGTGCTTCAAGGGGGTCCCAGGCAACTCAGCCTGACGGCTCTGATTCAGATGACAGTCCCAGGCAGCCTAAGCGAGCTCGCTGGGAGAGACCCTCCACGTCATCACGCGGATCAGGGTCTCAGCGAGAGGAGTCTCTACATGATGAGACAGAGGAAGGTGATCAGGAGTCTAATCCTGAAACCGCTCTCAATCTGGATACTCCTGATGGTGACGCCATGGTAAATGACCTTATAGCGGCCATCAATAGTCTATTGGAAATTTCTCCCCCTGCCCCTTCTGCAGAGGAGGCAGCTGCACAGCAGGAGAAGTTCCATTTCAGGTATCCCAAGCCTAAACTGAGTACTTTTCTGGACCACGCTGACTTCAGAGAATCAGTCCAGAAACACCATGCCTACCCAGATAAGCGTTTCTCAAAACGTCTTAAAGATACACGTTATCCCTTTCCCCCTGACGTGGTCAAACGCTGGACCCAGTGTCCAAAGGTGGATCCCCCAATTTCCAGGCTTGCAGCTAGATCCATAGTTGCAGTGGAAGATGGGGCTTCACTTAAAGATGCCAATGACAGACAGATGGACCTTTGGTTAAAGTCTGTCTATGAAGCTATTGGCGCGTCGTTTGCTCCAGCATTCGCGGCCGTGTGGGCACTCCAAGCTATTTCAGCTGGCCTGGCACAGGTGGACTCTTTCATAGGTCCAGCAGTGCCGCGAGTAGCGTCCCTAACCTCGCAAATGTCGGCGTTTGCGACTTACGCTATCAACGCTGTCCTGGACTCTACAAGCCGTACCTCAATTGCGTCTGCCAACTCTGTTGTCTTGCGCAGAGCCTTGTGGTTAAAGGAATGGAAAGCGGATTCTGCTTCCAAAAAATGTTTAACCAGCTTGCCGCTATCTGTGGATAGACTGTTTGGTGAACAATTGGCTGAAATCATTAAGCAATCCAAGGGTAAGGACTCCTCCTTACCCCAGCCCAGATCAAGCAAACCTCAACAGAGGAAGTGGCAGTCGAGGTTTCGGTCCTTTCGAGGCTCCAGCAAGACCCAATTCTCCTCGTCCAAAGGGACTCAGAAGGAGCATAGGAGCTCAGATTCCTGGCGGGCTCAGTCACGCCCCAAGAAAGCAACCGGAGGAACCGCTTCCAAGGCGGCTGCCTCATGACTTTCGGCCTCAGCCCTCCGCATCCTCGGTCGGTGGCAGGCTCTCCCGCTTTTGCGACATTTGGCTGCCACAGGTCAAAGACCGGTGGGTGGCAGACATTTTGTCTCACGGGTACAGGATAGAATTCAGTTCTCGTCCTCCGCCTCGGTTCTTCAGAACCTCCCCACATCTCGACCGAGCAGATGCCCTTCTGCAGGCGGTGTGCTCACTAAAAGCAGAAGGAGTGGTGATCCCTGTTCCTCTGCAGGAACAAGGGCAAGGTTTTTACTCCAATCTCTTCGTGGTTCCAAAAAAGGACGGCTCGTTCCGTCCTGTTCTGGACCTAAAGCTGCTCAACAAGCATGTGAACGCCAGGCGGTTCCGGATGGAATCCCTCCGCTCTGTCATTGCCTCAATGTCTCAAGGAGATTTCCTTGCATCAATAGACATCAAAGATGCTTATCTCCACGTGCCGATTGCTACAGAGCACCAACGTTTTCTACGTTTCGTGATAGGAGACGACCATCTCCAGTTCGTAGCTCTGCCATTTGGTCTGGCGACAGCCCCACGGGTTTTCACCAAGGTCATGGCGGCAGTGGTAGCAGTCTTGCATTCTCAGGGACACTCGGTGATCCCTTACTTGGATGATCTACTTGTCAAAGCACCCTCTCAAGAGGCATGCCAACACAGCCTGAATGTTGCGCTGGAGACTCTCCAGACTTTCGGGTGGATCATCAACCTTTCAAAGTCAAACCTGGCACCGACTCAATCACTAACGTATCTTGGCATGGAGTTTCATACTCTCTCAGCGATAGTGAAGCTTCCGCTGGACAAGCAGAGGTCACTACAGACAGGGGTGCAGTCTCTCCTTCAGGGTCAGTCGCACACCTTAAGGCGCCTCATGCACTTCCTAGGGAAGATGGTGGCAGCAATGGAGGCAGTCCCGTTCGCGCAGTTTCATCTGCGTCCTCTTCAATGGGACATTCTCCGCCAATGGGACGGGAAGACAAATTCCCTAGACAGGAGAGTCTCCCTTTCTCAGACGGCCAAGGATTCTCTGCTATGGTGGCTTCTTCCCACCTCATTATCGCAGGGAAGATCATTCCTGCCCCCATCCTGGGCAGTGGTCACGACAGACGCGAGTCTGTCAGGGTGGGGAGCAGTGTTTCTCCACCACAGGGCTCAAGGGACGTGGACTCAGCAGGAGTCCACCCTTCAGATCAATGTTCTGGAGATCAGGGCAGTGTATCTTGCCCTATTGGCCTTCCAGCAGTGGCTGGAAGGCAAGCAGATCCGAATTCAGTCGGACAACTCCACAGCGGTGGCATACATCAACCACCAAGGAGGGACACGCAGTCGGCAAGCCTTCCGAGAAGTCAGGCGGATTCTGATGTGGGTAGAGGAAAGAGCATCCACCATATCAGCAGTTCACATCCCGGGCGTAGAAAACTGGGAAGCAGACTTCCTCAGTCGCCAGGGCATGGACGCAGGGGAATGGTCCCTTCACCCGGATGTGTTTCAGGAAATCTGCCGCCGCTGGGGGGTGCCGGACGTCGACCTAATGGCGTCTCGGCACAACAACAAGGTACCGACCTTCATAGCGCGGTCTCGCGATCAAAGAGCTCTGGCGGCAGACGCCTTAGTGCAAGATTGGTCGCAGTTCCGGCTCCCTTATGTGTTTCCACCTCTGGCACTCTTGCCCAGAGTGTTACGCAAGATCAGATCCGATTGCGGCCGCGTCATACTCGTCGCCCCAGACTGGCCGAGGAGGTCGTGGTACCCGGATCTGTGGCATCTCACGGTCGGCCAACCGTGGGCACTACCAGACCGTCCAGACTTACTGTCCCAAGGGCCGTTTTTCCATCGGAATTCTGCGGCCCTGAACCTGACTGTGTGGCCATTGAGTCCTGGATCCTAGCGTCTTCAGGATTATCCCAAGGGGTCGTGGCCACCATGAGACAGGCTAGGAAGTCCACTTCTGCTAAGATCTACCACAGAACGTGGAAGATTTTCTTATCCTGGTGCTCTGCACAAGGAGTATCTCCCTGGCCATTCGCGTTACCTGTCTTTCTTTCCTTCCTGCAATCTGGGTTGGAAAAGGGCTTGTCGCTCGGCTCCCTTAAAGGGCAAGTCTCGGCACTATCCGTGTTTTTTCAGAAGCGGCTAGCACGACTTTCTCAGGTGCGCACGTTCCTGCAGGGGGTTTGTCATATCGTACCTCCCTACAGGCGGCCGTTAGATCCGTGGGATCTAAACAAGGTCCTTGTTGCTCTACAGAAGCCGCCCTTCGAGCCTCTGAGGGATGTGTCACTTTCTCGACTCTCACAGAAAGTGGCCTTTCTGGTAGCGGTCACGTCTCTTCGGAGAGTGTCCGAACTAGCGGCGCTGTCATCCAAGGCTCCTTTCCTGGTGTTCCACCAGGACAAGGTAGTGCTGCGCCCCATTCAGGAGTTTCTCCCTAAGGTGGTATCCTCTTTTCATCTTAATCAGGATATCTCCTTGCCTTCCTTTTATCCGCATGCAGTTCATCGGTATGAAAAGGATTTACATTTGTTGGATCTGGTGAGAGCACTCAGAATCTACATTTCCCGCACGGCGCCGCTCGGATGCACTCTTTGTCCTTGTCGCTGGTAAGCGCAAAGGGTCGCAGGCTTCCAAAGCCACCCTGGCTCGATGGATCAAAGAACCAATTCTTGAAGCCTACCGTTCTGCTGGGCTTCCGGTTCCATCAGGGCTGAAGGCCCATTCTACCAGAGCCGTGGGTGCGTCCTGGGCATTACGACACCAGGCTACGGCTCAACAGGTGTGCCAGGCAGCTACCTGGTCGAGTCTGCACACTTTCACCAAACATTATCAGGTGCATACCTATGCTTCGGCGGACGCCAGCCTAGGTAGAAGAGTCCTGCAGGCGGCAGTTGCCTCCCCGTAGGGGAGGGCTGTCTTTGCAGCTCTAACATGAGGTATTTCTTTACCCACCCAGGGACAGCTTTTGGACGTCCCAATCGTCTGGGTCTCCCAATGGAGCGCCGAAGAAGAAGGGAATTTTGTTACTTACCGTAAATTCCTTTTCTTCTAGCTCCTATTGGGAGACCCAGCACCCGCCCTGTTGTCCTTCGGGATTTCTGGTTGTTTTTCGGGTACACATGTTGTTCATGTTGAATGGTTTTCAGTTCTCCGACGTTACTTCGGAGTGAATTTGTTTAAACCAGTTATTGGCTTTCCTCCTTCTTGCTTTTGCACTAAAACTGGTGGGCCAGTGATCCCACTGGGGGTGTATAGCCAGAAGGGGAGGGGCCTTACACTTTTTAGTGTAATTGCTTTGTGTGGCCTCCGGAGGCAGTGCTATACACCCAATCGTCTGGGTCTCCCAATAGGAGCTAGAAGAAAAGGAATTTACGGTAAGTAACAAAATTCCCTTCATTGCACTGTAAGGTCACTTCTTGGCTGTATACCCTATCTTGCTCTGAGGAGACGACAACATGTCATCCGCAAAACGCAAGGGTGCCAAGACACAGGCTGTAAGCGCTGCTTGTGCCGCTTGTGGGGCTGATCTACCGGCAGGTTACAATGATCCCCATTGTGTGCAATGTTCGGTCCCTGTGCCACTTCGTCAGCCTGAGTCTATGGTGGTAGTGGCCCAGGCAGAGTCGCCGGTGAACCCTGTCCCGGTGACGGGGACAGAGTTTGCAGTTTTTGCTGACAAGATGTCTGTCACTATGACAAAGATCCTAGAAACCTTGCAGGCCAGGCCAGTTACTCAGACCATGGACACTGCTGAGGCAACGTTCCCCGGTCCCCCTCAGTTGGAGTTAATCCGTGCTTCAAGGGGGTCCCAGGCATCTCAGCCTGACGGCTCTGATTCAGATGACAGTCCCAGGCAGCCTAAGCGAGCTCGCTGGGAGAGACCCTCCACGTCATCACGCGGATCAGGGTCTCAGCGAGAGGAGTCTCTACATGATGAGACAGAGGAGGGTGATCAGGAGTCTAATCCTGAAACCGCTCTCAATCTGGATACTCCTGATGGTGACGCCATGGTAAATGACCTTATAGCGGCCATCAATAGTCTATTGGAAATTTCTCCCCCTGCCCCTTCTGCAGAGGAGGCAGCTGCACAGCAGGAGAAGTTCCATTTCAGGTATCCCAAACGTAAACTGAGTACTTTTCTGGACCACGCTGACTTCAGAGAATCAGTCCAGAGACACCATGCTTCTCCAGATAAGCGTTTCTCCAAACGTCTTAAAGATACACGTTATCCCTTTCCCCCTGACGTGGTCAAACGCTGGACCCAGTGTCCAAAGGTGGACCCCCCAATTTCCAGGCTTGCGGCTAGATCCATAGTTGCAGTGGAGGATGGGGCTTCACTTAAAGATGCCAATGACAGACAGATGGACCTTTGGTTGAAATCTGTCTATGAAGCTATCGGCGCGTCGTTTGCTCCAGCATTCGCGGCCGTGTGGGCACTCCAAGCTATTTCAGCTGGTCTGGCACAGGTGGACTCTATCATACGTCCAGCAGTGCCGCGAGTAGCGTCCCTAACCTCGCAAATGTCTGCGTTTGCGACTTACGCTATCAACGCTGTGCTGGACTCTACAAGCCGTACCTCAATGGCGTCTGCCAACTCTGTGGTTTTGCGCAGAGCCTTGTGGTTAAAGGAATGGAAAGCGGATTCTGCTTCCAAAAAATGTTTAACCAGCTTGCCACTATCTGTAGATAGACTGTTTGGTGAACAATTGGCTGAAATCATTAAACAATCCAAGGGTAAAGACTCCTCCTTACCCCAGCCCAGATCAAGCAAACCTCAACAGAGGAAGTGGCAGTCGAGGTTTCGGTCCTTTCGAGGCTCCGGCAAGACCCAATTCTCCTCGTCCAAAGGGACTCAGAAGGAGCAAAGGAGCTCAGATTCCTGGCGGGCTCACTCACGCCCCAAGAAAGCAACCGGAGGAACCGCTTCCAAGGCGGCTGCCTCATGACTTTCGGCCTCCTCCCTCCGCATCCTCGGTCGGTGGCAGGCTCTCCCGCTTTTGCGGCATTTGGCTGCCACAGGTCAAAGACCGGTGGGTAACAGACATTTTGTTTCACGGGTACAGGATAGAGTTCAGTTCTCGTCCTCCGCCTCGGTTCTTCAGAACCTCCCCACATCCCGACCGAGCAGATGCCCTTCTGCAGGCGGTGTGCTCACTAAAAGCAGAAGGAGTGGTGATCCCTGTTCCTTTGCAGGAACAAGGGCAAGGTTTTTACTCCAATCTCTTTGTGGTTCCAAACAGGGCTGTGGAGTCGGAGTCGGAGTCGTGGAGTCGGAGTCGGAGTCGGAGCTCATTTTGGTGGAGTCGGAGTCGGTATAAAATGCACCGACTCCTAAAATATATAATAAATTGGGGACAGGAGTGCAATGCAGAATGTGCTGAATATTTTACTAAATAATAACATTTAGTATAATGCTTATATTTAAGTGAAACATTTATTGTAGTACAATGTGAACATCAGACATTTAATTGTTTTTATGATACAATAATCAAGATATTTGGATAGAACATAAAATATTTATTGGAATACAACTTTAGAACACAAAAAACTAATAAATTGTAAATATGTAATATATATATATATATATATATACACACACAGTGTATATACACACACAAGATATATATGTAATCTACTGTATATTACATAGTGTATTACATATTTACAATTTATTACAGTTTTTTGTGTTCTAAAGTTGTATTCCAATAAATATATTTTATGTTCTATCCAAATATCTTGATTATTGTATCATAAAAATTATTAAATGTCTGATGTTCACATACACATATTCATGTACTACAATAAATTTTTCACCTAACTATAAGCAATATATGTAGGAGTCGGAGCCGGAGCCGGAGTCGGAGTCGGAGCCGGAGTCGGAGTCGGTGCAAGAGAATTTGAGGAGTCGGAGTCGAAGGTTTGGCTTACCGACTCCACAGCCCTGGTTCCAAAAAAGGACGGCTCGTTTCGTCCTGTTCTGGACCTAAAGCTGCTCAACAAGCATGTGAACGCCAGACGGTTCCGGATGGAATCCCTCCGCTCAGTCATTGCCTCAATGTCTCAAGGAGATTTCCTTGCATCAATAGACATCAAAGATGCTTATCTCCACGTGCCGATTGCTACAGAGCACCAACGTTTTCTACGTTTCGTGATAGGAGACGACCATCTCCAGTTCGTAGCTCTGCCATTTGGTCTGGCGACAGCCCCACGGGTTTTCACCAAGGTTATGGTGGCGGTGGTAGCAGTCTTGCATTCTCAGGGACATTCGGTGATCCCTTACTTAGACGATCTACTTGTCAAAGCACCCTCTCAAGAGGCATGCCAACTCAGCCTGAATGTTGCGCTGGAGACTCTCCAGACTTTCGGGTGGATCATCAACTTTTCAAAGTCAAATCTGTCACCGACTCAATCACTAACGTATCTTGGCATGGAGTTTCATACTCTCTCAGCGATAGTGAAGCTTCCGCTGGACAAGCAGCGGTCACTACAGACAGGGGTACAATCTCTCCTTCAGGGTCAGTCGCACCCCTTAAGGCGCCTCATGCACTTCCTAGGGAAGATGGTGGCAGCAATGGAGGCAGTCCCGTTCGCACAGTTTCATCTGCGCCCACTTCAATGGGACATTCTCCGCCAATGGGACGGGAAGACAACTTCCCTAGACAGGAAAGTCTCCCTTTCTCAGACGGCCAAGGACTCTCTGCAATGGTGGCTTCTTCCCACCTCATTATCACAGGGAAGATCCTTCCTACCCCCATCCTGGGCAGTGGTCACGACAGACGCGAGTCTGTCAGGGTGGGGAGCAGTTTTTCTCCACCACAGGGCTCAAGGGACGTGGACTCAGCAGGAGTCCACCCTTCAGATCAATGTTCTGGAAATCAGGGCAGTGTATCTTGCCCTACTAGCCTTCCAGCAGTGGCTGGAAGGAAAGCAGATCCGAATTCAGTCGGACAACTCCACAGCGGTGGCATACATCAACCACCAAGGAGGGACACGCAGTCGGCAAGCCTTCCAGGAAGTCAGGCGGATTCTGATGTGGGTGGAGGAAAGAGCATCCACCATATCAGCAGTTCACATCCCGGGCGTAGAAAACTGGGAAGCAGACTTCCTCAGTCGCCAGGGCATGGACGCAGGGGAATGGTCCCTTCACCCGGACGTGTTTCAGGAAATCTGCCGCCGCTGGGGGGTGCCGGACGTCGACCTAATGGCGTCTCGGCACAACAACAAGGTCCCGACCTTCATAGCGCGGTCTCGCGATCAAAGAGCTCTGGCGGCAGACGCCTTAGTGCAAGATTGGTCGCAGTTCCGGCTCCCTTATGTGTTTCCACCTCTGGCACTCTTGCCCAGAGTGCTACGCAAGATCAGATCCGATTGCGGCCGCGTCATACTCGTCGCCCCAGACTGGCCGAGGAGGTCGTGGTACCCGGATCTGTGGCATCTCACGGTCGGCCAACCGTGGGCACTACCAGACCGTCCAGACTTACTGTCCCAAGGGCCGTTTTTCCATCGGAATTATGCGGCCCTGAACCTGACTGTGTGGCCATTGAGTCCTGGATCCTAGCGTCTTCAGGATTACCCCAAGGGGTCGTGGCCACCATGAGACAGGCTAGGAAGTCCACTTCTGCTAAGATCTACCACAGAACGTGGAAGGTTTTCTTATCCTGGTGCTCTGCACAAGGAGTATCCCCCTGGCCATTCGCGTTACCTGTTGTTCTTTCCTTCCTGCAATCTGGGTTGGAAAAGGGCTTGTCGCTCGGCTCCCTTAAAGGGCAAGTCTCGGCACTATCCGTGTTTTTTCAGAAGCGTCTAGCACGACTTTCCAGGTGCGCACGTTCCTGCAGGGGTTTTGTCATATCGTCCCTCCGTACAGGCGGCCGTTAGATCCGTGGGATCTAAACAAGGTCCTTGTTGCTCTCCAGAAGCCGCCTTTCGAGCCTCTGAGGGATGTGTCACTTTCTCGACTCTCACAGAAAGTGGCCTTTCTGGTAGCGGTCACGTCTCTTCGGAGAGTGTCTGAGCTAGCAGCGCTGTCATCTAAGGCTCCCTTCCTGGTATTCCACCAGGACAAGGTTGTGCTGCGCCCTATTCAGGAGTTTCTCCCTAAGGTGGTATCCTCTTTTCATCTTAATCAGGATATCTCCTTGCCTTCCTTTTATCCGCATGCAGTTCATCGGTATGAAAAGGATTTACATTTGTTGGATCTGGTGAGAGCACTCAGAATCTACATTTCCCGCACGGCGCCCCTGCGCCGCTCGGATGCACTCTTTGTCCTTGTCGCTGGTAAGCGCAAAGGGTCGCAGGCTTCCAAAGCCACCCTGGCTCGATGGATCAAAGAACCAATTCTTGAAGCCTACCGTTCTGCTGGGCTTCCGGTTCCATCACGGCTGAAGGCCCATTCTACCAGAGCCGTGGGTGCGTCCTGGGCATTACGACACCAGGCTACGGCTCAACAGGTGTGCCAGGCAGCTACCTGGTCGAGTCTGCACACTTTCACCAAACATTATCAGGTGCATACCTATGCTTCGGCGGACGCCAGCCTAGGTAGAAGAGTCCTGCAGGCGGCAGTTGCCTCCCCGTAGGGGAGGGCTGTCTTTGCAGCTCTAACATGAGGTATTTCTTTACCCACCCAGGGACAGCTTTTGGACGTCCCAATCGTCTGGGTCTCCCAATGGAGCGCCGAAGAAGAAGGGAATTTTGTTACTTACCGTAAATTCCTTTTCTTCTAGCTCCTATTGGGAGACCCAGCACCCGCCCTGTTGTCCTTCGGGATTTTTGGTTGTTTTCGGGTACACATGTTGTTCATGTTGAATGGTTTTCAGTTCTCCGATGTTACTTCGGAGTGAATTTGTTTAAACCAGTTATTGGCTTTCCTCCTTCTTGCTTTAGCACTAAAACTGATCAGCCCGTGATCCCACGGGGGGTGTATAGCCAGAAGGGGAGGGGCCTTACACTTTTTAGTGTAATGCTTTGTGTGGCCTCCGGAGGCAGTAGCTATACACCCAATCGTCTGGGTCTCCCAATAGGAGCTAGAAAAAAAGGAATTTACGGTAAGTAACAAAATTCCCTTCTTCTCAGTCGTCAGGGCATGGACGCGGGGGAATGGTCTCTTCACCCAGACGTGTTTCGAGAGATCTGTCGCCGCTGGGGAACGCCGGACGTCGATCTTATGGCGTCACGGCACAACAACAAAGTCCCGGCATTCATGGCCCGGTCTCAAGATCACAGAGCTCTGGCGGTGGACGCATTAGTTCAGGATTGGTCGCAGTTTCGACTGCCTTATGTATTTCCTCCTCTGGCAATGCTGCCCAGAGTGTTGCGCAAGATCAGGTCCGACTGTCGTCGCGCCATTCTCGTCGCTCCAGATTGGCTGAGGCGGTCGTGGTACCCGGATCTGTGGCATCTCACGGTGGGTCAACCGTGGGCGCTTCCAGACCGCCTAGACTTGCTGTCACAAGGGCCATTTTTCCATCTGAATTCTGCGGCCCTCAAAGTGACTGTGTGGCCATTGAGTCCTGGCTCCTAGCGTCTTCAGGGTTATCTTAGGATGTCATTGCCACCATGAGACAGGCCAGGAAGCCTACGTCCGCCAAGATCTATTACAGGTCTTGGAGGATCTTCTTATCCTGGTGTTCTGATAATTTTTTTACTCCCTGGCCTTTTGCCTTACCCACTTTTCTTTCATTCCTTCAATCCGGAATGGACAAGGGTTTGTCACTCGGCTCTCTCAAGGGACAAGTATCGGCGCTATCCGTATTTTTTCAAAAGCGTCTGGCCAGGCTTCCGCAGGTCCGTACGTTCCTGCAGGGAGTTTGCCACATAGTCCCACCTTACAAGCGTTCTCCGGAACCCTGGGACCTTAACAGGGTGCCAACAGCTCTTCAGAAACCACCTTTCGAGCCGCTGCGGGATGTCTCTTTATCACGTCTTTCGCAGAAGGTGGCATTTCTAGTGGCAGTTACATCACTCCGTAGAGTGTCGGAGCTGGCAGCGCTGTCATGCAAAGCCCCCGTCCTGGTTTTTCACCAGGATAAGATGGTTCTGCGTCCGGTCCTGGATTTTCTCCCTAAGGTGGTATCTCCTTTTCATCTCAATCAGGATATCTCCTTGCCTTCATTTTGCCCTAATCCAATTCACCAGTGTGAAAAGGATTTGCACTCATTAGATCTGGTGAGAGCACTCTGGCTCTACGTGTCTCGCACGGCGCCCCTGCGCCGTTCAGATGCGCTCTTTGTCCTTGTCGCTGGCCAGCGTAAGGGTTCGCAGGCTTCCAAGTCAACCTTGGCTCGGTGGATCAAGGAACCGATTCTTGAAGCCTACCGTTCTTCTGGGCTTCCGCTTCCTTCGGGGCTGAAAGCCCATTCTACCAGAGCCGTGGGTGCGTCCTGGGCATTGCGGCACCGGGCTACGGCTCAACAGGTGTGTCAGGCAGCTACCTGGTCTAGTCTGCACACTTTCACGAAACACTATCAGGTGCATACCTATGCTTCGGCAGACGCCAGTCTAGGTAGGCGAGTCCTTCAGGCGGCGGTTGCCCACCTGTAAGAGGGGGTCGTTTCGGCTCTTTTTATCGAGGTATTCTTTTACCCACCCAGGGACTGCTTTTGGACGTCCCAATTGTCTGGGTCTCCCAATGGAGCGACAAAGAAGAAGGGAATTTTGTTTACTTACCGTAAATTCCTTTTCTTCTAGCTCCTATTGGGAGACCCAGCACCCGCCCCTGTTCCCTTCGGGCTGGTTGTTCTTTTGTGTACACATGTTGTTCATGTTGAATTGTTCTTTTGGTTCATGGTTTCAGTTCTCCGAACATCCTTCGGATTGAATTTACCCTAGACCAATTTATAAGTTTTCTCCTTCCTGCTTTTGAACCAAAACTGAGGAGCCCGTGATGCACGGGAGGGTGTATAGGCAGAGGGGAGGGGTTACACTTTTAAAGTGTAATACTTTGTGTGGCCTCCGGAGGCAGAAGCTATACACCCAATTGTCTGGGTCTCCCAATAGGAGCTAGAAGAAAAGGAATTTACGGTAAGTAAACAAAATTCCCTTCTTCGTGGCGTTTTTGGCCTCAAAACTGCATGACTTTGCTTCCCCAGCAAAGTCTATGAGTTTATTTTTGCTGTCCGCACACAACTTTTTTTTTAAGCTGCGTTTTTGAGCTTGAAAAAAAAAAAATGGACATGTCAATTCTTTCCTGCGTTTTCTTCATCGTTCCTTATGGGAGACCCAGACCATGGGTGTATAGCTTCTGCCTCCGGAGGACACACAAAGTACTACACTAAAAGTGTAGCTCCTCCCTCCGAGCATATACACTCCCCGGATGACAAATCCAACCAGTTCAATGCTTTGTGTTCAGGAGGTCACACACACACATGCATCCTCTGAATTTTGATTTTCTTCGGCGCTCCATTGGGAGACCCAGACGATTGGGTGTATAGCTACTGCCTCCGGAGGCCACACAAAGCATTACACTAAAAAGTGTAAGGCCCCTCCCCTTCTGGCTATACACCCCCCGTGGGATCACGGGCTGCTGCCCAGTTTTCAAGCTTTGTGCGAAGGAGGTCAGACATCCACGCATAGCTCCACTGTTTAGTCAGCAGTAGCTGCTGACTATATCGGATGGAAGAAAAGAGGGCCCATGCTAAAGGGCCCCCAGCATGCTCCCTTCTCACCCCACTCTTGTTGGCGGTGTTTGTTAAGGTTGAGGTACCCATTGCGGGTACGGAGGCTGGAGCCCACATGCTGTTTTTCCTTCCCCATCCCCCTGAGGGCTCTGGTGAAGTGGGATCTTACCGGCCTCCAGGCTCTGAGGCCGGGCTCCATCCACAGACCCGGAGATCCTGCTGGATACGGAGCTGGGTACCGTCAGGGACAAGGCCCTGCAACATTCAGGTACTCTGTGTCCCCGTACAGACAGGCACAGACACACTCCAGCGTTGCTGGGTGTTCTAGTGCGCCGGGGACAGTAGCGCTGCGCGCTTGGGTTATACTCACTGCAGCTTAGCTGAGTGAGTTTATGTGTGGGGAACTACCGCGCCGGCCGCCCCCGGAGACTGCGGCGCGGCTGAGACTTGTGGTGCGCCGGGGACTTTGCGCCGACCGTGCTTTTACGACGGCAGCGCTTATAAATCTAGTCCCCGGCTTCTGCGGCCTAGTTACGTTTCGTTCCCGCCCCCAGCCCTGTCAGTCAGGGAAGGGGAGAGACGCTGTACAATAGTCAGCGCCGAGGGCTGGAGTCTTATTTACATACTCCAGCCCTCTCACTGGGCACAGTGGGACGCCAGTTTCCCGCTCTTTGTCTGCAGCACGCCCACGGCCCGCCCCTCTTCACAGGACGCCGGCAGCCATTCCTGCACGCAGTCTGAGCTGGAGAACGGACATAGCCCTGGGAGCCCAGACAGGGGATTCTGGCGACCACACACCCGCTGTTAAGCGGGCGGTAAGCAGCACCTAGGTGCTGACCCCACTAGTGCCACAGTGTTGTTTTGTGTACTTTTGTCTGTACCTATATATTGCACTGTACGGGTCGCTTCTTGGCTTATACCCCTATATTGCTCTGAGGAGACAACAGCATGTCATCCGCAAAAAGCAAGGGTGCCAAGGCACAGGCTTTATATGCTGCCTGTACCGCATGTGGGGCTGATCTACCGGCAGGTTCCACTGACCCCCATTGTGTGCAAGGTTCGGTCCCTGTGCCACTTCGTCAGCCGGAGTCTATGCTAGTAGTGGCCCAGGCAGAGACGCCTGTGAACCCTGCCCCGGTGACGGGGACAGAGTTTGCAGTTTTTGCTGATAAGATGTCTGTGACTATGACAAAAATTCTAGAAACTTTGCAGTCCAGGCCGGTCACTCAGACCATGGGCACTGCTGATTCAATGTTCCCCGGTCCCCCTCAGTTGGAACTAATCCGTGCTCCAAGGGGGTCCCAGGCATCACAGGCTGAAGGCTCTGACTCGGACGACAGTCCCAGGCAGCCTAAGCGAGCTCGCTGGGAGAGACCCTCGGCGTCATCACGCTGGTCAGGGTCTCAGCGAGAGGATTCTCTGTATGATGAGACAGAGCTAGGGGATCAGGAGTCTAATCCTGAGACTGCTCTCAACCTGGATACCCCTGATGGTGACGCCATGGTGAATGATCTTATAGCGGCCATCAATAGACTGCTGGATATTTCTCCTCCAGCGGAGGAGGCAGCAGCACAGCAGGAGAAATTCCATTTCAGGTATCCCAAACGTAAATTGAGTACTTTTCTGGACCACGCTGACTTCAGAGAAGCAGTCCAGAAACACCATGCTTCTCCAGATAAGCGTTTCTCCAAACGTCTTAAGGATACACGTTATCCCTTTCCCCCTGACGTGGTCAAACGCTGGACCCAGTGTCCAAAAGTGGACCCCCCAATCTCCAGGCTTGCGGCTAGATCCATAGTTGCAGTGGAAGATGGGGCTTCACTTAAAGATGCCAATGACAGACAGATGGACCTTTGGTTGAAATCTGTCTATGAAGCTATCGGCGCGTCGTTTGCTCCAGCATTCGCAGCCGTGTGGGCACTCCAAGCTATTTCAGCTGGTCTGGCGCAGGTGGACTCTGTCATACGTCCATCAGTGCCGCAAGTGGCGTCCTTGACCTCGCAAATGTCTGCGTTTGCGACTTACGCTATCAATGCGGTCTTGGACTCTACCAGCCGTACGTCAATGGCGTCCGCCAACTCTGTGGTTTTACGCAGAGCCTTATGGTTAAAGGAATGGAAAGCAGATTCTGCTTCCAAAAAATGCTTAACCAGTTTGCCATTATCTCAAGACAGACTGTTTGGTGAGCAATTGGCTGAAATCATTAAACAGTCCAAGGGTAAGGACTCTTCCTTACCCCAGCCCAGATCAAGCAAACCTCAACAGTGGAGGGGACAGTCGAGGTTTCGGTCCTTTCGAGGTTCGGGCAAGGCCCAATTCTCCTCGTCCAAAAGGACTCAGAAGGAGCAGAGGAGCTCAGATTCCTGGCGGACTCACTCACGCCCAAAGAAAGCAGCCGGAGGAACCGCTTCCAAGCCGGCTGCCTCATGACTTTCGGCCTCCTCTCTCCGCATCCTCGGTCGGTGACAGGCTCTCCCGCTTTTGCGGCATTTGGCTGCCACAGGTCAAAGACCGGTGGGTAACAGACATTTTGTCTCACGGGTACCGGATAGAGTTCAGTTCTCGTCCTCCGCCTCGGTTCTTCAGAACTTCCCCACATCCCGACCGAGCCGATGCTCTTCTGCAGGCGGTGTGCTCTCTAAGGGCAGAAGGAGTGGTGATCCCTGTTCCTCTTCAGGAACGAGGTCAAGGTTTTTACTCCAATCTGTTTGTGGTGCCAAAAAAGGACTGCTCTTTCCGTCCTGTTCTGGACCTAAAACTGCTCAACAAGCACGTGAAAACCAGGCGGTTCCGGATGGAATCTCTCCGCTCCGTCATTGCCTCGATGTCTCAAGGAGATTTCCTAGCATCAATAGACATCAAGGATGCTTATCTCCACGTGCCGATTGCTCCAGAGCACCAGCGTTTTCTAAGCTTCGTTATAGGAGACGAACACCTTCAGTTCGTAGCCCTGCCATTTGGTCTGGCGACAGCCCCACGGGTTTTCACCAAGGTCATGGCGGCACTGGTAGCAGTCTTGCACTCTCAGGGACACTCGGTGATCCCTTACTTGGACGATCTACTTGTCAAGGCACCCTCTCAAGAGGCATGCCAACACAGCCTGAACGTTGCGCTGGAGACTCTCCAGACTTTCGGGTGGATCATCAACTTTTCGAAGTCAAATCTGTCACCGACCCAATCACTAACATATCTTGGCATGGAGTTTCATACTCTCTCAGCGATAGTGAAGCTTCCGATGGACAAGCAGCGTTCACTACAGACAGGGGTGCACTCTCTCCTTCAAGGCCAGTCGCACCCCTTAAGACGCCTCATGCACTTCCTGGGGAAGATGGTGGCAGCAATGGAGGCAGTCCCGTTTGCGCAGTTTCATCTGCGCCCACTTCAATGGGACATTCTCCGCCAATGGGACGGGAAGTCGACGTCCTTAGACAGGAAAGTCTCCCTTTCCCAGACGGCCAAGGACTCTCTTCAATGGTGGCTTCTTCCCACCTCATTATCACAAGGAAGGTCCTTCCTACCCCCATCCTGGGCGGTGGTCACGACAGACGCGAGTCTGTCAGGGTGGGGAGCAGTTTTTCTCCACCACAGGGCTCAGGGTACGTGGACTCAGCAGGAGTCCACCCTTCAGATCAATGTTCTGGAAATCAGGGCAGTGTATCTTGCCCTACGAGCCTTCCAGCAGTGGCTGGAAGGAAAGCAGATCCGAATTCAGTCGGACAACTCCACAGCGGTGGCATACATCAACCACCAAGGCGGGACACGCAGTCGGCAAGCCTTCCAGGAAGTCCGGCGGATTCTGAGGTGGGTGGAAGCCACGGCCTCCACCATATCCGCAGTTCACATCCCCGGCGTAGAAAACTGGGAAGCGGACTTCCTCAGTCGCCAGGGTATGGACGCAGGGGAATGGTCCCTTCACCCGGACGTGTTTCAGGAAATCTGTCGCCGCTGGGGAAGGCCGGACGTCGACCTAATGGCGTCCCGGCACAACAACAAGGTCCCAACTTTCATGGCACGGTCTCGCGATCACAGAGCTCTGGCGGCAGACGCCTTAGTGCAAGATTGGTCGCAGTTCCAGCTGCCCTATGTGTTTCCCCCTCTGGCACTCTTGCCCAGAGTGCTACGCAAGATCAGGTCCGATTGCCGCCGCGTCCTGCTCGTCGCCCCAGACTGGCCGAGGAGGTCGTGGTATCCGGATCTGTGGCATCTCACGGTCGGCCAACCGTGGGCGCTACCAGACCGGCCAGACTTACTGTCACAAGGGCCGTTTTTCCATCTGAATTCTACGGCCCTGAACCTGACTGTGTGGCCATTGAGTCCTGGATACTAGCATCTTCAGGATTATCTCAAGGGGTCGTGGCCACCATGAGACAGGCTAGGAAGCCCACGTCTGCTAAGATCTACCACAGAACGTGGAAGATTTTCTTATCCTGGTGCTCGGCACAGGGAGTGTCCCCCTGGCCATTTGCATTGCCTACTTTTCTTTCCTTCCTGCAATCTGGTTTGGAAAAAGGCTTATCGCTCGGCTCCCTTAAAGGGCAAGTCTCAGCGCTATCTGTATTTTTTCAAAAGCGTCTAGCACGACTTCCTCAGGTACGCACGTTCCTGCAGGGGGTTTGTCACATCGTCCCTCCGTACAAACGGCCGTTAGATCCATGGGATCTGAACAGGGTACTAGTTGCTCTCCAGAAGCCGCCCTTCGAGCCTCTGAGGGATGTTTCACTTTCTCGACTCTCACAGAAAGTGGCCTTTCTGGTAGCGGTCACGTCTCTTCGGAGGGTATCCGAGCTGGCAGCGCTGTCATCCAAAGCTCCCTTCCTGGTTTTTCACCAGGACAAGGTAGTGCTGCGCCCGATTCAGGAGTTTCTCCCTAAGGTGGTATCCTCTTTTCATCTCAATCAGGATATCTCCTTACCTTCTTTTTGTCCTCATCCAGCTCATCGGTATGAAAAGGATTTGCATTTGTTGGATCTCGTGAGAGCACTCAGAATCTACATTTCCCGCACGGCGCCCCTGCGCTGCTCGGATGCACTCTTTGTCCTTGTCGCTGGTAAGCGCAAAGGATCGCAGGCTTCCAAATCCACCCTGGCTCGATGGATCAAGGAACCAATTCTTGAAGCCTACCGTTCTGCTGGGCTTCCGGTTCCATCAGGGCTGAAGGCCCATTCTACCAGAGCCGTGGGTGCGTCCTGGGCATTACGACACCAGGCTACGGCTCAACAGGTGTGCCAGGCAGCTACCTGGTCGAGTCTGCACACTTTCACCAAACATTATCAGGTGCATACCTACGCTTCGGCGGACGCCAGCCTAGGTAGAAGAGTCCTGCAGGCGGCGGTTGCCTCCTCGTAGGGGAGGGCTGTGTTGCAGCTCTAACTTGAGGTATTAATTTACCCACCCAGGGACTGCTTTTGGACGTCCCAATCGTCTGGGTCTCCCAATGGAGCGCCGAAGAAGAAGTAAATTTTGTTACTTACCGTAAATTCCTTTTCTTCTAGCTCCAATTGGGAGACCCAGCACCCGCCCTGTTTCCTTCGGGATTTTTGGTTTTTTCGGGTACACATGTTGTTTATGTTGAACGGTTTCAGTTCTCCGATGTTACTTCGGATTGAATTTGTTTAAACCAGTTATTGGCTTTCCTCCTTCTTGCTTTAGCACTAAAACTGAGCAGCCCGTGATCCCACGGGGGGTGTATAGCCAGAAGGGGAGGGGCCTTACACTTTTTAGTGTAATGCTTTGTGTGGCCTCCGGAGGCAGTGCTATACACCCAATCGTCTGGGTCTCCCAATTGAGCGCTGAGAAGAAAAGGACTCTCCGATAGCAATTCATGAGATGGATTTCAACCAGAGCTCCATCTGTCTGTCAGTGGCAGTCCTTGAGAGAATCTCAGTTTCCACTGCGACGGTATGTGATCTAGCCGCCAGTCTGGAGATTGGAGGATCCAGAGTATGTTTCTGGACCACTCTGACTTCAGAGAGGCAGTCCAGAAACACCGAGATTGTCCAGATAAGCGTTTTTCCAAGCGCCTTAAGGATACACGTTACCCTTTCCCCCCTGACGTGGTCAAGGGCTGGACTCAGTGTCCCAAGGTGGATCCTCCAATCTCCAGACTGGCGGCTAGATCCATAGTCGCAGTGGAAGATGGAGCTTCACTCAAGGATGCCACTGACAGACAGATGGAGCTCTGGTTGAAATCCATCTATGAAGCTATCGGCGCGTCTTTCTTCAGCGCTCTATTGGGAGACCCAGACGATTGGGTGTATAGCACTGCCTCCGGAGGCCACACAAAGCAATTACACTAAAAAGTGTAAGGCCCCCTCCCCTTCTGGCTATACACCCCCAGTGGGATCACTGGCTCACCAGTTTTCTGCTTTGTGCGAAGGAGGTCAGACATCCACGCAGGTTCTTCAGAACCTCCCCACACCCCAACCGAGCAGATGCCCTGCTGCAGGCGGTGGACTCTCTAAGAGCAGAAGGAGTCGTGATCCCTGTCCCCCCTCAGGAACGGGGTCGAGGATTTTACTCCAATCTCTTTGTGGTTCCAAAAAAGGACGGCTCCTTCCGTCCTGTTCTGGACCTAAAACTGCTCAACAAGCATGTGAACGCCAGGCGGTTCCGGATGGAATCCCTCCGCTCAGTCATTGCCTCAATGTCTCAAGGAGATTTCCTAGCATCAATAGACATCAAAGATGCTTATCTCCACGTGCCGATTGCTACAGAGCACCAACGCTTTCTACGCTTCGTGATAGGAGACGACCATCTTCAGTTCGTAGCTCTGCCATTTGGTCTGGCGACAGCCCCTCGGGTGTTCACCAAGATCATGGCGGCAGTGGTAGCAGTCTTGCACTCTCACGGACACTCTGTGATCCCTTACTTGGACGATCTACTGGTCAAGGCACCCTCTCAAGAGGCATGCCAACTCAGCCTGAATGTTGCACTGGAGACTCTCCAGGCGTTCGGGTGGATCATCAACTTCCCAAAGTCAAATCTGTCACCGACCCAATCACTGACGTATCTTGGCATGGAGTTTCATACTCTCTCAGCGATAGTGAAGCTTCCGCTGGACAAGCAGAGGTCTCTACAGACTGGGGTGCAGGCTCTCCTTCAAGGTCAGCCGCACTCCTTAAGACGCCTCATGCACTTCCTCGGGAAGATGGTGGCGGCAATAGAGGCGGTTCCGTTTGCGCAGTTTCATCTGCGTCCACTTCAATGGGACATTCTCCGCCAATGGGACGGGAAGTCAACATCCCTGGACAGGAAAGTCTCCCTTTCCCAAACGGCCAAAGACTCTCTGCAGTGGTGGCTTCTTCCCACCTCATTATCACAGGGAAGATCCTTCCTACCACCGTCTTGGGCGGTGGTCACGACAGACGCGAGTCTGTCAGGGTGGGGAGCAGTCTTTCTCCACCACAGGGCTCAGGGTACGTGGTCTCAGCAGGAGTCCACCCTTCAGATCAATGTTCTGGAAATCAGAGCAGTGTATCTTGCCCTTCTAGCCTTCCAGCAGTGGCTGGAAGGAAGGCAGATCCGAATTCAGTCGGACAACTCCACAGCGGTGGCATACATCAACCACCAAGGGGGGACACGCATTCGGCAAGCCTTCCAGGAAGTCCGGCGGATTCTGATGTGGGTGGAAGCCACAGCCTTCACCATATCCGCAGTTCACATCCCCGGCGTAGAAAACTGGGAAGCAGACTTCCTCAGTCGCCAGGGCATGGACGCAGGGGAATGGTCCCTTCACCCAGACGTGTTTCAGGAAATCTGTCGCCGCTTGGGGGTGCCGGACGTCGACCTAATGGCGTCTCGGCACAACAACAAGGTCCCAACCTTCATGGCACGGTCTCGCGATCAAAGGGCGCTGGCGGCAGACGCCCTAGTGCAAGATTGGTCGCAGTTCCGGCTCCCTTATGTGTTTCCACCTCTGGCACTCTTGCCCAGAGTGCTACGCAAGATCAGATCCGATTGCAGCCGCATCATACTTGTCGCCCCAGACTGGCCGAGGAGGGCGTGGTATCCGGATCTGTGGCAGCTCACGGTCGGCCAACCGTGGGCACTCCCAGACCGACCAGACTTACTGTCCCAAGGGCCGTTTTTCCATCGGAATTCTGCGGCCCTGAACCTGACTGTGTGGCCATTGAGTCCTGGATCCTAACGTCTTCAGGATTGTCCCAAGGGGTCGTTGCCACCATGAGACAGGCTAGGAAGCCCACGTCCGCTAAGATCTACCACAGAACGTGGAGGATATTTTTATCCTGGTGCTCTGCTCAGGGAGTGTCTCCCTGGCCATTTGCATTGCCTACCTTTCTTTCTTTCCTGCAATCTGGGTTAGAAAAAGGTTTGTCGCTCGGCTCCCTTAAAGGTCAGGTCTCGGCGCTATCCGTCTTTTTTCAGAGGCGTTTGGCACGCCTTCCTAAGGTGCGCACGTTCCTACAGGGGGTTTGCCATATCGTACCCCCGTACAAGCGGCCGTTAGATCCATGGGATCTGAACAGGGTACTAGTTGCCCTCCAGAAGCCGCCCTTCGAGCCTCTGAAGGAGGTTTCACTTTCTAGACTATCACAGAAAGTGGCTTTTCTGGTAGCGGTCACGTCTCTTCGGAGAGTGTCTGAGCTGGCAGCACTATCATCCAAGGCTCCCTTCCTGGTCTTCCACCAGGACAAGGTTGTGCTGCGCCCTATTCAGGAGTTTCTCCCGAAGGTGGTATCCTCTTTTCATCTTAATCAGGATATCTCTTTGCCTTCGTTTTGTCCTCATGCAGTTCATCGGTATGAGAAGGATTTACATTTGTTAGATCTGGTGAGAGCACTCAGAATCTACATTTCCCGCACGGCGCCCTTGCGCCGTTCGGATGCACTCTTTGTCCTTGTCGCTGGTAAGCGCAAAGGGTCGCAGGCTTCTAAGGCTACCCTGGCTCGATGGATCAAAGAACCAATTCTTGAAGCCTACCGTTCTGCTGGGCTTCCGGTTCCATCAGGGCTGAAGGCCCATTCTACCAGAGCCGTGGGTGCATCCTGGGCATTACGACACCAGGCTACGGCTCAACAGGTGTGCCAGGCAGCTACCTGGTCGAGTCTGCACACTTTCACCAAACATTATCAGGTGCATACCTATGCTTCGGCGGACGCCAGCCTAGGTAGAAGAGTCCTGCAGGCGGCAGTTGCCTCCCCGTAGGGGAGGGCTGTCTTGCAGCTCTAACATGAGGTATTTCTTTACCCACCCAGGGACAGCTTTTGGACGTCCCAATCGTCTGGGTCTCCCAATAGAGCGCTGAAGAAGAAGGGAATTTTGTTACTTACCGTAAATTCCTTTTTCTTCTAGCTCTTATTGGGAGACCCAGCACCCGCCCTGTTGTCCTTCGGGATTGTTGGTTTGTTTGCGGGTACACATGTTGTTCATGTTGAACGGTTTTCAGTTCTCCGATGTTACTCGGAGAGAATTTGTTTAAACCAGTTATTGGCTTTCCTCCTTCTTGCTTTTGCACTAAAACTGGTGAGCCAGTGATCCCACTGGGGGTGTATAGCCAGAAGGGGAGGGGCCTTACACTTTTTAGTGTAATTGCTTTGTGTGGCCTCCGGAGGCAGTGCTATACACCCAATCGTCTGGGTCTCCCAATAAGAGCTAGAAGAAAAGGAATTTACGGTAAGTAACAAAATTCCCTTCTTTGCTCCAGCATTCG
Organism: Anomaloglossus baeobatrachus; assembly: GCF_048569485.1. Taxonomy (NCBI): domain Eukaryota; kingdom Metazoa; phylum Chordata; class Amphibia; order Anura; family Aromobatidae; genus Anomaloglossus; species Anomaloglossus baeobatrachus. Next base: position 12,778,094 of record NC_134357.1, on the reverse strand, counting down.
CAGCCGTATGGGCACTCCAAGCTATCTCAGCTGGTCAGGCGCAAATTGACGCACTCACACGTACGTCTGCGCCGCAGGTGGCGTCCATAACCTCTCAAACGTCGGCATTTGCGTCCTACGCTATTAATGCTGTCCTGGACTCTGCGAGCCGTACGGTGGTTGCAGCCGCCAATTCGGTGGCAATACGCAGGGCCTTATGGCTGCGGGAATGGAAGGCAGATTCGGCTTCCAAAAAGTGCTTAACTGGTTTGCCATTTTCTGGCGAACGTTTATTTGGTGAGAGATTGGATGAAATCATCAAACAATCCAAGGGAAAGGAAACATCCTTACAGGATAGAGTTCAGCTCTCGTCCTCCGACTCGATTCTTCAGAACATCTCCGCCTCCCGAGCGAGCCGAGGCTCTTCTGCAGGCGGTGGGCATTCTGAAGGCAGAAGGAGTGGTGGTCCCGGTTCCTCTTCAGCAACAGGGTCACGGTTTCTACTCCAACCTGTTTGTGGTTCCAAAGAAGGACGGGTCCTTCCGTCCTGTTTTGGACCTAAAACTGCTCAACAAACACGTAAGGACCAGGCGGTTCCGGATGGAATCCCTCCGCTCCGTCATCGCCTCAATGTCCCAAGGAGATTTCCTAGCATCGATCGATATCAAGGATGCTTATCTCCACGTACCAATTGCTCCAGAGCATCAGCGCTTCTTGCGCTTCGCGATAGGAGACAAACACCTTCAGTTCGCGGCACTGCCGTTCGGCCTGGCGACAGCCCCAAGGGTTTTCACCAAGGTCATGGCTACAGTAGTTGCGGTCCTCCACTCTCAGGGTCACTCAGTGATACCTTACTTAGACGATCTGCTGGTCAAGGCACCCTCTCAAGAGGCATGCCAACACAGCCTCAACGTTACTCTGGAGATTCTCCAGAGTTTCGGGTGGATCATCAATTTTCCAAAGTCAAATCTGACACCGGTCCAATCACTGACATATCTTGGCATGGAGTTTCATACTCTTAAAGCGATAGTGAAGCTTCCGCTGGACAAACAGCGTTCACTACAGACAGGGGTACAATCTCTCCTTCAAGGTCGGTCACACCCCTTGAGGCGCCTCATGCACTTCCTGGGGAAGATGGTGGCAGCAATGGAAGCAGTCCCTTTTGCGCAGTTTCACCTGCGTCCTCTTCAATGGGACATCCTACGCAAGTGGGACAGGAGGCCGACGTCCCTAGACAGGAACGTCTCCCTCTCTCAAGCAACCAAAGCTTCCCTTCGGTGGTGGCTTCTTCCCACCTCATTATCGAAAGGAAAATCCTTCCTACCCCCATCCTGGGCGGTGGTCACGACGGACGCGAGCCTGTCAGGGTGGGGAGCAGTTTTTCTCCACCACAGGGCTCAGGGTACGTGGACTCAGCAAGAGTCCTCACTTCAGATCAATGTTCTGGAGATCAGGGCAGTGTATCTTGCCCTAAAAGCGTTCCAGCAGTGGCTGGAAGGCAAGCAGATCCGAATTCAGTCGGACAACTCCACAGCGGTGGCTTACATCAACCACCAAGGTGGGACACGCAGTCGGCAAGCCTTCCAGGAAGTCCGGAGGATTCTGCTGTGGGTGGAAGCCACAGCATCCACCATATCCGCAGTTCACATCCCGGGCGTAGAAAACTGGGAAGCAGACTTTCTCAGTCGCCAGGGCATGGACGCAGGGGAATGGTCCCTTCACCCGGACGTGTTTCAGGAGATCTGTTGCCGCTGGGGGATGCCGGACGTCGACCTAATGGCGTCCCGGCACAACAACAAGGTCCCAACATTCATGGCTCGATCTCAAGATCACAGAGCTCTGGCGGCAGACGCCTTAGTTCAGGATTGGTCACAGTTTCAGCTTCCTTATGTGTTTCCTCCTCTGGCTCTGTTGCCCAGAGTGTTACGCAAGATAAGGGCCGACTGCCGCCGCGCCATCCTCGTCGCTCCAGACTGGCCGAGGAGGTCGTGGTACCCGGATCTGTGGCATCTCACGGTCGGCCAACCGTGGGCACTGCCAGACCGACCAGATTTGCTATCTCAAGGGCCGTTTTTCCATCTGAATTCTGCGGCCCTCAACCTGACTGTGTGGCCATTGAGTCCTGGATCCTAGCGTCTTCAGGATTATCTCAAGAGGTCATTGCCACTATGAGACAGGCTAGGAAACCAACGTCCGCCAAGATTTCCTCCCTAAGGTGGTATCCCCTTTTCATCTCAATCAGGACATCTCCTTACCCTCGTTTTGTCCTCATCCAGTTCACCAATGTGAAAAGGATTTGCACTTGTTAGATCTGGTGAGAGCACTCAGACTCTACGTTTCTCGTACGGCGCCCCTGCGCCGCTCCGATGCACTCTTTGTCCTTGTCGCTGGCCAGCGTAAAGGGACACAAGCTTCCAAATCAACCCTGGCTCGGTGGATCAAGGAACCAATTCTCGAAGCTTACCGTTCCTCGGGGCTTCCGGTTCCCTCAGGACTGAAGGCCCATTCTACCAGGGCCGTGGGAGCGTCCTGGGCCTTGCGACACCAGGCTACGGCTCAGCAGGTGTGTCAGGCAGCTACCTGGTCGAGCCTGCACACTTTCACGAAACACTATCAGGTGCATACCTATGCTTCGGCAGATGCCAGCCTAGGTAGGCGAGTCCTTCAGGCGGCAGTTGCCCACCTGTAGGACGGAGCCGTTACGGCTCTATTATGAGGTATTATTTACCCACCCAGGGACTGCTTTTGGACGTCCCAATTGTCTGGGTCTCCCAATTAGGAGCGACAAAGAAGAAGGGAATTTTGTTTACTTACCGTAAATTCCTTTTCTTCTAGCTCCAATTGGGAGACCCAGCACCCGCCCCTGTTTTTGTATACACATGTTGTTCATGTTAAATGGTTTCAGTTCTCCGATATTCCTTCGGATTGAATTTACTTTAAACCAGTTTATAATTTTTTCCTCCTTCTTGCTTTTGCACCAAAACTGATGAGCCCGTAGCAGTACGGGGGGTGTATAGGCTGAAGGGGAGGGGCTTTACACTTTTAGTGTAATACTTTGTGTGGCCTCCGGAGGCATAGCTATACACCCAATTGTCTGGGTCTCCCAATTGGAGCTAGAAGAAAAGGAATTTACGGTAAGTAAACAAAATTCCCTTCTTTTTCTGCGTTTTCCACCCCATGCAATGCATTGGAAAACCGCAACAAAACGCAGAGATCAAAAACGCACCAAATCGCAGTAAAAACGCCTGCGTTTTTTTGACGCGGGTGCGTTTGTGCGTTTTTAGTGGCCAAAAACGCAGCGTGTGCACATAGCCTAAAGACTAAATGATAGGAAGGCGTCCGAGGGGCTTCTCAGGATTGTGCAATGTCACTGCAACATTGTATTTAGATAAAAGATAAACTGCGTATAATCCTGTTCCACTATAAGGTTAACATTTAAGGTCCCTGTCACACAGGCAGAAACGGGTACATAATTGTGTATATATTCATGTTCGGGAATGTTTTGGATTTTGTTTTAGAAATTGGATCAAGATCTTAATGAAGTAAAAGCGCGAGTGGAAGAACTTGACAAGAAGTATTATGAAGTGAAAAACAAGAAAGATGAGTTACAGAGCGAGAGAAAGTAAGGACTCCCAGTGCTGGAGTATCCATGTCTGGATATTTTACATGTTCTTTATATTCAGTAAAAACTATTTTTCACCTACCATTAATCTCTGGTGTTTGCGTGTATAAAGTGCACATTTTATTTCAGCGTCTTTTATCAGTTTTCGGTGCCTTATTTATTTTTTCTAATCTATTTGCACTTATTGTAGGTTAAGAATTTTATCTGAAATACATAAGCTGTCCAGAATGTGTGGTGGACATTACAATCTGTCTGATACAGTATAGGCCAAAAGTTTGGACACACCTTCTCATCTCTAGAACAACTGTTAAGAGGAGACTTTGCGCAGCAGGCCTTCATGGTAAAATAGGAAACCCCTGCTAAGGACAGGCAACAAGCAGAAGAGACTTGTTTGGGCTAAAGAACACAAGGAATGGACATTAGACCAGTGGAAATCTGTGCTTTACTCTGATGAGTCCAAATTTGGGATCTTTGTATCCAAACACCGTGTCTTTGTAGAAAAGGTGAACGGATGGACTCTACATGGCTGGTTTCCACCGTGAAGCATGGTGGAGGAGGTGTGATGGTGTGGGGGGGCTTTGCTGGTGACATTGTTGGGGATTTATTCAAAATTGAAGGCATACTGAACCAGCATGGCTACCACAGCATCTTGCAGCGGCGTGCTATTACATCCGGTTTGCGTTTAGTTGGACCATCATTTATTTTTCAACAGGACAATGACCCCAAACACACCTCCAGGCTGTGTAAGGGCTATTTGACTTAGTAGGAGAGTGATGGGGTGCTACGCCAGATGACCTGGCCTCCACAGTCACCAGACCTGAACCCAATCGAGATGGTTTGGGGGTGAGCTGGACCGCAGAGTGAAGGCAAAAGGGCCAACAAGTGCTAAGCATCTCTGGGAACTCCTTCAAGACTGTTGGAAGACCATTTCCGGTGACTACCTCTGGAAGCTAATCAAGAGAATGCCAAGACTGTGCAAAGCATTAATCAAAGCAAAAGGCGGCTACTGTGAAGAACCTAGAATATAAGACGTATTTTCAGTTGTTTCACACTTTTTTTAAGTATTTCATTCCACATGTGTTACTTCATAGTTGTGATGCCTTCAATGTAAATCTACAATTTGTAGAGTCATGAAAATAAAGAAAACTCTTTGAATGAGGAGGTGTGTCCAAACTTTTGGTCTGTACTGTATGTGCTACCATTATGGCATTATTGACCATATCTTAAAGGGGTGGTCCGGCCACAATACATTGATGACCAATCTCCTCTTCTCTTGAATGGGAGCCTTTTTACAGAATTCGTAAGTGGCCACTACCCGATGATTGGCGCCGCGCAGTGCAGCTGCCATCAAAGTGTTTACATCCGTTTGCCCCAGAGCAAATAGGTGTCTGATGTGTTGCCGTATGTTGGACCCCCACCGATCTGAGGTTGATGACCTGACCAATATGTTATGATTGGGGTTTAATATAATTTTTCTTCAGCGCTCTATTGGGAGACCCAGACGATTGGGGTATAGCTACTGCCCTCTGGAGGCCACACAAAGCACTACATTAAAAGTGCAAGGCCCCTCCCCCTCTGGCTATACCCCCCCGTGGTATCACGGGTTCTCCAGTTTTAGCTTTGTGTGCGAAGGAGGTCAGACATTCCATGCATAGCTCCACAGATTTTAGTCAGCAGTAGCTGCTGACTATTTCGGATGGAAGAAAAGAGGACACGTATAGTGTCCCCAGCATGCTCCCTTCTCACCCCTGGATGGTGTTGTAAGGTTGAGGTACCTATTGCTGGTACAGGGCTGGAGCCTGACATGCTGTTTTCCTTCCACATCCCCTTGTAGGGCTCTGTGGAAGTGGGATCCTGCCGGCCTCTCAGCTCTGATGCCGGGCTCCATCCACAGACCCATTAGAACCTGATGGAGACGGAGCAGGAGTACGATCAGGGACAGGCCCTGCATCATACAGGTACTCTGTGTCCCCGGCAGGCACAGACACACTCCGGGCTGGCTGGGTGTTGTAGTGCGCCGGGGACCGCAACGTGGAGTTGGTGTCCCTACAGATTACTGGGGGACTTTTTTGTGTATGGGAACGCAGCGCCGACCCCCTCTGGATCGGGCGGCGCTGCTGTGACTTGTGGTGCGCCGGGGATCCGCCGTCCGCGCTTTTACGGCGGCGGCGGTTATAAATTTAGTCCCCGGCTTTTTGGGCCTAGGACGCCGGCAGCTCCGATTCGTTCCCGCCCCCACCCTGTCATTCAGGGTAGGGGAGAGACGCTGTTCGCTAGCAGCGACGAGGGCTGGAGCCTGATTTACATGCTCCAGCCCTCTCACTTGGCACAGAGGGAAGCAGGCTTCCCGCTCTTGGCCAGGAACGCCCAGGGCCCGCCCCCCTTCCTCTCTCGAGACGCCGGCAGCCATTACATGCATGCCTGGCTGGAGGAAGGACGCAAGGCTCTGGGAGACCTGGACTAGGGGCTATCTGGCGACCACACACCCGCTTTTTTAAGCGGGCGGTAAGCGATTTGTCTGTGCTGGTCCCTCTAGTGCCTCACAGTGTATCGGTGTACTGTGTACAGATATATAGATATTGTATTTCTTGCACTGTGAGGTTGCTTCTGGCTGCATATCCCAGATCGCTCTGTGGAAGCAGCAACATGTCATCCTCAAAACGCAAGGCGGCCAAGGCAAAAAGGGCTGTGTATACTGCGTGTGCTGCATGTGGGGCTAATCTACCAGCAGGCTCCGATGACCCCCATTGTGTGCAATGCTCCGACCCGGTGCTGCTTCGCCAGCCGGAGTCAGGAGAGGTAGCGACCCAGGCTGAGACGCTTGTCAGTTCTGCCCCGGTGACAGGGACAGACTTTGCAGTTTTTGCAGATAATATGTCTGTGTCTATGGCAAAAATCCTTGAAACCTTGCAATCTATGCATGGGGCTCAGTCTCTGGGCACGGCGAGGCCTCTGTCCTCAGGTCCCCCTTACTTGGAATGTATCCAGCCCACAGGGGGGTCCCCGGCTTCACAGGCCGAGGATTATGACTCAGATGATGGCCCCAGCCACCCTAAGCGAGCTCGCTGGGAAAGACCCTCGACGTCTTCACACTGTTCAGGGTCTCAGCGCAATCAGTCTCCCTGTGATGTGTCTGATGAGAGTGATCAGGAATCCACTCCTGGAACCCCTCTCAACCTGGATACCCCGGATGGGGATGCCATGGTAAACGACCTTATCTCAGCCATCAATAGGCTGTTGGATATTTCTCCCCCAGCCCCTTCAGCAGAAGAGGCGGCTGCGGAGCAGGAGAAGTTTCGTTTCCTCTATCCCAAGCGTAAATTAAGTGCTCTGTTGGATCACTCTGACTTCAGAGAATCAATCCAGAAGCACGACGCTCACCCAGAAAGGCGTTTCTCTAAACGATCTAAAGATACGCGTTTCCCTTTCCCCCCTGAGGTGGTCAAGCGCTGGACACAGTGTCCAAAGGTAGACCCCCCGATTTCCAAACTTGCAGCTAGATCCATAGTTGCAGTGGAGGATGGCGCTTCACTTAAAGATGCCAATGACAGACAGATGGACCTTTGGTTAAAATCTGTCTATGAAGCTATCGGCGCGTCGTTTGCTCCGGCATTCGCAGCCGTATGGGCACTCCAGGCTATTTCAGCTGGCTTAGCAAAAGTGGATGCTATCATGCATCCAGCAGTGCCGCAAGTGGCGCACCTTACCACGCAGATGTCGGCGTTTGCGTCTTACGCTATCAATGCGGTCCTAGAATCTACCAGTCGCACCTCAATGGCGTCCGCCAATTCGGTAGTTTTGCGCAGAGCCTTGTGGTTAAAGGACTGGAAAGCAGATGCTGGTTCCAAAAAATGTTTAACCAGTTTGCCTTTGTCTAGAGATAGACTGTTTGGCGAGCCATTGGCTGACATCATTAAGCAGTCCAAGGGTAAAGACTCCTCTTTACCACAACCCAGAACATCCAAACCTCAGCAGAAAAAGTGGCAGCAGAGGTTTCAGTCCTTTCGAGGTTCGGGCAAGACACCATTTACCTCGTCCAAAGGGACTCAGAGGACGCAAAGAAACTCAGATTCGTGGCGGACTCACACACGCCCCAAGAAAGCAAATGGAGGTACCGCTTCCAAAGCGGCTACCTCATGACTTCCAGCCCCCTCCCTCCGCATCGCCGGTCGGGGGCAGGCTCTCCCGCTTTTCCGGCATTTGGATGTCACAGGTCAAAGACCGGTGGGTGACGGACATTTTGTCTCGCGGGTACAGAATCGAGTTCAATTCTCGTCCTCCAGCTCGGTTCTTCAGAACCTCCCCACATCCAGACCGAGCAGATGCTCTGCTGCAGGCGGTGGATTCCCTAAAAGCGGAAGGAGTGGTGATCCCAGTCCCTCCTCAGGAACAAGGGCAAGGGTTTTACTCCAATCTCTTTGTGGTTCCAAAAAAGGACGGCTCGTTCCGTCCTGTTCTGGACCTAAAACGGCTCAACAAACATGTGCACGCCAGGAGGTTCCGGATGGAAACCCTCCGCTCTGTCATTGCCTCAATGTCCAGAGGAGACTTCCTTGCCTCAATAGACATCAAAGATGCTTATCTCCACGTGCCAATTGCTACAGAACATCAACGTTTTCTACGTTTTGTGATAGGAGACGACCATTTTCAGTTCGTAGCTCTTCCGTTTGGTCTGGCGACAGCCCCACGGGTCTTCACCAAGGTCATGGCGGCGGTGGTAGCAGTCTTGCACTCTCAGGGACACTCGGTGATCCCTTACCTAGACGACTTATTGGTCAAAGCTCCCTCTCAGGAGGCATGTCAGCACAGCCTGAATGCTACGCTGGAGACTCTACAGTCTTTCGGATGGATCATCAACTTTCCAAAGTCGATCCTGTCACCGACTCAGTCACTAACGTATCTTGGCATGGAGTTTCATACTCTAGCAGCGATAGTGAAGCTGCCGCTGAACAAGCAGCGGTCACTACAGACAGGGGTGCAATCTCTCCTGCAGGGCCAGTTGCATCCCTTGCGGCGTCTCATGCATTTCCTAGGGAAGATGGTGGCAGCCATGGAAGCAGTTCCCTTTGCGCAGTTTCATCTGCGCCCACTTCAATGGGACATTCTCCGCCAATGGGACGGGAAGTCAACGTCACTGGACAGGAAAGTCTCGCTCTCCCAGACGGCCAAGGACTCCCTACAATGGTGGCTCCTTCCCACCTCATTGTCTCAGGGAAGATCCTTCCTGCCCCCATCCTGGGCAGTAGTCACGACAGATGCGAGTCTGTCAGGGTGGGGAGCAGTGTTTCTCCACCACAGGGCTCAGGGGACGTGGACTCCGCAGGAGTCCACCCTTCAGATCAATGTTCTGGAAATCAGAGCAGTGTATCTTGCCCTACTAGCCTTCCAGCAGTGGCTGGAAGGAAAGCAGATCCGAATCCAATCGGACAACTCCACAGCGGTGGCATACATCAACCACCAAGGAGGGACGCGCAGTCGGCAAGCCTTCCAAGAAGTCCGGCGCATTCTAATGTGGGTGGAGGACAGAGCATCCACCATATCCGCGGTTCACATCCCAGGCGTAGAAAACTGGGAAGCAGACTTCCTCAGTCGCCAGGGCATGGACGCAGGGGAATGGTCCCTTCACCCGGACGTGTTTCAGGAAATCTGTCGCCGCTGGGGAGTGCCGGACGTCGACCTAATGGCATCCCGGCACAACAACAAGGTCCCGGCATTCATGGCGAGGTCGCGCGATCAAAGAGCTCTGGCGGCAGACGCCTTGGTTCAAGATTGGTCGCAGTTTCAGCTCCCTTACGTGTTTCCGCCTCTGGCGCTCTTGCCCAGAGTGCTACGCAAGATCAGATCCGAGTGCAGCCGCATCATACTCGTCGCTCCAAACTGGCCGAGGAGGTCGTGGTATCCGGATCTGTGGCATCTCACGATCGGTCGACCGTGGTCACTGCCAGACCGACCAGACTTACTGTCCCAAGGGCCGTTTTTCCATCAGAATTCTGCGGCCCTGAACCTGACTGTGTGGCCATTGAGTCATGGATCCTAGCATCTGCAGGATTATCTCAAGGAGTGGTTGCCACGATGAGACAAGCTAGAAAGTCGAATTCTGCTAAGATCTACCACAGGACGTGGAAGATTTTCTTATCCTGGTGCTCTACTCAGGGAGTGTCTCCCTGGCCATTTGCATTACCCAAGTTTCTTTCCTTCCTGCAATCGGGGTTAGAAAAGGGCTTGTCGCTCAGCTCCCTTAAAGGGCAAGTTTCGGCACTATCCGTGTTTTTTCAGAAGCGTCTAGCACGTCTTCCTAAGGTGCGCACGTTTCTGCAGGGGGTCTGTCATATTGTGCCCCCGTACAAGCGACCGTTAGATCCATGGGATCTGAACAGGGTACTAGTTGCTCTCCAGAAGCCGCCCTTCGAGCCTCTGAAGGAAGTTTCCTTTTCTCGGCTGTCGCAGAAAGTGGCGTTTCTTGTTGCGATCACATCGCTTCGGCGAGTGTCTGAGCTGGCAGCTCTGTCATCCAAGGCTCCCTTCCTGGTGTTCCACCAGGACAAGGTTGTGCTGCGCCCTATTCCGGAGTTTCTTCCTAAGGTCGTATCCTCTTTTCATCTTAATCAGGATATCTCCTTGCCTTCGTTTTGTCCTCATCCGGTTCACCGGTATGAAAAGGACTTACGTTTGCTAGATCTGGTGAGGGCACTCAGAATCTACATTTCCCGCACGGCGCCCATACGCCGTGCCGATGCACTTTTTGTCCTTGTCGCTGGTCCGCGCAAGGGGTTGCAGGCTTCTAAAGCCACCCTGGCTCGATGGATCAAAGAACCAATTCTAGAGGCCTACCGTTCTGCGGGGCTTCCGGTTCCTTCAGGGCTAAAAGCCCACTCAACCAGAGCCGTGGGTGCGTCCTGGGCATTACGTCACCAGGCTTCGGCTCAACAGGTGTGCCAGGCAGCTACCTGGTCCAGTCTGCACACTTTCACCAAGCATTATCAGGTGCATACCTATGCTTCGGCGGATGCCAGCTTAGGTAGAAGAGTCCTGCAGGCGGCAGTGACACCCCCCGTAGGGGAGGGCTGTTTTGCAGCTCTAACATGAGGTATTTATTTACCCACCCAGGGACAGCTTTTGGACGTCCCAATCGTCTGGGTCTCCCAATAGAGCGCTGAAGAAGAAGGGAATTTTGTTACTTACCGTAAATTCCTTTTCTTCTAGCTCTTATTGGGAGACCCAGCACCCGCCCTGTTGTCCTTCGGGATGTTTTTTTGTTGTTTGCGGGTACACATGTTGTTCATGTTGAACGGTTTTTCAGTTCTCCGATGTTATTCGGAGTTAATTTGTTTAAACCAGTTAATGGCTTCCTCCTTCTTGCTTTGGCACTAAAACTGGAGAACCCGTGATACCACGGGGGGGTATAGCCAGAGGGGGAGGGGCCTTGCACTTTTAATGTAGTGCTTTGTGTGGCCTCCAGAGGGCAGTAGCTATACCCCAATCGTCTGGGTCTCCCAATAAGAGCTAGAAGAAAAGGAATTTACGGTAAGTAACAAAATTCCCTTCTTTTTCCGTAGTTACTTGTGGCGAGAAGAAAATGCCGAACAACAGGCACTTACTGCTAAGCGAGAGGATCTGGAGAAAAAACAGCAGTTACTTCGTGCTGCAACAGGAAAGGTTAGAACCATTCATCTGTCACCCTCAGATTGGATTCACAGCTCCATCGTATGGTCGCATTTTAGGATCCATGTTATGGTTACACTGGTGGATCACAAAATGGATTGAGTTTCTTGGCTATGTTGTGACTGAACTTTACTGGAAAGATAATTGTGTGTGCAAAGTACATGGAATTTCTCTAGTTTCCAGTTCTGATTGTCTCGTTTCTGTGTCTCGCAGGCCATATTGAATGGCATTGACAGCATTAACAAGGTTCTCGAACACTTCAGAAGGAAAGGCATCAATCAGCACGTCATTAACGGCTATCACGGCATTGTCATGAATAACTTTGACTGTGAGCCTGCTTTCTACACTTGCGTGGAGGTCACTGCCGGAAATAGGTAAAACTCTGCGTGTTATATCACTACTTCATCTGTATACTGACAACGGGTTCGAAAAAACTGTGAAAAACCTTTTGAATGTTTTTCAAGCAAGTGTATGAGTGTAGATGTCACATTTGTAATTACATATAGCAGATACTGTGTCCCTGCAGTACGTGATGATCTTCTATGTGCGCCCCACAGGTTGTTCTATCATATTGTGGATTCGGATGAAGTCAGTACCAAGATCTTAATGGAGTTTAACAAGATGAACCTTCCTGGAGAAGTAACATTCCTTCCCCTTAACAAGCTGGACGTGAGAGATACAGCATATCCCGAGACGAACGTAAGATATTATCTGCTTATAAGGGGCTTATATGTCTTGTTTGCTGCATGTGCTGCCGAGCAGTGCTAGTGTATCCTGGATCAGTGCTTCCTAAACCCTGGGACTGGCTTACAGTGAGGGCAGGTCAACCGGCCGTCCTCACAAGAGCGGTGGAAGCTGCACATCCTTCCTCACTGGTTATTCTAATGTGATCAGGAGTTTATGAGCCTAGGGTATATTTGGCAGTATGCTATATTTTGACACAACTTCTACGTAAGATAACGCAGCCCAGCTCTTAGGCTATGTGCGCACGCTGTGGATTTACCGCGGATTTGCTGCAGAAAATTTGTCTGACATTTCTGCAGTCATTCCCCTGCAAAACCTATTGGTATAAAAAAAAATGCTGTGCGCACACTGCGTTTTTTTTTTTTATATATATATACCTGTGGATTTACCCGCAGAATTGCCGCTGCAAAATTAATGTGCATGTCTACTTTTCTACAAATACCAACCCACGAAAAAACCGCGGCAAAAACGCGTCAAATCAGTTTTTGCTGCAGGTGCGGTATTCTGCCAGAGGGTGCGGAGTCTTCTTATGAAAAGTCCATTTTCCAGTGCGCACATAGCCTTACTTTGGTCTTTCATGGTGAAAAAGTTTGAAAAACGGTGGCTCAGTGGTTAGCACCTCAGCCTTGCAGCGCTGGGGTCCTGGGTTCGAATCCCACCAAGGACACCATCTGCAAGGAGTTTGCATGTTCTCCCCGTGTGTGTGTGGGTTTCCTCCGGGTACTCTGGTTTCCTCCCACACTCCAAAGACATACAGATAGGGAATTTAGATTGTGAGCCCCAATGGGGACAGTGTTCCTGTAAAGCGCTGCGGAATATGTTAGCGCTATATAAAAATAAAGATTTATTTATTTTTATTTATAGTATTGATAAAGGGCATAGGTGGTTTTTTGGGGGGGGGACACGTCAACCCTTTACTTGTCAGTGACTGAACGTACAGAAAATATCATCTATTAACATTTATGACGTTATGATTTGCCAAATTTGCACTGTGGGGTGGTTTGTGCAGGGAGAAAAGACTTTCGTCGTATAGCTTCTGCCTCCGGAGGCCACACAAAGTATTACACTTTAAAAAGTGTAACCCCTCCCCTCTGCTATACACCCTCCCGTGCATCACGGGCTCATCAGTTTTTATGCTTTGTGTTGAAGGAGGCACACATGCACACAATGCTCCACATTTTAGTCAGCAGCAGCTGCTGATTATATCGGATGGAAGAAAAGAGGGCCCCTAACAGGGCCCCCGGCATGCTCCCTTCTCACCCCACTCAGGTCGGCGGTGTTGTTAAGGTTGAGGTACCCATTGCGGGTACACAGGCAGGAGCCACATGTCGTTTTCCTTCCCCATCCCTTAGGGGCTCTGGGGAAGTGGGATCCTAACCGGTCATCCAGCCACTGGGACCGGGCTCCCTCCGCAGCCCCTGGGGGAATCTGCTGGACAGGAGACGGAGTATCGTCAGGGACATGGCCCTGCATCTACAGGTACTCTGTGTCCCCGTTGGGACGGCGCATGAAGCACCTTGGCCTCAGAAGCAGCTGCGACTGCGGTGTGGATTTTTTGTCTGGGACTACCGCGCCGACCGTGCCTGTTTGTCGGCCGCGGTTTATACTTTAGTCCCCGGCTTTTGCGGCCTAGTGTGTTAAACTCCCGCCCCTGAGCCTGCCAGTCAGGGAGAAAGGCAGGACGGTCGGTATGATGCCGACAGTGAGGGCTGGAGCACACTTCGCTGTCCTCCGCCCCCCTCACTGATCTCTATGGGCCACCAGGTTCCCGCACTTTTGCGGTTCCGCCCACGGCTCTCTCCTCCCCTCGGAACGCCGGCAGCCATTGTTATAATTCTGCCGATGGAGGATCTCAGAATCTGCTCCACTGCTCTGGGAGAGGGGGATCCTAACCGGTCGCCATGCACTGGGACCGGGCTCCATCCGCAGCCCCTGGGGGATTCTGACGGACAGGAGACTGGACATCATCAGGGACAGAGCCCTGCATCATAAGGTACTCTGTGTCCCCTGAGGGACGGTGCATGCAGCATCTGTGTTACAAATGCCGCAGCGGTTGCTGAGTGGTTTGTGAGACTGGGACTACCGCGCCGACCGCGCCATGTTTGCCGGCCGCGTTTTTAAATTTAGTCCCCGGCTCTTGCGGCCTAGTACCATATACTCCCGTTCTCAGGCCTGCCAGTCAGGGGTAACGACGGGACGGCCGACTGGACGTCGGCAGGGAGGGCTGGAGCATACGTTGGTATCCTCCTTCCCCCTCACTGAGCACTGTGGGGCACCAGTTTTCAGGTGCTGACCCCCCTTGGTGCCGCAGTGTATATATATATGTTTATTTATATGGTATATGATCTCACTGTTCGGCAGCATTATTTGTTTTTGGCTGTATACCCTCACTGAATACTCTGCGGACGACATGCTGTTGTCTGCTCTTAAAGAGTAAGGGTGCCAAGGCACTGGCTTATTTTACAACCTGTACCTCTTGTGCGGCTATATTACAGGCAGGTTCCACATACCCTCATTGTGTACAATGCTTGGCCCCGAGGGCACTCACTCAGCCGGAGCCTCCGGCACTGGTGGGACCCTCGGCCAGGTGGTACCGCCGGTTTCCACTGCACAGATGACAGGGACAGAGTTTGCATGTTGGAATCAGCAAATCTCTGAGTAGCTTTCACATTCCAGGACTCAGTCTATGGACAGAGGGTCTGCTAAGATACTGGAAGCCTTGCAGTCCAGACCGATAACACAGGGCCAGGGAGCTGTGAGTTCATCGCTCACGGGTCCCTCTGGGTCGGTACAACAAGGGGCTCCTGGGGTAACACCCAGATCCCGCGGTGAGAACTCCGTCACGGACCGCGGCCTCTGATAGGCTAAGCGGGCCCGCTGGGAACCTTCCCCGACTTCATCAGGAGTGCGTGTTTCGATCACTCTAACTCCAGAGGGGCCGTCCAGAAGCACAGAACTTTACGGACAAACGCTTACTAAGCGCCTTATTGACACGCGTTACCCTTTTCCCCCCTGACGTGCTTAACGGTTGGGCTCAGTGTCACAGGGTGGATCCTCCAGTCTCTAGGCTGGCGGCTAGATCCGTAGTATTAGTGGCAGATGCCATCTCTCACGAATGCCACTGACACGCAAATAAAGCTTATGATGAAATCCATCTATGAAGCCATAGTCGCATCTTTTGCTCCAGCCTTCGCACCCGTGAGGGCACTCCAAGCTATCTCAACTTCTCTGGCTGAGATTATTGCGGTTGCACATACCTCTGCCCCGCAGGTTGTGTCCTTCACTTCTCAGGCGTAGGTTTTTTCGTTCTACGCCATGAACGCCGTTCCTGGACTCTGCGAGCCGTACAGCGGTAGCATCCACCAATTCGGTGGCAGTCTGCAGGGCCATGTGGCTACGTGAATGGAAGGCAGGCTCTGCTTCCAAGAAGCTCTTAACCGGTTTGCCATTTTCTGGCGACCGTTTGTTTGGCGAGCAATTGGATGAAGTTACTAGACAGTCCAAGGGAAAGGTATCGTCCTTGCCCCAGTCCAAGGGTTTCGGTCATTTCGGTCCTCAGCAAAGTTCCGTTCCTCCACGTCCAACAGGTCAGAGGAGGGCTAGAGGAACTCTTCTGCATGGCGGTCTAAGTCACAAGGCGGCTTCCTCATGACTTCGGCCTCACCAAGACCGCGTCCTCGGTCGGTGGCAGGCTCTCCCGCTTTTGTGACGCCTGGTGGCCACATGTCCAAGACCGATGGGTGAGAGACATTCGGTCTCAAGGTTACAGGATAGAGCTCTGCTCTCGTCCTCCGACTAGTTTCTTCAAAACATCTCCGCCCCCCGAGCGAGCCGATGCACTTTTTCAGGCGGTGAACACTCTGAAGCCTCGATGTCACAAGGAGACTTCCATATAATATAAAAAAGCAAAAAAGAAAATATCATTAACTTACAGCAAGATGGAATTGCAGCTGTATATTGCTCAGGCCAAAAGACTACTGCTACTCCAGCAGGATACAGCTAAACCCCCACTAGGTGGAGGCAACACAGGTGCAGGTGGAGCCATTCACACTCACTTCCAAATATGGAGGAGGTGATGGCTGGATGGTAAAACTGCACACTGGTGGCTTGCATAGAGCACTGTTCACACTAGCAGACGCACAGTCACAAACCCGCAGCCTATTAGGTGACGCCCATACTATTAGATCAGGCGGGCTGCCAAGCCGTACCCCCACTTCGCGCTACGTAGGGACAGAAGCTCTGATAGCAAGGCCTAACAAAAAGGGGCCTGGCTGTATCCTGTACAAAAAAGTTTTTGAGGTTTTTTGTTAGCGTTATGGCCATAAGACGTAAGCCTACAAGGAGACTTCCTAGCATCAATTGACATCAAGGATGCTTATCTCCATGTGCCGATCGCACCCGAGCTTCAACGCTTTCTGCGTTTCGCCATCAGGGACGAACACTTCAGTTCGTGGCACTGCCATTCGGCCTGGCGACAGCCCCACGGATCTTCACCAAGGTCATGGCAGCAGTGGTGGCGGTCCTACAGGGCCACTCGGTGATCACTTACCTAGACGATCTTCTAGTCAAGACACCCTCCTGGGTGGCATGTCAACTCAACCTGACCATTGCTCTGGAGACCCTCCAGGGGTTCGGGTGGATCATCAAATTTCCAAGGTCAAAACTGACACCGACCCAATCACTGACTTGCCTCGGGATGGAGTTTCATACTCTCTCAGCGATAGTGAAGCTTCCGCTGCATAGTCAGCGTTCACTACAGACAGGGGTGCAATCTCTCCTTCGGGCCCAGTCACCCCTTGAGGCGCCTCATGCAATTTCTAAGGAAGATGGTGGCAGCAAGGGAGGCAGTTCCCTTGCGCAGTTTCGTCTGCGTCCGATTCTATCGGACACCGCAAATGGGACAGGAGGTCGACGTCCCTAGACAAGAACGTCTCTCTTCCCTTGCAGAAAAACCTCTCTTCAGTGGTGTCTTCTTTCCACTTCCTGGGCGGAGGAAAAATCCTTCCGGCCCCCAGCTGAGGCTGTGGTCACGACGGACGCGAGTCTGTCAGGGTGGGGAGCGGTCTTCCTCCACCACTCGGCTCAGGGAACCTGGACTCCGACAGAGTCCTCCCTTCAGATCAATGTTCTGGAGATAAGGGCAGTGGATCTAGCCCTAAAGGTGTTCCAGCGGTGGCTGGAGGGCAGGCAGATCCGAATTCAGTCGGACAACGCCACGACGGTTGCGTACATCAACCACCAGGGCGGCACACGCGCAGTCGTCAAGCCTTCCGAGCAGTTCGGCGGATTCGGCTGTGGGCGGAAGCCACAGCCTCCACCATCTCCGCAGTTCACATCCCGGGCGTAGAAAACTGGGAAGCAGATTTTCTTTGTCGCTCCATTGGGAGACCCAGACAATTGGGTGTATAGCTTCTGCCTCCGGAGGCCACACAAAGTATTACACTTAAAAGTGTAAAGCCCCTCCCCTTCTGCCTATACACCCCCCGTGTATCACGGGCTCCTCAGTTTTTATGCTTTGTGCGAAGGAGGCACACATGCACGCATAGCTCCACAATTTAGTCAGCAGCAGCTGCTGACTATTTCGGATGGAAGAAAAGTGGGCCCATATAGGGCCCCCAGCATGCTCCCTTCTCACCCCACTCTGGTCGGCGGTGCGGTTAAGGTTGAGGTACCCATTGCGGGTACATAGGCAGGAGCCAACATGCTGTTTTCCTTCCCCATCCCCTAGGGGCTCTGGGTGAAGTGGGATCCTAATCGGTCTCCAGACACTGGGACCGTGCTCCCTCCGCAGCCCCTGGGGAATCTGCTGGACAGGAGCTGGGTATCGTCAGGGACAAGGCCCTGCTACTGTGAGGTACTCTGTGTCCCCTTGGGGACAGCGCATGGAGCGCTTGTGTCATACACGCTGCAGCACTGCTGGGTGTGTTAGTGCGCCGGGACTACCGCGCTGACCGCGCTTGTTTGCCGGCCGCGCTTATAACTTTAGTCCCCGGCTTTTGCGGCCTAGTACCTCATATTCCCGCCCCCGGGCCTGTCAGTCAGGGGAAGGGAGGAACGCTGCACTGGACGTCAGCGCTGAGGGCTGGAGCATACTTTGTATCCTCCTCCCCCCTCACTGAGCACAGTGGGACACCAGATTCCCGCACTTTCTTGGGCACGCCCACGGCCCCCTCCTCCTCACAGAACGCTGGCAGCCATTCCTGTCAGCACTGCTGAAGCTAGAGAGGAGAGACAAACGGCTCTGGGAGATCCAGGCAGGGAATCTGGTGGTCACACAACCGCTTTGGGCGGTCGGTAAGCCGCACCTGTTTCTAGGTGCTGGCACCCCTGGGTGCCGAAGTGTGTATATATATAGGTTTATATGCTATACATTTACTCTGTACGGTCGCACTGGTTTTTGGCTATATACCCTCCCAGATTGTACTCAGAGGAGACAACAGCATGTCGTCTGCAAATAGCAAGGGTGCCAAAGCACAGGCTTACTTTGCAACCTGTACCTCATGTGCGGCTATGCTACCTGCAGGTTCCACCTACCCTCATTGTGTGCAATGCTCGGCACCTATGGTACTTACTCAGCCGGAGCCTCAGCCACTAGTGGGACCCTCGGCCCAGGTAGAAACACCGGCTGCCACTGTCCAGGTGACAGGGACGGAGTTTGCAGTATTCGCTGACAAACTTTCTGAGACTATGGATAAATGGTCTGCTAAGATATTAGAAGCTTTGCAGTCCAGACCTGTAACACAGGCCCCGGGCACTGTTGAATCATTGACCCCAGGCCCCCCTCGGTTGGAGCAGCAAAGTGCTCCTGGGGTGACTCATAGGTCTCAAGGTGAGGTCTCTGACACGGACCACAGTCCCAGACCACCTAAGCGGGGTCGCTGGGAGCTTCCCTCGACTTCATCACACTGCTCAGGGTCTCAGCAGGAGGACTCTCTAGAGAATGAAGCGGAGGGGGCAGATCAGGACTCTGATCCTGAAGCCGCTCTCAACCTAGATACACCAGAAGGGGACGCCATAGTGAACGACCTTATAGCGTCCATCAATCAGGTGTTGGATCTTTCTCCCCCAGCTCCTCCAATTGAGGAGTCAGCTTCTCAGCAGGAGAAATTCCGTTTTAGGTTTCCCAAGCGTACAACGAGTATGTTCCTGGATCACTCCGATTTCAGAGAGGCAGTCCAGAAACACCGAGCTTGTCCAGATAAGCGCTTTTCTAAGCGCCTTAAGGACACACGTTATCCCTTCCACCCCTGACGTTGTCAAGGGTTGGGCTCAGTGTCCAAAGGTGGATCCTCCAGTCTCCAGACTGGCGGCTAGATCCATAGTTGCAGTGGAAGATGGGGCTTCACTCAAAGATGCCACTGACCGACAGATGGAGCTCTGGTTGAAATCCATCTATGAGGCTATCGGCGCGTCCTTTGCTCCGGCATTCGCAGCCGTATGGGCGCTCCAAGCTATCTCAGCTTGTCACTCGCAGATTAATGCAGTCACATGTGCCTCTGCTCCGCAGGTGGTGTCATTAACCTCTCAGGCGTCGGCGTTTGCGTCCTACGCCATTAATGCTGTCCTGGACTCTACGAGCCGTACGGCGGTAGCATCCGCCAATTCGGTGGCAGTCCGCAGGGCCATGTGGCTACGTGAATGGAAGGCAGACTCTGCTTCCAAAAAGTTCTTAACCGGGTTGCCATTTTCTGGCGACCGCCTGTTTGGTGAGCGATTGGATGAAATCATTAAACAATCCAAGGGAAAGGACTCATCCTTACCCCAGTCCAAACCAAAAAGACCTCAACAACGGAAGGTACAATCGAGGTTTCGGTCCTTTCGGCCCGCGGGCAGGTCTCAATTCTCCTCGTCCAACAGGCCACAGAAGGGTCAGACGAACTCCGATTCATGGCGGTCTAAGTCACGTCCTAAAAAGACCGCCGGAGGAACCGCTCCCAAAGCGGCCTCCTCATGACTTTCGGCCTCTTCACGCCGCATCCTCGGTCGGTGGCAGGCTCTCCCGCTTTTGCGACGCCTGGTTGCCACAGGTACAAGACCGTTGGGTGAGAGACATTCTGTCTTACGGTTACAGGATAGAGCTCAGCTCTCGTCCTCCGACTCGTTTCTTCAGAACATCTCCGCCCCCCGAGCGAGCCGATGCTCTTCTTCAGGCTGTGTGCACTCTGAAGGCAGAAGGAGTGGTGATCCCTGTTCCTCTTCAGCAACAGGGTCACGGTTTTTACTCCAACTTGTTTGTGGTGCCAAAAAAGGACGGATCTTTCCGTCCTGTTCTGGACCTAAAACTGCTCAACAAACACGTGAAAACCAGGCGGTTCCGGATGGAATCGCTCCGCTCCGTCATCGCCTCAATGTCCCAAGGAGATTTCCTAGCATCAATCGACATCAAAGATGCTTATCTCCACGTACCGATTGCACCAGAGCATCAGCGCTTCCTGCGTTTCGCCATAGGGGACGAACACCTTCAGTTCGTGGCACTGCCTTTCGGCCTGGCGACAGCACCACGGGTCTTCACCAAGGTCATGGCAGCAGTTGTAGCAGTCCTACACTCTCAGGGACACTCGGTGATCCCTTACTTAGACGATCTGCTTGTCAAGGCACCCTCCCGAGTGGCATGCCAACACAGCCTGGACATTGCTCTGGAGACTCTTCAGAGATTCGGGTGGATCATCAATTTCACAAAGTCAAATCTGACACCGGCCCAATCACTGACATATCTTGGCATGGAGTTTCATACTCTTCCAGCGATAGTGAACCTTCCGCTGGACAAACAGCGTTCTCTACAGACAGGGGTGCAATCTCTCCTTCAAGGCCAGTCACACCCCTTGAGGCGCCTCATGCACTTCCTAGGGAAGATGGTGGCAGCAATGGAGGCAGTTCCTTTTGCGCAGTTTCATCTGCGTCCACTTCAATGGGACATTCTCCGCAAGTGGGACAGGAAGTCGACGTCCCTCGACAGGAACGTCTCCCTTTCTCAGGCGGCCAAAGCCTCTCTTCGGTGGTGGCTTCTTCCCACTTCATTGTCGAAGGGGAAATCCTTCCTACCACCATCCTGGGCGGTGGTCACGACGGACGCGAGCCTGTCAGGGTGGGGAGCGGTCTTTCTCCACCACAGGGCCCAGGGTACCTGGACTCAGCCAGAGTCCTCCCTGCAGATCAATGTTCTGGAGATAAGGGCAGTGTATCTTGCCCTAAAAGCGTTCCAGCCGTGGCTGGAAGGCAAACAGATCCGAATTCAGTCGGACAACTCCACAGCGGTGGCAGACATCAACCACCAAGGCGGCACACGCAGTCGGCAAGCCTTCCAGGAAGTCCGGCGGATTCTGCTGTGGGCGGAAGCCACAGCATCCGCCATATCCGCAGTTCACATCCCGGGCGTAGAAAACTGGGAAGCAGACTTTCTCAGTCTCCAGGGCATGGACGCAGGGGAATGGTCCCTTCACCCGGACGTATTTCAAGAGATCTGTTGCCGCTGGGGGATGCCGGACGTCGACCTAATGGCGTCCCGGCACAACAACAAGGTCCCGGCATTCATGGCACGGTCTCAAGATCACAGAGCTCTGGCGGCAGACGCATTAGTTCAGGATTGGTCGCAGTTTCAACTGCCTTATGTGTTTCCTCCTCTGGCACTGTTGCCCAGAGTGTTACGCAAGATCAGGTCAGACTGCCGCCGCGCCATCCTCGTCGCTCCAGACTGGCCGAGGAGGTCGTGGTACCCGGATCTGTGGCATCTCACGGTGGGTCAACCGTGGGCACTACCAGACCGACCAGACTTGCTGTCTCAAGGGCCGTTTTTCCATCTGAATTCTGCGGCCCTCAACCTGACTGTGTGGCCATTGAGTCCTGGATCCTAGCATCCTCAGGGTTATCTCAAGAGGTCATTGCCACTATGAGACAGGCCAGGAAACCAACGTCCGCCAAGATCTACCACAGGACGTGGAGAATATTCTTATCCTGGTGCGCTGATCAGGGTTTTACTCCCTGGCCATTTGCCTTGCCCACTTTTCTTTCCTTCCTTCAATCCGGATTGGAAAAGGGTTTGTCGCTCGGTTCTCTTAAGGGACAAGTCTCAGCGCTCTCTGTGTTTTTCCAGAAGCGCCTAGCCAGACTTCCAAAGGTGCGCACGTTCCTGCAGGGGGTTTGTCACATAGTTCCTCCTTACAAGCGTCCGTTAGAACCCTGGGATCTGAACAGGGTGCTGATGGCTCTTCAGAAACCACCTTTTGAGCCAATGAAGGATATTTCTCTTTCACGCCTTTCGCAGAAAGTGGTCTTCCTAGTAGCAGTCACATCACTTCGGAGAGTGTCTGAGCTAGCAGCGCTGTCATGCAAGGCTCCTTTCCTGGTGTTTCACCAGGACAAGGTGGTTCTGCGTCCGGTTCCGGAATTTCTCCCTAAGGTGGTATCCCCCTTTCATCTCAATCAGGATATCTCCTTACCTTCTCTTTGTCCACATCCAGTTCACCAATGTGAAAAGGATTTGCACTTGTTGGATCTGGTGAGAGCACTCAGACTCTACATTTCTCGTACGGCGCCCCTGCGCCGCTCGGATGCACTCTTTGTCCTTGTCGCTGGCCAGCGTAAAGGGTCACAGGCTTCCAAATCAACCCTGGCTCGGTGGATCAAGGAACCAATTCTCGAAGCCTACCGTTCCTCTGGGCTTCCGGTTCCCTCAGGGCTGAAGGCCCATTCTACCAGAGCCGTGGGTGCGTCCTGGGCTTTGCGGCACCAGGCTACGGCTCAGCAGGTGTGTCAGGCGGCTACCTGGTCGAGCCTGCACACTTTCACGAAACACTATCAGGTGCATACCTATGCTTCGGCAGATGCCAGCCTAGGTAGGCGAGTCCTTCAGGCGGCGGTTGCCCACCTGTAGGAAGGGGCCGTTTTACGGCTCTATTACGAGGTATTATTTTACCCACCCAGGGACTGCTTTTGGACGTCCCAATTGTCTGGGTCTCCCAATGGAGCGACAAAGAAGAAGGGAATTTTGTTTGCTTACCGTAAATTCCTTTTCTTTTAGCTCCAATTGGGAGACCCAGCACCCGCCCCTGTTCCCTTCGGGCTGTTGTTCTTTGTGTACACATGTTGTTCATGTTGAATGGTTTTCAGTTTTCCGAACTTCCTTCGGATTGAATTACTTTAGACCAAATTATAAGTTTCCTCCTTCCTGCTTTTGCACCAAAACTGAGGAGCCCGTGATACACGGGGGGGTGTATAGGCAGAAGGGGAGGGGCTTTACACTTTAAAGTGTAATACTTTGTGTGGCCTCCGGAGGCAGAAGCTATACACCCAATTGTCTGGGTCTCCCAATTGGAGCTAGAAGAAAAGGAATTTACGGTAAGTAAACAAAATTCCCTTCTTCTCAGTCGCCAGGGCATGGACGCAGGGGAATGGTCTCTTCACCCGGACGTGTTTCTAGAGATCTGTTGCCGCCGGGGAACGCCGGACGTCGATCTAATGGCGTCTCGGCACAACAACAAAGTCCCGGCATTCATGGCTTGGTCCAAGGATCACAGAGCTCTGGCGGCAGACGCGCTAGTTCACGACTGGTCGCAGTTTCGACTGCCTTATGTTTTTCCTTCTCTGGCACTACTGCCCAGAGTGTTACGCAAGATCAGGTCAGACTGTCGCCGCGCCATCCTCGTCGCTCCAGACTGGCCGAGGTAATCGTGGTACCCGGATCTGTGGCACCTCACGGTGGGTCAACCGTGGACACTCCCAGACCGACCAGACTTGCTGCCTCAAGGGCCATATTTCCTTCTGAATTCTGCGGCTCTAATCCTGACTGTGTGCCATTGAGTCCTGGCTCCTAGCGTCATCAGGGATATCTCCAGATGTCATTGCCACCATGAGACAGGCCAGGAAACCAACGTCCGCCAAGATCTATCACAGGACTTGGAGGATCTTCTTATCCTGGTGCTCTGATCAGGGTTTTACTCCCTGGCCGTTTGCCTTGCCCACTTTTCTTCTTTCCTTCAATCCGGAATGGACAAGGGCTTGTCTCTCGGCTCTCTCAAGGGACAAGTATCGGCGCTTTCCGGTCCCACCTCACAAGCGTCCGTTAACACCCTCGGATCTTAACAGGGTGCTGACGACTCTTCAGAAGCCACTTTTCGAGCCGATGCGGGATCTCTCTATCTCGCCTTTCGCAAAGGGTGGCCTTCCTAGTGGCAGTCACATCACTCAGAAGAGTGTCTCAGCTAGCAGCGCTGTCATGTAAAGCCCCCTTCCTGGTGTTTCACCAGGATAGGGTGGTTCTACGTCCGGTCCGGACTTTCTCCCTAAGGTATCCCCGTTTCATCTCAATCAGGATATCGTCTCCCCCTCTTTGGGTCCGCATCTAGTTCACCAATGTGAAAAGGATTTGCATTTATTAGATCTGGTGAGAGCACTCTGGCTCTACATTTCTCGCACGGCGCCCCTGCGCCGGTCTGATGCTCTCTTGTCCTTATCGCGGGCCAGAGTAAGGGATTTCAGGTTTTCAAGTCAACCTTGGCTCGGTGGATCAAGGAACCGATTCTTGAAGCCTACCGTTCTTTTAGGCTTCCGATTCCTGCAGGGCTGAAGGCCCATTCTACCAGAGCCATCGGTGTCCTGGGCATTGCGACACCAGGCTACGGCTCGGCAGGTGTGTCAGGCGGCTACCTGGTCGAGTCTGCACACTTTCACGAAACACTATCAGGTGCATGCCGATGATTCGGCAGACGCCAGCCTAGGTAGGCGACTCCTTCAGGCGGCAGTTGCCCACCTGTAAGAGGGGGCCGTTTTTCGGCTTTTTTTATCTAGGTATTCTTTTACCCACCCAGGGATTGCTTTTGGACGTCCCAATTGTCTGGGTCTCCCAATGGAGCGACAAAGAAGAAGGGAATTTTTGTTTACTTACCGTAAATTCCTTTTCTTCTAGCTCCTATTGGTAGACCCAGCACCCGCCCCTATTCCCTTCGGGCTGTTGTTCTTTTGTGTACACATGTTGTTCATGTTGAATTGTTCTTTTGGTTCATGGTTTCAGTTCTCCGAACATCCTTCGGATTGAATTTACCTTAGACCAATTTATAAGTTTCCTCCTTCCTGCTTTGGCACCAAAACTGATGAGCCCGTGATGCACGGGAGGGTGTATAGCAGAGGGGAGGGGTTACACTTTTTAAAGTGTAATACTTTGTGTGGCCTCCGGAGGCAGAAGCTATACACCCAATTGTCTGGGTCTCCCAATAGGAGCTAGAAGAAAAGGAATTTACGGTAAGTAAACAAAATTCCCTTCTTTTCTTATATATTTTAATATGTTGTGTTTTGTTTTTGTAGGATGCGATTCCAATGATTAGCAAGTTACGATACAACCATCGGTTTGATAAAGCTTTCAAGCATGTTTTTGGAAAGACTCTTATATGTCGCAGCATGGAGGTGTCCACACAGCTGGCCAGGGCATTCACAATGGATTGCATCACACTTGAAGGTAGATGCATTCACGAGTGGACGTTTAATGCCCGGACTGCGCCCCTTGCTGGCTTCTGTCAGTACAGCAGTTTAGCATCTTTAGTTGTAACCTTATAGATTTAATTTTGTTCTTGGAGGCAATCCTACATAAATAGGCATTCCTAGCAATGCTCAATGGGATTAGGTGATCAGATTTCTGCTTTTTATACAGCAGCTGCTGCTGCAGAGAACATGAAAAGCTCTCATCAGCAGTATCCCTCATCTAAAGGCTCTGTGTAATCAGCGTCATGAAGCTTCTTAATAAGACTCTATTCACACTGGATTTTCCTGTGTTTGTTAAATGCTGCTCAAGTAACAATCGCTCCATGTATAGACTTCATTATCAGACTGACAATGGCAGAAGCTGGCCGGTGGGATCGGCTGATGATCTCTTGTCTATGGATGACATCCCGACTGATCCAGTAGATATTAGCTTGAATCTCATTCACCCGCCGCGTGCAAAATCCACAGTTTTAATTGACCAGCACTGCGGATTTATGCTGCAGATATCCCTGCATCTTTGACCTTTGAAAGGGAGAAATATGTGTCTTTTTTTGTAGTGAAAAACAAACCTACTCCAAATTTCCTGCATTTTTTGCTTCTGCTGCAGTAAATACACGGCATTAACACCACATGCACATGTACAGCTGTAACATGTTTTATTGCACAAATGCTCCCATGTGCGGATTAACTATAAGACATGATGTTGAGGATCTCCGGTCAGTCGTGAGAATCTGATGGTGGCCGGGCCGTACTTCTCTTATGTTTTTGGCATCCAGGTAATTTTATTTCCTTTTTGTAAATGAATTTCCTTTCCTATCAGGGGATCAGGTCAGCCATCGGGGAGCACTGACCGGGGGTTACTATGACACAAGGAAATCAAGACTGGAACTGCAGAAAGATGTCCGGAAGGTGGAGGACGAGCTCCACGCTCTGGAGGCAAAACTGAACGAGAACCTCAGGAGGAACATTGAGAATATCCTTTAATGACTGCAGAAATCTGACCAAACAGAAAATCCTACATTGTGAAGTGTTTTAACTTCTTATTCACTGACTCCTGTGAAAAGCTGTATTATTAGATTAGGATAGCTACTGTCAGAAATAAGGTATCCAGACCCTATGTACAAAAACTAGTGCATGCAAACATTCCGTCGTATAGCAGCCGGATAGACCCAAGATAACCTGAATATCCTTGGAGCCGTTTACAAAACGGAGTGATCTGATTATTTGCTATGAACAATACTGTGACCTGTTTGCATCACTTTTTATTGTCGATTTACTGATGGTGTGGAAGTCGCCTGAGCTGTAGTTTGTTTGTTCAAACGAAATAAGAATATCTGTTTATGTAAATAATCAAAATTTAGATGTAGTTGTATTATAATCTGTCTGTCTATGTAGCAATTGCACAGATCTATAATATAATTCAAAGCTGTATAGTCGTGAAGGGGTTACCAAGAATAAGTGAACAGATGTAGAAACGATGGAAGTCTTTTAATGATGAGTAAAAGTCTTATCAGTACTGTTCACACAGAAAGAATGTGCAAGGAATAAAGATGTGTTTTACAAGATGCTGTGAGAAATTAAGGAGTGGAGACCTCCCTGTTTAGCTTCAAGACCGAAGTAGCTTTTCTGTATAATTGGGTGTCTTCCAATACACGAGTTCAGTTGGTGATGCTGGCTCAAGGAGAACATGTCTCATGTATTAATTGTCTGATACATTAATATCGGCTCTGATATATATAGCTAATACGGCACCGTCTCTGAATATCCCAAACGAAGACTCCATTAGCAGTCTTCACCCAAATTCCTCCCTTGACAATGTTCTCCTAGGAAAAAATAATTACATATTGCTTATTCTTGCCTTGGAAGTGGTTGCGTTGTCCCCAAAACAAAAACATGCAGGACTTGATACGAGGTGCTGTAATGTTGTCCTTTTTCCAGTTTGCTCTGATTCTGTTTCCATGTTCACAACTATTATACAGAGTCCAGTATCCCAGTGAATGAAGGTCTGTTGACAAAGGGAGGGTTTCAGCCGAGGCTTTTTTTGGATGCAAATCGTAGTGTCGGGCGCATTTCTTGTGTTTTGTATTGTAACCAGTCTGATCATCATGATATAAAGATGGTTCCTTAGCACTGTGTAGGGATTAATAATGAAATCGACCAACTGATGAACCAGATGCAACAGATCGAAACGCAACAGAGAAAATTTAAAGCTTCCAGGGACAGTATCTTGTCAGAGATGAAGATGCTGAAGGAGAAACGTCTGCAGTCAGAGAAGACGTTCATGCCAAAGGTAAGACCAACCTGAGATCCTGTGGCTATGGTCTAGTATCCCAGATCCATCACTGATAGATCCACCACCAGCATTATGTTCACTATTCCCGATTTTCATTACTTCTCACAGCAACGGAGTTTGCAGAGCTTGGAGGCCAGCTTACATGCAATGGAGTCCACCCGGGAGTCGCTGAAAGCCGAGCTGGGGACAGACTTACTATCTCAGCTCAGCCTGGAGGACCAGAAGAGGGTGGATGCTCTGAATGATGAGATTCGACAGCTGCAGCAAGTGTGTATAGGCTATGGATAAGCCATTCATTTATTATGTGACGTCTCTGCAAAGAATGTATTGAGTATTGGAGATCTTGCATTGATTGGTCGCACTCAGGATGTTCTAAAATGTCATTTGACTTTTCTAAGGAAAACCGGCAACTTCTGAACGAGAGAATCAAACTGGAAGGGACAATCACCCGAGTGGAGACGTACCTGAATGAGAATCTGCGCAAGAGATTGGACCAGGTGGAGCAGGTGAGTCTGCGCTGGTTATAAGCTACATGGCGCAGTCTTCACGCATTGTGTGGTTACTTGAATGAATGTTGTCCCATCCATCACAGGAATTGAATGAGTTGAGGGAAACCGAAGGAGGGACGGTTCTCACAGCGACAACGTCTGAGCTGGAGGCCATCAACAAACGGGTGAAGGACACGTTGGCGCGGTCAGATGGTGAGTACGAGCTTCATAGACCTAGCTATTTCTGTATTGTCCATGACACCCCCTCTTTATTAGTCATTGGTAGATCTTTGGTTGTCCCCCTTGTTCTGTATCATCAGTGAGATTGGGTTGTTCTGTAGTAGAGCTGCAGGGAGATGTCAGGATGATGGTAAATGTATCCGCAGTCACGGTTTATGGGCGAGATTTGTTGTTCAGGATCATTAAATTGGTTAATTCCTTTTAAAGTGGTTTTAAAGTTGTCTTCTATTGATATGATGGAGGATAACTTGCAAGTCAGTGGGGGGTCCGAACACTGGAACACTCAGTGTGTCTGAGAGGGGCTTCAACTGAAGTGGAGCGGAGGTAGAGTTAAAAAAAACTTTGTAAAATCCCTTTAAATGTCCCTTTCGAAATACAGTACATGAATTCTGAAATTGAGGGGTTTTTTTTCTTAGATATATTATAGCGCTATTTATTCCATGGCGCTTTACATGTGAAAACGGTATACATAAAAAAGTACAGTAATCATGAACAATATAGAAACACAGTACAGGAGGAGTGAGGACCCTGCCCGCGAGGGATCACAGTCTACATTTATTCATCTTTTTCTTAGACTATAGTGTGCTCCACAGCTGTCCAAGCAATTTTTATTTCATGAAGTTTTATCTGTTTTCATCAGGGTCTGTACATCTGAGGTTGGAGCAACTGCCCTCCGTCAATATAGTTTACATGATTTCTGACAAATAGAATAGTGAGTGCAGCTCTGGAGTATAATACAGAATGTAACTCAGGATCAGTAATGTATGTACACATTGACTGCACCAGCATAATAGTGAGTGCAGCTCTGGAGTATAATACAGAATGCAACTCAGGATCAGTAATGTATGTATGTACACAGTGATTGCACCAGCAGAATAGTGAGTGCAGCTCTGGAGTATAATACAGGATGTAACTCAGGATCAGTAATGTATGTACACAGTGACTGCACCAGCAGAATAGTGAGTGCAGCTCTGGAGTATAATACAGGATGTAACTCAGAATCCGTACATATGTATATGAATTAGCGGGTTTTTTAGGGTGGTGTCTGCCGTGTACATATTTTGCTTCTCATGGAGATGTGTTTGTTTAGGTCTTGATATTACCATTGATAAAACTGAAGTTGAGATAAAAGACATGGTGAAGAGTATGGATCGGTGGAAGAACATGGAGAAGGAGCATATGGACGCCATCAACCATGACACAAAAGAGCTTGAGAAAATGACCAACCGGCAAGGAATGCTCTTGAAGAAGAAAGAGGAATGCATGAAGAAGATACGAGAGTTGGGCTCTCTTCCTCAGGAGGCCTTTGAAAAGTATCAAACGCTTAGTTTAAAACAGGTAATCCAGATTACCCCAGGTGGGGGGGTGTCACCTGGAGGGGGCTGAGCTCTGCCAAATACTGGCTGACGGTGCTGTGCCACTTACTGTAGTGTTCGTGATTCGTCCACTGATAAGTTGTGATGGGCTCTCAGTGTAAAAAGGTGGAAAACGACCTGTCACACCCAAACAAAAACACCTCGAATCATATTAGTCTTCAAAGGGAAAGTAAAATCTGAAAATGACTTATTGTTTCAATCCAACCTTTTGAATTCTGTTTATTATTTTATTTATTTTTTTTTAGAAAGAAATGCATGTTTTTTTCTTTAAAAAAAATGCTTTGCTTTTTTTTTCCATATCATGATTTTTATTGCAGAAAAAAAATAAGAAACCTTGCAATTTTCACACTAAAAAAAACCAGGGCCTTGTTTAGACTCCTTCTTCCTGGAATTTTTGGTTTGCTTGTTTTTTCTTTTTCGCTCCTAATTGGGAGACCCAGACAATTGGGTGTATAGCTATTGCCTCCGGAGGCCACACAAAGTATTACACTTAAAAGTGTAAGGCCCCTCCCCTTCTGGCTATACACCCCCAGTGGGATCACTGGCTCACCAGTTTTGTGCTTTGTGCGAAGGAGGCAACACATCCACGCATAGCTCCACTGTTTAGTCAGCAGCAGCTGCTGACTATGTCGGATGGAAGAAAAGAGGGCCCATACAGGGCCCCCAGCATGCTCCCTTCTCACCCCACTTCATGTCGGAGGTGTTTGTTAAGGTTGAGGTACCCATTGCGGGTACGGAGGCTGGAGCCCACATGCTGCTTCCTTCCCCATCCCTTTTTACAGGGCTCTGGGTGAAGTGGGATTCTATCGGTCTCCAGGCACTGAGACCGTGCTCCATCCACAGCCCCTGGTATCTGCTGGACATGGAGCGGAGTATCTTCAGGGACATGGCCCTGCTACATGGAGGTACTCTGTGTCCCTGTGGGGACCGCGCAGACACACGGCAGCACTGCTGGGTGTGTTAGTGCGCCAGGGACAGCGGCGCTGTCCGCACTAGTGCCATCGCACACCACAGCGTTGCTGGGTGTGTTAGTGTATTGGGTGACTACTGCGCTAACCGCCGCTGCCATTTTTATTTAAGGCGCCGCTGGGATTTGTGGTGCGCCGGGGACTTCCGCGCCGGCCAGCACTGATATGCCGGCCGCGCTTATTAACTCGAGTCCCCGGCTTCTGGGCCTAGTCTCCCTTCGTTACCGCCCACAGGCCTGACAACAGGGTAGGGGCGTGACGCTGCATAGCACAGCAGCGCTGAGAGCTGGAGTATGTTTTGCATACTCCACCCCTCTCACTGTGTGCACTGTGAAACCGGATTCCCGCACTTTCTCAGGCACGCCCACGGCTTCCTTCTCTACAAGGACGCCGGCAGCCATTAGTGTCAGTTTCTGTACGATACAGAGACAAGTGTGGAAGACCCTGGCATTCTGATAGTCACACAATCGCTGCAACAGGCGTTAAGCAGCACCTGTGGTGCTAACCCCACTAGTGCAGAAGTGCACTTATAGATATGCTTGTACTATATACATTGCACTGTTTGGTCGCACGTTGTATATACCCTCCTGGATTGTGCGGAGGAGTTATCAGCATATTCTCTGTGTAAAACAAAGGTGCAGAACCACATGTTTTTCTATGCAGCCGGTACAGCATGTACGGCTATACGGCCGGCAGGTTACATAGACCCCCATTATATCCAACTCAGCCGGAGTCTCTGCTAATGGCCAGAGGATGAGGACGGTGTCTGCAGTATTTACTGACAGATTTTCTGACACTATGGCTATGATACTAGAAGCCTAGCAGTCCGGACATGTCTCTCACAACATGGGCACTGTTGAATCATTGATCCATGGCCCCCCTCAGTGTGAACAACTAACAGCTCCGGGAATGTCACACGCATCCCAGAGTCACGGCTCTGCACAGACGTCAGTCCCAGACAGCCTAAGCGGGCTCACTATGAGCGGCCCTCGGTTTCATCAGGGTCCTAGCAGAAGGACTCTCTGTGTAATGAGGCGGAAGTAGCGGCTCAGGATTCTGATCCTGAGACCGCTCTCAATCTGGATACACCTA
Organism: Anomaloglossus baeobatrachus; assembly: GCF_048569485.1. NCBI lineage: Eukaryota > Metazoa > Chordata > Amphibia > Anura > Aromobatidae > Anomaloglossus > Anomaloglossus baeobatrachus. Next base: position 12,746,160 of record NC_134357.1, on the reverse strand, counting down.
ATGGTGACGCCATAGTGAATAATCTTATAGCGTCCATCAATAGAATGTTGGTTATTTCTCACCCAGCTCCTCCAGTGGAGGAGTCAGCTTCACGTATTTTTCTGGACCACTCTGCCTTCAGAGAGGCAGTCCAGGAACACCACACTTATCCAGATATGCGCTTCTCCAAACGGCTTAGGATACACGTTATCCCTGCCCCCTGACGTGGTCAAGGACTGGACCCAGTGTCCCAAGCGGCATCCTCCAATCTCCAGGCTTGTAGCTAGATCCATAGTTGCAGTGGGAGATGGAGCTGCACTTAAAGATGCCACTGACAGACAGATGGATCTCTGGTCTAAATCCATCTATGAGACTGTCGGCGCACCGTTGGCTCCAGCATTCTCACCCTTGGGGCACTCCAAGCTATTTCAGCTTGTCTTACACAGATTGACACGGTTACACGTACATCTGTGCCGCAGGTGGCATCCTTAACCTCTCAAATGTCTGCAGTCTGCTCGTTAAGTGAATGGAAGGCAGATTCTGCTTCCAAAAAAGGTTGCTTAACCAGTTGCCTTTTTCTGCTGACCGACTGTTTGGTGAGCGTTTGGATGTAACCATTAAACAGTCCAGGGGTAAGGATTCATCCTTTCCTCAGCCCGGACACAACAAACCCCAACAGAGCAGGAGGCAGTCGTGGTTTCGGTCTTTTCGAGGCTCGGGCAGGTCCCATTTTTCCTCGTCCAATGTGGACTCAAAAGGATCAGAGGAGCTCAGATTCTTGGCGGGCTCAGTCACGCCCAAAAAAGAGACAGTCTGAAAACCCGCTTCCAAGGCGGCTTCCTCATGACTTGCGGCCTCCTCTCTCCGCATCCTCGGTCGGTAGCAGGCTCACCCGCCTTGGCGATATTTAGCTGCCATAGGTCAATGACCGTTGGGTGTGAGACATTCTGTCTCACGGGTACAGGATAGAGCTCACTTCTCGTCCTCCAACTCGATTCTTCAGAACTTCTCCACCTCCCGGCCGAGCCGCTGCTCTTCTGCAAACAGGGTGCACTCTATAGGCAGAAAGAGTGATGACCCCCGTTCCTCTTCAGGAACAAGGTCACGGTTTTTACCCCAAATTATTTGCGGTGCCTATAAGAACGGGCCGTTCCGTCCCGTTCTGGATCTAAAACTGCTCAGCAAGCTCGTGGACACCAGGCGGTTCCGGATGGAATCCCTCCGCCATGTCATCGCCTCAATGTCCCAAGGAGATTTCCTAGCATCATTAGGCATCAAGGATGCTTATCCACACGTGCCGATTGATCTAGAGCACTAGCGTTTCTACGCTTCGTTATAGGAGACAAACACCTTCTGTTCGTAGCTCTACCTTCCGGCTAGCGACAGTCCCACTGGTCTTCGCCAAGGTCAGGGCAGCAGTAGTCACAGTCCTGCACTCTCAGGGTCACTCTGTGATCCCATATTTAGACGATCTACTTGTCAAGGCACTCTCTTAGGAAACATGCCGACACTGCCCGAACGTTGCGCTGGAGACTCTCTAGAGTTTTGGGTGGATCATCAACTTTTTGAAGTCAGATCCGACCCCGACCCTATCGCTAACATATCTAGGCATGGAGTTTCATACTCTCTCAGCGATAGTGAAGCTTCCGCTAGACAAACAGCATTCACTACGGGCTGCAATCTCTTCTTTAAGAACCAGTCGCACACATTGAGACGCCTCATGCACTTCCTACGTAAGATGGTAGCCATGGAGGCAGTTCTTTTCGCGCAGTTTCATCTGCGTCCACTACAATGTGACATTCTCCGCCAATGGGACGGGGAGTCGACCTCCCTCAACAGAGTCGTCTTTCTTTCTCAGGCGGCCAAGGAATCTCTACGGTGGTGGCTTCTTCCCACCTCATGGTCAAAAAGAAGGTCCTTCCTATCCCCATCCTGGGCGATAGTTACGACAGACGCGAGTCTATCAGGGTGGGGAGCAGTTTTTCTCCACCACAGCGCTCAGGGTACGTGGACTCAGCAAGAGTCCACCCTTCAGATCAATGTTCTTGAACACAGAGCAGTGTATCTTGCCCTACAAACCTTCCAACAGCAGCTGGACAGCAAGCAAATCCGACTTCAGTCGGACAACTCCACAGCGGTGGCATACATCAACCACCAAGGAAGAACGCGCAACCGGCAAGCCTTCCAGGAAGTCCGGCAGGTTCTGATGTGGGTGGAAGACACGGATCCACCATATCCACAGTTCACATCCCAGGCGTGGAAAACTAGGAAGCTGACTTCCTAAGTCGCCGGGGTGTGGCCGAAAGGGTATGGTCTCTTCACCCGGACGGGTTTCGGGAGATCTGGCGCCGCTGACAGAGGCCGGACGTCGATCTAATGGCGTCACGGCACAACAACAATGTGCCAGCTTCATGGCACGGTTTCACAATCATCGAGCTCTGGCGGCAGACGCCTTAGTTCAGCATTGGTCGCAGTTCCAGCTACCTTATGTGCCACCTCTGGCATTGTTGCCCAGAGTGCTGCGCTAGATCAGGACCGACTGCGGCCGCGCCATCCTCGTCGCTACAGATTGGCTGAGGATGTTGTGGTTCCCGGTTCTGTGGTGCCTCACGGTAGGCTAACCGGGGGCACTACCAGACCAATCAGACTGGCTGTCTCAAGGGCCATTCTTCCATTTGAATTCTACGGCCCTCAACCTGCTGGTGTGGCATTGAGTCCTGGAACCTAGTGTCGTCAGGATTACCTCAGGACGTGGTTGCCACCATGAGACAGGCTAGCATACCAACGTCCGCCAAGATTGACACAGGACGTGGAAGATATTCTTATCTCGGTGCTCGGCGCAGGGTGTTTCTCCCTGGCCGGTTGCATCGTCTATGTTTCCTTCCTTCCTGCAATCTAGGTTGGAAAAAGGGTTGTCGCTCAGTTCCCTTTAGGGACAAGTCTCAGCGCTATCTGTATTTTTTCAGAAACGACTTCCTCAGGTACGCACGTTCCTACGGGGAGTTTGTCGTCTCAGCACTCCGTACAAGCGGCCGTTAGAGCCCTGGGATCTGAACAAGGTTCTAATTGCTCTCCAGATGCCGCCTTTCGAGCCTTTGAAAGAGGTCTCCCTTCCCGCTTTTCTCGGGAAGTGGCCTTCTAGTAACGGTCTCGTCTCTTAGGAGAGTTTCCGAGCTAGCAACGCTCTCATACAAATCTCCCTTCCTGGTCCTTCACCAGGACAGGGTAGTTCTGCGTCCGATTCCGGAATTTCTCCCTAAGGTGGTATCCCACTTTCATATCAATCAGGATATCACCTCACCTTCTTTGTGTCCTCGTCCAGTCCATCAATTTCAGAAGGATTTGCATCTGTTGGTTCTGGTGAGAGCACTCAGGTTCTACTTCCCGCATGGCGCTCCTGCGCCACCCGGATGCACTCTTTGTCCTTGTCGCTGGTCGGCGTAAACAGTCGCAAGCTTCTGAATCCACCCTGGCTCGGGGGATCGAGGAACCAATTCTTGAAACCTACAGTTCTACTGGGCTTCTGGTTCTCTCAAGGCTGAAGGCCCATTCTACCAGAGCCGTGGGTGCATCCTGGGCATTACGGCACCAGGCTACGGCTCAGCAGGTGTGTCAGGCACCTACCTGATTGAGTCTGCATACTTTTACCAAGCATTTGCAGGTGCATACCTACGCTTCGGCAGACGCCAGCCTAGGTAGATAAGTCCTTCAGGCGGCGATTGCCCACCTGTAGGAAAGGGCTGTTTGACGGCCCTATCACGAGGTATTCTTTTACCCACCCAGGGACTGCTTTTGGACGTCCCAATTGTCTGGGTCTCCCAATTAGGAGCGAAAAAGAAGAAGGGAATTTTGTTTACTTACCGTAAATTCCTTTTCTTCTAGCTCCAATTGGGAGACCCAGCACCCGCCCTGTTTTCTCGGGGTTTTTCTGTTTTTTCGAGTACACATGTTGTTCATGTGGTATGGTTCAGTTCTCCGATGTTTCCTCGGATTGAATCGGTCTTTAAACCAGTTATTGGCTTTCCTCCTTCTTGCTTTGGCACTAAAACTGGTGAGCCAGTGATCCCACTGGGGGTGTATAGCCAGAAGGGGAGGGGCCTTACACTTTTAAGTGTAATACTTTGTGTGGCCTCCGGAGGCAATAGCTATACACCCAATTGTCTGGGTCTCCCAATTGGAGCTAGAAGAAAAGGAATTTACGGTAAGTAAACAAAATTCCCTTCTTTCAGACAGTTTATAGTAGTTTCCTAATCATCAGAGGCAGAATTACAGTAACTGATAACACAGGATCCACTATTCACAATAAGTGATGTTACAGCTCACCTCCTCCCCCTGTACAATGACTGATAAAACTGTATACAGTAGATAACCCAGGATCCATCATTCATAATAGTTGATGTCACAGCTCATGTCCTCCTTCTCCTGTACAATGACTGATAACACCTCGTATATAATAGATAACACCGGATTCCCCATTCACATAAGGTGATGTCACAGCTCACCTCAAACCCCTCCTGTATGATGAGTGGTAACCTCTATATGCAATGGATAACACTGTTCACAATAGATGATGTCGTCACAGCTCGCCTCCTCCTCCTCATGTACAATGACATAACACCTCTATATACAGCAGCTTTTCCTCCTCCCCATCGGAGAAGCACAGGGCACAGACACTGTGGATTCAGCTATCCGTCCTGCCTTAGAGCATCACTTACAAGCTATAACAGTCGCTTCTTGTCTAGTGAACCGGCCACTTCTGATACACTGTAGATGTGGCAATAAGCAGCATACTGTAAGAGTACAAGGTTGCTTATTTTTACAAGCCATTTGCAATGTTACCCTTTTAATAGTTTCATAAATGTTTTGCAGCCATGATTGCCACGATTGTGGTCAGGCCAATAATCTGTTAATTTTTGCTTTTTCGGTTTCCAGTTGTTCCGTAAATTGGAGCAGTGTAACACGGAGCTGAAGAAGTACAGTCACGTCAACAAGAAAGCTCTGGACCAGTTTGTGAACTTCTCCGAACAGAAAGAGAAGCTGATCAAACGTCAGGAAGAGCTGGACCGAGGCTACAAGTCGATCATGGAGCTGATGAACGTCCTGGAGCTCCGCAAATATGAAGCGATCCAGCTCACCTTCAAGCAGGTCTGATGATTTTCTGCGTCTTGTGATCACCTTTCCTTCTGTAGACATGTTACCTGACACAACGGTCCTCCTAGGTGTCAAAGAACTTCAGTGAGGTGTTCACAAAGCTGGTGCCGGGAGGTAAGGCCACCCTGGTGATGAAGAAGGGGGACGTGGAAGGAGGGCAGTCTCAGGATGAAGGCGAGGGCAGTGCCGAGAGCGAGAAGGGCTCCAGCTCACAGAGCAACGTCCCGTCTGTGGACCAGTTCACTGGCGTCGGGATTCGGGTAACTACTGAGTGTTGGCGCTCTGTATTTATATATGACTGTCTGGGGAATATGGTGGTCATGGTCTGCTCTCTAAACATCTTGCTGTCTCTCCTGTAGGTCTCATTTACAGGGAAACAAGCCGAGATGAGAGAGATGCAGCAGCTCTCCGGAGGGCAGAAGTCTCTGGTGGCGCTGGCTCTGATTTTTGCCATCCAGAAATGTGATCCAGCTCCCTTCTACCTCTTTGATGAGATTGACCAGGCTCTGGATGCTCAGCACAGAAAGGCCGTGTCGGGTAAGACGGGAGCCGAGTCGGCTCGGCTTTTATAGTATTGGATATTCCCTGTGATTTTATTACTGCAGTAAAGTTCATCTCTCACCATGTTGTGAAGGAGTTTATGAAATCTTATTCTTACTGCAAAACTAAATAAAATAGTGAGAAATAGTGATATATTGTGCCGGCCTGCGTCTTGCGTTATCGGCTGCGTCTTTACACCAGTCTTACAGTTTAGTGCTCATAGTTTTTCGGGAGTGATCTAAGTGGTTCCTCCATGTAACCTGCCGCTTCCACCCCCAGACATGATCATGGAGCTCGCGGGTCACGCCCAGTTCATCACTACAACTTTCAGGCCAGAACTGCTGGAATCTGCTGACAAATTTTATGGCGTGAAATTCAGGAACAAGGTGAGAGTCAGACTAGAAATGGGGAAAAGTTGAATATGATTCTGTAAATTCAAAGGTCTCTTAACACAAAGTGAATGCACGTATTGTATCGGTTCACACTGGAGCATTGGTGGGGTCATCATTGAAGGGTCTCGGTATTAAAGAATTTGCTTGTTCTAAGATACTTACTACCTCTCAGGGTATGTGCGCACGTCTCTGCTTTCTATTCCGCGGCGTTTAAGTCACTGCATGTGGATTTCAAAATGCAGCCGAAAAGCTGCGTTTTGAAAGCATTGTGCATGCGGAATTTATGCGTTCTGGATGCTTGCTCTGCCATAAACAGAGGGAAAAGCATCCGGAACGCACAAAAGAAGTGACATGTTGCTTTTCTTCGGCGCTCCATTGGGAGACCCAGACGATTGGGTGTATAGCACTGCCTCCGGAGGCCACACAAAGCATTACACTAAAAAGTGTAAGGCCCCTCCCCTTCTGGCTATACACCCCCAGTGGGATCACTGGCTGCTCAGTTTTCAAGCTTTGTGCGAAGGAGGTCAGACATCCACGCATAGCTCCACTGTTTAGTCAGCAGTAGCTGCTGACTATATCGGATGGAAGAAAAGAGGGCCCATACTAGGGCCCCCAGCATGCTCCCTTCTCACCCCATTCCTATTGGCGGTGTTTGTTAAGGTTGAGGTACCCATTGTGGGTACGGAGGCTGGAGCCCACATGCTGCTTTCCTTCCCCATCCCCCTGAGGGCTCTGAGGAAGTGGGATCTTACCGGCCCCCAAGCCCTGAGGCCGGGCTCCATCCACAGACCCGTAGAACCTGCTGGATACGGAGCTGGGTACCGTTCAGGGACAAGGCCCTGCGACTTTCAGGTACTCTGTGTCCCCGTAGGGACAGGCCGCGCACACTCCAGACTTGCTGGGTGTGCTAGTGCGCCGGGGACAGTAGCGCTGCGCGCTGGGGTTACAGTCACTGCAGTTTCTCTGAGGGACTTTATGTGTTGGGGACTGCCGCGCCGTCCGCCCCTGGAGCGGCGGCGCGGCTGAGACTTGTGGTGCGCCGGGGACTTAGCGCCGACCGTGCTTTTACGACGGCGGCGCTTATAACTCTAGTCCCCGGCTTTTGCGGCCTAGCTCCGCTTCGTTCCCGCCCCCACCCTGTCAATCAGGGCAAGGGAGAGACTCTGTACGGGAGTCAGCGCCGAGGGCTGGAGTCTGATTTACATACTCCAGCCCTCTCACTGGGCACAGTGGGACGCCAGTTCCCGCTCTTTGTCGGCAGCACGCCCAGGGCCCGCCCCTCTCCACAGGACGCCGGCAGCCATTCCTACATGCAGTCTGGCTGGAGAACGGACACAGGCTCTGGGAGACCCAGACAAGGGATTTCTGGCGACCACACACCCGCGTTAAGCGGGCGGTAAGCAGCACATTAGTGCTGGTCCCACTAGTGCCACAGTGTTATATTGGTGTATTTTTTTCTCTATACCATTTATATATATATATTGCACTGTAAGGTCGCTTCTTGGCTGTATACCCTATATTGCTCTGAGGAGACGACAACATGTCATCCGCAAAACGCAAGGGTGCCAAGACACAGGCTGTATACGCTGCTTGTGCCGCTTGTGGGGCTGATCTACCGGCAGGTTCCAAAGACCCCCATTGTGTGCAATGTTCGGTCCCTGTGCCACTTCGTCAGCCGGAGTCTATGGTGGTAGTGGCCCAGGCAGAGTCACCGGTGAACCCTGTCCCGGTGACGGGGACAGAGTTTGCAGTTTTTGCTGACAAGATGTCTGTCACTATGACAAAAATCCTAGAGACCTTGCAGGCCAGGCCGGTCACTCAGACCATGGACACTGCTGCGTCAATGTTCCCCGGTCCCCCTCAGTTGGAGTTAATCCGTGCTTCAAGGGGGTCCCAGGCATCTCAGGCTGAAGGCTCTGACTCAGATGACAGTCCCAGGCAGCCTAAGCGAGCTCGCTGGGAGAGACCCTCCACGTCATCACGCGGATCAGGGTCTCAGCGAGAAGAGTCTCTGCGTGATGAGACAGAGGAGGGTGATCAGGAGTCTAATCCTGACACCGCTCTCAATCTGGATACTCCTGATGGTGACGCCATGGTAAATGACCTTATAGCGGCCATCAATAGACTGTTGGATATTTCTCCCCCAGCCCCTTCAGCAGAAGAGGCAGCTGCACAGCAGGAGAAGTTCCATTTCAGGTATCCCAAGCGTAAACTGAGTACTTTTCTGGACCACGCTGACTTCAGAGAATCAGTCCAGAAACACCATGCTTACCCAGACAAGCGTTTCTCCAAACGTCTTAAGGATACACGTTATCCCTTTCCCCCTGACGTGGTCAAACGCTGGACCCAGTGTCCAAAGGTGGATCCCCCAATCTCCAGGCTTGCGGCTAGATCCATAGTTGCAGTGGAGGATGGGGCTTCACTTAAAGATGCCAATGACAGACAGATGGACCTTTGGTTGAAATCTGTCTATGAAGCTATCGGCGCGTCGTTTGCTCCAGCATTCGCGGCCGTGTGGGCACTCCAAGCTATTTCAGCTGGTCTGGCACAGGTGGACTCTATCATACGTCCAGCAGTGCCGCAAGTGGAGTCCTTAACTTCGCAAATGTCTGCGTTTGCGACCTATGCTATCAACGCTGTCCTGGACTCTACGAGCCGTACCTCAATGGCGTCTGCCAACTCGGTGGTTTTGCGCAGAGCCTTGTGGTTAAAAGAATGGAAAGCGGATTCTGCTTCCAAAAAATGTTTAACCAGCTTACCACTATCTGTAGACAGACTGTTTGGTGAGCAATTGGCTGAAATCATTAAACAGTCCAAGGGTAAAGACTCCTCCTTACCCCAGCCCAGATCAAGCAAACCTCAACAAAGGAGGTGGCAGTCGAGGTTTCGGTCCTTTCGAGGCTCTGGCAAGGCCCAATTCTCCTCGTCCAAAGGGACTCAGAAAGAGCAAAAGGGCTCAGATTCCTGGCGGGCTCACTCACGCCCCAAGAAAGCAACCGGAGGAACCGCTTCCAAGGCGGCTGCCTCATGACTTTCGGCCTCCTCCCTCCACATCCTCGGTCGGTGGCAGGCTCTCCCGCTTTTGCGACATTTGGCTGCCACAGGTCAAGGACCGGTGGGTAACAGACATTTTGTCTCACGGGTACAGGATAGAGTTCAGTTCTCGTCCTCCGCCTCGGTTCTTCAGAACTTCCCCACATCCCGACCGAGCAGAGGCTCTTCTGCAGGCGGTGGGCTCACTAAGAGCAGAAGGAGTGGTGATCCCTGTTCCTCTTCGGGAACAAGGGCAAGGTTTTTACTCCAATCTCTTCGTGGTTCCAAAAAAGGACGGCTCGTTCCGTCCTGTTCTGGACCTAAAGCTGCTCAACAAGCATGTGAACGCCAGGCGGTTCCGGATGGAATCCCTCCGCTCCGTCATTGCCTCAATGTCTCAAGGAGATTTCCTTGCATCAATAGACATCAAAGATGCTTATCTCCACGTGCCGATTGCTACAGAGCACCAACGTTTTCTACGTTTTGTGATAGGTCACGAACATCTCCAGTTCGTAGCTCTGCCATTTGGTCTGGCGACAGCCCCACGGGTTTTCACCAAGGTCATGGCGGCAGTGGTAGCAGTCTTGCACTCCCAGGGACACTCGGTGATCCCTTACTTGGACGATCTACTTGTCAAAGCACCCTCTCAAGAGGCATGCCAACACAGCCTGAATGTTGCGCTGGAGACTCTCCAGACTTTCGGGTGGATCATCAACTTTTCAAAGTCAAATCTGTCACCGACTCAATCACTAACGTATCTTGGCATGGAGTTTCATACTCTGCCAGCGATAGTGAAGCTTCCGCTGGACAAGCAGCGGTCACTACAGACAGGGGTACAGTCTCTCCTTCACGGTCAGTCGCACTCCTTAAGGCGCCTCATGCACTTCCTAGGGAAGATGGTGGCAGCAATGGAAGCAGTCCCGTTTGCACAGTTTCATCTGCGCCCACTTCAATGGGACATTCTCCGCCAATGGGACGGGAAGTCAACTTCCCTGGACAGGAAAGTCTCCCTTTCCCAGACGGCCAAGGACTCTCTGCAATGGTGGCTTCTTCCCACCTCATTATCACAGGGAAGATCATTCCTGCCCCCATCCTGGGCAGTGGTCACGACAGACGCAAGTCTGTCAGGGTGGGGAGCAGTTTTTCTCCACCACAGGGCTCAAGGGACGTGGACTCAGCAGGAGTCCACCCTTCAGATCAATGTTCTGGAAATCAGGGCAGTGTATCTATCCCTACTAGCCTTCCAGCAGTGGCTAGAAGGAAAGCAGATCCGAATTCAGTCGGACAACTCCACAGCGGTGGCATACATCAACCACCAGGGAGGGACACGCAGTCGGCAAGCCTTTCAGGAAGTCCGGCGGATTCTGCTGTGGGTGGAGGACAGAGCATCCACCATATCAGCGGTTCACATCCCGGGCGTAGAAAACTGGGAAGCAGACTTCCTCAGTCGCCAGGGTATGGACGCAGGGGAATGGTCCCTTCACCCGGACGTGTTTCAGGAAATCTGTCGCCGCTGGGGGGTGCCGGACGTCGACCTAATGGCGTCGCGGCACAACAACAAGGTCCCGACGTTCATGGCGCGGTCTCGCGATCAAAGAGCTCTGGCGGCAGACGCCTTAGTGCAAGATTGGTCGCAGTTCCGGCTCCCTTATGTGTTCCCACCTCTGGCACTCTTGCCCAGAGTGCTACGCAAGATCAGATCCGATTGCAGCCGCGTCATACTCGTCGCCCCAGACTGGCCGAGGAGGTCGTGGTACCCGGATCTGTGGCATCTCACGGTCGACCAACCGTGGGCACTACCAGACCGACCAGACTTACTGTCCAAGGGCCGTTTTTCCATCGGAATTCTGCGGCCCTGAACCTGACTGTGTGGCCATTGAGTCCTGGATCCTAGCGTCTTCAGGATTATCCCAAGGAGTCGTTGCCACCATGAGACAGGCTAGGAAGTCCACTTCTGCTAAGATCTACCACAGAACGTGGAGGATTTTCTTATCCTGGTGCTCTGCACAAGGAGTATCCCCCTGGCCATTCGCGTTACCTACTTTTCTTTCCTTCCTGCAATCTGGGTTGGAAAAGGGCTTGTCGCTCGGCTCCCTTAAAGGGCAAGTCTCGGCACTATCCGTGTTTTTTCAGAAGCGTCTAGCACGACTTTCTGAGGTGCGCACGTTCCTGCAGGGGGTTTGTCATATCGTCCCTCCGTACAGGCGGCCGTTAGATCCATGGGATCTAAACAGGGTACTAGTTGCTCTCCAGAAGCCGCCCTTCGAGCCTCTGAGGGATGTTTCACTTTCTCGTCTCTCACAGAAAGTGGTCTTTCTAGTGGCGGTCACGTCTCTTCGGAGAGTGTCTGAGCTAGCAGCGCTGTCATCCAAGGCTCCCTTCCTGGTGTTCCACCAGGACAAGGTAGTGCTGCGCCCCATTCAGGAGTTTCTCCCTAAGGTGGTATCTTCTTTTCATCTTAATCAGGATATCTCCTTGCCTTCCTTTTGTCCTCATCCAGTTCTTCGGTATGAAAAGGATTTACATTTGTTAGATCTGGTGAGAGCACTCAGAATCTACATTTCCCGCACGGCGCCCCTGCGCCGCTCGGATGCACTCTTTGTCCTTGTCGCTGGTAAGCGCAAAGGGTCGCAGGCTTCAAAAGCCACCCTGGCTCGATGGATCAAAGAACCAATTCTTGAAGCCTACCGTTCTGCTGGGCTTCCGGTTCCATCAGGGCTGAAGGCCCACTCTACCAGAGCCGTGGGTGCGTCCTGGGCATTACGACACCAGGCTACGGCTCAACAGGTGTGCCAGGCAGCTACCTGGTCGAGTCTGCACACTTTCACCAAACATTATCAGGTGCATACCTATGCTTCGGCGGACGCCAGCCTAGGTAGAAGAGTCCTGCAGGCGGCAGTTGCCTCCCCGTAGGGGAGGGCTGTCTTGCAGCTCTAACATGAGGTATTTCTTTACCCACCCAGGGACTGCTTTTGGACGTCCCAATCGTCTGGGTCTCCCAATGGAGCGCCGAAGAAGAAGGGAATTTTGTTACTTACCGTAAATTCCTTTTCTTCTAGCTCCTATTGGGAGACCCAGCACCCGCCCTGTTGTCCTTCGGGATTGTTGGTTTTTTTCGGGTACACATGTTGTTCATGTTGAACGGTTTTCAGTTCTCCGATGTTACTTCGGAGTGAATTTGTTTAAACCAGTTATTGGCTTTCCTCCTTCTTGCTTTAGCACTAAAACTGAGCAGCCAGTGATCCCACTGGGGGTGTATAGCCAGAAGGGGAGGGGCCTTACACTTTTTAGTGTAATGCTTTGTGTGGCCTCCGGAGGCAGTGCTATACACCCAATCGTCTGGGTCTCCCAATAGGAGCTAGAAGAAAAGGAATTTACGGTAAGTAACAAAATTCCCTTCTTTAGAACGCAGCGTTTTGACAAAATATTTCAGCAGCCGAAACACTGCATTCTAAAACACAACGTGCGGATGGAATTTGCACAATCTCCATAGATTGTGCTGGGGACGCAGGACGCATGCTTTTACGCTGCGGTGCAGAACGCAGCGTAAAAGCATGAAAAAAAGCACACGTGCACACAGCCTAAAGGGGAGTAATATGGAAAATTTGTCTAGTCCCTCAACATCTCAGCCGTGTTATCTCCTCTCCTTGAAAAACTGTTTGGGTTCCGTGCTTGCTATTGACCACAGCATCTCAGCTGGGTGTATGGGCCACACATAGAAAAAAAAATTGAGAGGAGCTGCATTCTTTGCAGGATAGTGACATATTTAATGATTCCATGTTTTTTTCTTTGTCGCTCCATTGGGAGACCCAGACAATTGGGGTGTATAGCTTCTGCCTCCGGAGGCCACACAAAGTATTACACTTAAGTGTAAAGCCCCTCCCCTTCTGCCTATACACCCCCCGTGCATCACGGGCTCCTCAGTTTTTATGCTTTGTGCGAAGGAGGCTGACATCCACGCATAGCTCCACATCTTAGTCAGCAGCAGCTGCTGACTATGTCGGATGGAAGAAAAGAGGGCCCATAACGGGGCCCCCAGCATGCTCCCTTCTCACCCCACTCTGGTCGGCGGTGCTGTTAAGGTTGAGGTACCCATTGCGGGTACATAGGCAGGAGCCACATGCTGTTTTCCTTCCCCATCCCTTAATGGGCTCTGGGTGAAGTGGGATCCTAATCGGTCTCCAGGCACTGAGGCCGTGCTCCCTCCGCAGCCCCTGGGGAATCTGCTGGACAGGAGCCGAGTATCGTCAGCGACAAGGCCCTGCTACTGTGAGGTACTCTGTGTCCCCGTGGGGACCGCGCATGGAGCGCTGGTGCCATCTACACTGCAGCACTGCTGGGTGTGTTAGTGCGCCGGGGACTGCCGCGCAGGCCGCGCTGTGAGGCACTCTGTGTCCCCGTGGGGACCGCGCATGGACCGCTGGTACCATATACACTGCAGCACTGCTGGGTGTGTTAGTGCGCCGGGGACTACCGCGCCGGCCACGCTTATATGCCGGCCGCGCTTATAACTTTAGTCCCCGGCTTTTGCGGCCTAGTAGCGCATATTCCCGCCCCCAGGCCTGTCAGTCAGGGGAAGGGCGTGACGCTGCACAGAACGTCAGCGCTGAGAGCTGGAGCATACTCTGTATCCTCCTCCCCCCTCATTCAGCTCAGTGGGGCTCCAGATTCCCGCACTTTCTAGGGCACGCCCACGGCCCCCTCCTCCCCACAGAACGCCGGCAGCCATTCCTGTCAGCTCTTCTGACGCTGGAGAGGAGAGAAAGCTCTGGGAGGCCCAGGCAGGGATGCTGGTGATCACACAACCGCTTTGAGCGGTCGGTAAGCAGCACCTGAGGTGCTGGCCCCACTGAGTGCCGAAGTGTACATATATATATATGCTTATATGCTATACATCTACACTGTACGGTCGCACTGTTGATTTTTGGCTATATACCCTCCTGGATTGTACTCAGAGGAGACAACAGCATGTCGTCCGCAAATAGCAAGGGTGCCAAAGCACAGGCTTACTTTGCAACCTGTACCTCATGTGCGGCTATACTACCGGCAGGTTCCACTGACCCTCATTGTGTGCAATGCTCGGCACCTGTGGCACTTACTCAGCCGGAGCCTCTGCTACGGGTGGCCCAGGTGGAACCACCTGCTACCACTGTCCAGGTGACAGGGACGGAGTTTGCAGTATTTGCTGACAAACTGTCTGAGACTATGGATAAATGGTCTGCTAGGATACTAGAAGCCTTACAGTCCAGACCGGTAACTCAGGCCCCGGGCACTGTTCAATCATTGACCCCAGGCCCCCCTCATTTGGAGCTGCAGAGTGCTACTGGGGTGAACCATGGGTCCCAGGGTGAGGTCTCTGACATGGACCGCAGTCCCAGGCCGCCTAAGCGGGCTCGCTGGGAAATTCCCTCGACTTCATCACATTGTTCAGGGTCTCAGCAGGAGGACTCTCTGGATGATGATGCGGAGGTAGCAGATCAGGATTCAGACCCTGAGACCGCGCTCAACCTGGATACACCTGATGGTGACGCCATAGTGAATGACCTTATAGCAACCATCAATCAAGTGTTGGATATTTCTCCAACAGCTCCTACAATTGAGGAGTCAGCTTCTCAGCAGGAGAAATTCCGTTTCAGGTCTCCCAAGCGTCCATTGAGTATGTTTCTGGATCACTCTGACTTCAGAGAGGCAGTCCAGAAACACCGAGCTTGTCCAGATAAGCGTTTTTCCAAGCGCCTTAAGGATACACGTTATCCCTTCCCCCCTGACGTTGTCAAGGGCTGGGCTCAGTGTCCTAAGGTGGATCCTCCTGTCTCCAGACTGGCGGCTAGATCCATAGTTGCAGTGGAAGATGGGGCTTCACTCAAAGATGCCACTGACAGACAGATGGAACTGTGGTTGAAATCCATCTATGAAGCTATCGGCGCGTCTTTTGCTCCAGCATTCGCAGCCGTATGGGCACTCCAAGCTATCTCAGCTTGTCATGCGCAGATTAATGCAGTCACACGTACATCTGCTCCGCAAGTGGTGTCCTTAACCTCTCAGGCGTCGGCGTTTGCGTCCTACGCCATTAATGCTGTCCTGGACTCTACGAGCCGTACGGCGGTAGCATCCGCCAATTCGGTGGCAGTCCGCAGGGCCATGTGGTTACGTGAATGGAAGGCAGATTCCGCTTCCAAAAAGTTCTTAACCGGTTTGCCATTTTCTGGCGACCGCCTGTTTGGTGAACGATTGGACGAAATCATTAAACAATCCAAGGGAAAGGACTCATCCTTACCCCAGTCCAAACCAAACAGACCTCAACCACGTAAGGTACAATCGAGGTTTCGGTCCTTTCGGCCCGCGGGGAGGTCTCAGTTCTCCTCGTCCAAAAGGCCTCAAAAGGATCAGAGGAACTCCGATTCATGGCGGTCTAAGTCACGTCCTAAAAAGACCGCCGGAGGAACCGCTCCCAAGGCGGCCTCCTCATGACTTTCGGCCTCCTCACACCGCATCCTCGGTCGGTGGCAGGCTCTCCCGCTTTTGCGACACCTGGCTGCCACAGGTAAAAGACCGATGGGTGAGAGACATTCTATCCCACGGTTACAGGATAGAGTTCAGCTCTCGTCCTCCGACTCGTTTTTTCAGGACATCTCCGCCCCCCGAGAGAGCCGATGCTCTTCTTCAGGCGGTGTGCACTCTGAAGGCGGAAGGAGTGGTCATCCCTGTTCCTCTTCAGCAACAGGGTCACGGTTTTTACTCCAACTTGTTTGTGGTACCGAAAAAGGACGGATCCTTCCGTCCTGTTCTGGACCTGAAACTGCTCAACAAACATGTAAAAACCAGGCGGTTCCGGATGGAATCGCTCCGCTCCGTCATCGCCTCAATGTCCCAAGGAGACTTCCTGGCATCAATCGACATCAAAGATGCTTATCTCCACGTACCGATTGCACCAGAGCATCAGCGCTTCCTGCGTTTCGCCATAGGGGACGAACACCTTCAGTTCGTGGCACTGCCTTTCGGCCTGGCGACAGCACCACGGGTCTTCACCAAGGTCATGGCAGCAGTGGTAGCAGTCCTACACTCTCAGGGACACTCGGTGATCCCTTACTTAGACGATCTGCTGGTCAAGGCACCCTCTCAAGGGGCATGCCAACGCAGCCTGGACGTTGCTCTGGAGACTCTCCAGAGTTTCGGGTGGATCATCAATTTTCCAAAGTCAAATCTGACACCGGCCCAATCACTGACATATCTTGGCATGGAGTTTCATACTCTCTCAGCGATAGTGAAGCTTCCGCTGGACAAACAGCGTTCACTACAGACAGGGGTGCAATCTCTCCTTCAAGGCCAGTCACACCCCCTGAGGCGCCTCATGCACTTCCTAGGGAAGATGGTAGCAGCAATGGAGGCAGTTCCTTTTGCGCAGTTTCATCTGCGTCCACTTCAATGGGACATTCTCCGCAAATGGGACAGGAAGTCGACGTCCCTCGACAGGAACGTCTCCCTTTCACGGGCAGCCAAGGCTTCCCTTCAGTGGTGGCTTCTCCCCACTTCTCTGTCGAAGGGGAAATCCTTCCTTCCCCCATCATGGGCTGTGGTCACGACGGACGCGAGCCTGTCAGGGTGGGGAGCGGTCTTTCTCCACCACAGGGCTCAGGGAACCTGGACTCCGACAGAGTCCTCCCTTCAGATCAATGTTCTGGAGATAAGGGCAGTATATCTTGCCCTAAAGGAGTTCCAGCCGTGGCTGGAAGGCAAGCAGATCCGAATTCAGTCGGACAACTCCACAGCGGTGGCATACATCAACCACCAAGGGGGAACACGCAGTCGGCAAGCCTTCCAGGAAGTCAGGCGGATTCTGCAGTGGGTGGAAGCCACGGCCTCCACCATATCCGCAGTTCACATCCCGGGCGTAGAAAACTGGGAAGCAGACTTTCTCAGTCGCCAGGGCATGGACGCAGGGGAATGGTCCCTTCACCCGGACGTGTTTCAGGAGATCTGTTGCCGCTGGGGGACGCCGGACGTCGACCTAATGGCGTCCCGGCACAACAACAAGGTCCCAACATTCATGGCACGGTCTCAAGATCACAGAGCTCTGGCGGCAGACGCCTTAGTTCAGGATTGGTCGCAGTTTCAACTCCCTTATGTGTTTCCCCCTCTGGCACTGTTGCCCAGAGTGTTACGCAAGATCAGGTCCGACTGCCGCCGCGCCATCCTCGTCGCGCCAGACTGGCCGAGGAGGTCGTGGTACCCGGATCTGTGGCACCTCACGGTGGTCCAACCGTGGGCACTACCAGACCGACCAGACTTGCTGTCTCAAGGGCCGTTTTTCCATCTGAATTCTGCGGCCCTCAACAAGCGGCCGTTAGAACCCTGGGATCTGAACAGGGTGCTGATGGCTCTTCAGAAGCCACCTTTCGAGCCAATGAGGGATATTTCTCTCTCACGCCTTTCGCAGAAAGTGGTCTTCCTGGTAGCAGTCACATCACTTCGGAGAGTGTCGGAGCTAGCGGCGCTGTCATGCAAAGCCCCTTTCCTGGTGTTTCACCAGGACAAGGTGGTTCTGCGCCCGGTACCGGAATTTCTCCCTAAGGTGGTATCCCCCTTTCATCTCAATCAGGATATCTCCTTACCCTCTTTTTGTCCTCATCCAGTTCATCAGTGTGAAAAGGATTTGCACTCGTTAGATCAGGTGAGAGCACTCAGACTCTACATTTCTCGTACGGCGCCCCTGCGCCGCTCGGATGCACTCTTTGTCCTTGTCGCTGGCCAGCGTAAAGGGTCACAAGCTTCCAAATCAACCCTGGCTCGGTGGATCAAGGAACCAATTCTTGAAGCTTACCGATCTTCTGGGCTTCCGGTTCCCTCAGGGCTGAAAGCCCATTCTACCAGAGCCGTGGGTGCGTCCTGGGCTTTGCGGCACCAGGCTACGGCTCAGCAGGTGTGTCAGGCGGCTACCTGGTCGAGCCTGCACACTTTCACGAAACACTATCAGGTGCATACCTATGCTTCGGCGGATGCCAGCCTAGGTAGGCAAGTCCTTCAGGCGGCGGTTGCCCACCTGTAGGAAAGGGCCGTTTTACGGCTCTATTACCAGGTATTATTTTACCCACCCAGGGACTGCTTTTGGACGTCCCAATTGTCTGGGTCTCCCAATGGAGCGACAAAGAAGAAGGGAATTTTGTTTACTTACCGTAAATTCCTTTTCTTCTAGCTCCAATTGGGAGACCCAGCACCCGCCCCTGTTCCCTTCGGGCTGTTGTTCTTTGTGTACACATGTTGTTCATGTTGAATGGTTTCAGTTCTCCGAAATTCCTTCGGATTGAATTTACTTTAAACCAATTTATAACTTTTCCTCCTTCTTGCTTTTGCACCAAAACTGAGGAGCCCGTGATGCACGGGGGGTGTATAGGCAGAAGGGGAGGGGCTTTACACTTTTAAGTGTAATACTTTGTGTGGCCTCCGGAGGCAGAAGCTATACACCCCAATTGTCTGGGTCTCCCAATTGGAGCTAGAAGAAAAGGAATTTACGGTAAGTAAACAAAATTCCCTTCTTTCTCTATACCTTTTGGATCAATCTATGAACAGTTGTTGCTTGTTTATTATAACAGACCTGCACTTTTTTGTTCAGTTAAGTTTATATATAAAAAAGCATTTTTAATGGCAAAAAAAGTTCATGCTTTTATTTATTTATTTTTTTTTACATTTTATCACCTTGTAATATTGTTTTACAATTAGCAGCATCATATAGTAATCTTGGCCAACATCTTGTAGTAATGTCCCCATGCTGCAGTAATGTCCCGCATCCATGTGCCCTGTAGTATTGTGCTCATTTTTGGAGTATTGTGCCCAGTAGTATTGTGCTCATCCTTGTGCCCTGTAGTATTGTGCCCCATCCTTGTGCCCTGTAGTATTGTGCCCCATGCTTGTGCCCTGTAGTATTGTGCCCCATCCTTGTAGTATTGTGCCCATCCTTGTGCCCTGTAGTATGGTGCTCATCCTTGTGCCCTGCAGTATTGTGCCCCATGCTTGTGCCCTGTAGTATTGTGCCCCATCCTTGTAGTATTGTGCCCATCCTTGTGCCTTGTAGTATTGTGCCCATCCTTGTGCCTTGTAGTATTGTGCCCATCCTTGTGCCTTGTAGTATTGTGCCCATCCTTGTGCCTTGTAGTATTGTGCCCATCCTTGTGCCCTGTAGTATTGTGCCCCATCCTTGTAGTATTGGGCTCATCCTTTTGCCCTGTAGTATTTGGCTCATGCTTGTAGTATTGTGCTTATCCTTGTGCCCATCGTTCAGTAATACGGGAAAAAAAATTCTCCTTCCCTTTCCTCCCTTCCCTCTTGTTAGGCTGCGTGTCCATGATCAGTGTTTGCAGAGTTTTCTATGCAGCATGTTTCAGCTGCGTCCAAAACGTTGTGTTGTACAGTGCAAGCAAAGTAGATGGGATTTCTAGAAATCCCATGCCCACTGTCCGTGTACTGCCCGCAGCAAACACTGACCTGCAGTGCGGCTTTCAGAGGCCGCAGCATGTCAGTTGTGTGCTGTGGAGTTGCATGCGCCCTCCCTAGGGAGAACACAATGAGGAGACCGCAGTGCACTGAACCCTGATCACGGGCTGTGTTCTCCTGTGGAGGAGACTTGTGGCCCCGCAGGCAGGACCCGCTGCATCCAGGACATAGTGGGCACATGATAGTGGGCACATACCTTACCTGTTTATTGCAGCCATATGTCGGGACCGGCGCCGGCAGGGCTTTACTACAGTTGAATAATTTGCATTGCTGCTCAGAGTTGCTTTCTGCACCATATTGGTGGCTGCCGTCCGCCAATCAGATACAAGGAGGTGACGTCATACAGCGACATCACCTCCTTGCATCTGATTGGCGGTCAGTAGCCATTGGTAAAGTGCAGAAAGTTCATCTGCGCGACACTGCTAATGATTAAAGTCCTGCCGGTGCCGGCCCCAACATAGGGCCGTGATCGTCACGGGGTCTGCAGGCTGCAACAAGCAACCTCAGACCACGTGTTTGAGACCTCTGATCTAAGGGGTTAAACAGCTACCAAGTTAGTATAATATATATGTATTTTCTTTGTCGCTCCATTGGGAGACCCAGACAATTGGGTGTATAGCTTCTGCCTCCGGAGGCGACACAAAGTATTACACTTTAAAAAGTGTAACCCCTCCCCTCTGCCTATACACCCTCCCGTGCATCACGGGCTCCTCAGTTTTTATGCTTTGTGTTGAAGGAGGCACCCTCCCGGGTGGCATGTCAACACAGCTGACCATTGCTCTGGAGACTCCAGAGGTTCGGGTGGATCATCAATTTCCCAAAGTCAAAATTGACACCGACCCAATCACTGACTTACCTCGGGATGGAGTTTCATACTCTCTCAGCGATAGTGAAGCTTCCGCTGGACAAACAGCGTTCGCTGCAGACAGGGGTGCACTCTCTCCTTCGGACCCAGTCACACCCCTTGAGGCGCCTCATGCACTTCCTAGGGAAGATGGTGGCAGCAATGGAGGCAGTTCCCTTTGCGCAGTTTCATCTGCGTCCACTTCAGGCGGTCGCGTACATCAACCACCAGGGCGGCACACGCAGTCGTCAAGCCTTCCAAGAAGTTCGGCGGATTCTGCTGTGGGCGGAAGCCACAGCCTCCACCATCTCCGCAGTTCACATCCCGGGCGTAGAAAACTGGGAAGCAGACTTTCTCAGTCGCCAGGGCATGGACGCAGGGGAATGGGCTCTTCACCCGGACGTGTTTCAAGAGATCTGTTGCCGCTGGGGAACGCCGGACGTCGACCTCATGGCATCTCGGCACAACAACAAAGTCCCGGCATTCATGGCACGGTCTGAAGATCACAGAGCTCTGGCGGCAGACGCGTTAGTTCAGGATTGGTCGCAGTTTCGACTGCCTTCTGTATTTCCTCCTCTGGCACTGCTGCCCAGAGGGTTGCGCAAGATCAGGTCCGACTGCCGCCACGCCATCCTCGTCGCTCCAGACTGCCCGAGGAGGTCGTGGTACCCGGATCTGTGGCACCTCACGGTGGGTCAACCGTGGGCACTCCCAGACCGACCAGACTTGCTGTCTCAAGGGCCATTTTTCCATCTGAATTCTGCGGCCCTCAACCTGACTGTGTGGCCATTGAGTCCTGGCCCCTAGCGTCCTCAGGGTTATCTCAAGATGTCATTGCCACTATGAGACAAGCCAGGAAACCAACGTCCGCCAAGATCTATCACAGGGCTTGGAGGATCTTCTTATCCTGGTGCTCTGATCGGGGTTTTACCCCCTGGCCGTTTGCCTTACCCACTTTTCTTTCTTTCCTTCAATCCGGAATGGATAAGGGTTTGTCTCTCGGCTCTCTCAAGGGACAAGTATCGGCGCTTTCCGTGTTTTTTCAAAAGCGTCTAGCCAGGCTTCCGCAGGTCCGCACATTCCTGCAGGGAGTTTGCCACATAGTCCCACCTTACAAGCGTCCGCTGGAACCCTGGGATCTTAACAGGGTGCTAACGGCTCTTCAGAAACCACCTTTCGAGCCGATGCGGGATGTCTATCTACGCCTTTCGCAGAAGGTGGCCTTCCTAGTGGCAGTCGCATCACTTCGGAGAGTGTCTGAGCTAGCAGCGCTGTCATGCAAAGCCCCCTTCCTGGTGTTTCACCAGGATAAGGTGGTTCTGCGTCCGGTCCCGGAATTTCTCCCTAAGGTGGTATCTCCTTTTCATCTCAATCAGGATATCTCCTTACCTTCCTTTTGCCCTCATCCAGTTCACCAATGTGAAAAGGATTTGCACTTGTTAGATCTCGTGAGAGCACTCCGGCTCTACATTTCTCGCACGGCGCCCCTGCGCCGTTCGGATGCGCTCTTTGTCCTTGTCGCTGGCCAGCGTAAGGGTTCGCAGGCTTCCAAGTCAACCTTGGCTCGGTGGATCAAGGAACCGATTCTTGAAGCCTACCGTTCTTCTGGGCTTCCGATTCCTTCAGGGCTAAAGGCCCATTCTACCAGAGCCGTGGGTGCATCCTGGGCATTGCGGCACCAGGCTACGGCTCAGCAGGTGTGTCAGGCGGCTACCTGGTCGAGTCTGCACACTTTCACGAAACACTATCAGGTGCATGCCTATGCTTCGGCAGATGCCAGCCTAGGTAGGCGAGTCCTTCAGGCGGCGGTCGCCTACCTGTAAGAGGGGGCCGTTTTTCGGCTCTTTTTATCGAGGTATTCTTTTACCCACCCAGGGATTGCTTTTGGACGTCCCAATTGTCTGGGTCTCCCAATGGAGCGACAAAGAAGAAGGGAATTTTGTTTACTTACCGTAAATTCCTTTTCTTCTAGCTCCTATTGGGAGACCCAGCACCCGCCCCTGTTCCCTTCGGGCTGTTGTTCTTTTGTGTACACATGTTGTTCATGTTGAATTGTTCTTTTGGTTCATGGTCTTCAGTTCTCCGAACATCCTTCGGATTGAATTTACCTTAGACCAATTTATAAGTTTCCTCCTTCCTGCTTTGGCACCAAAACTGAGGAGCCCGTGATGCACGGGAGGGTGTATAGGCAGAGGGGAGGGGTTACACTTTTTAAAGTGTAATACTTTGTGTGGCCTCCGGAGGCAGAAGCTATACACCCAATTGTCTGGGTCTCCCAATAGGAGCTAGAAGAAAAGGAATTTACGGTAAGTAAACAAAATTCCCTTCTTTGTTTTTACAATTTGGGCAAAGCATCAACACATCATGCTTTACTTAGCGTTTACTGTAGATTGATCCGTTACATCCAGTGCATATAAATGTATCACAATTCAGTACACACTCTGTGGAGCTCGCAGACATTCACATTTGCCCCAAAAGAGGCACGTGTCCTAATATAATTATCTGATATATATACAGTGCTGGCCAAAAGTATTGGCACCCCTGCAATTCTGTCAGAGAATACTCGGTTTCTTCCTGAAAATGATTGCAATCACAAATTCTTTGGTATTATCATCTTCATTTAATTTCTCTTCAATGAAAAAAAAATAAAAGAATTTGTCATAAAGCCAAATTGGATATAATTCCACACCAAACATAAAAAAGGGGGTGGACAAAAGTATTGGCACTGTGTGAATAATCCTGTGATCCTTCTGTAATGTGTGTAATAACAGCGCCTGTAACTTACCTGTGGCACCTAACAGGGGCTGGCAATAATAAATTACACTTGCAGGGGGTGACATGGATTAAAGTTATCTCAACCTCTGTCCTGTGTCCTTGTGTGTACCACATTGAGCATGGAGAAAAGAAAGAAGACCAAAGATCTGTCTGAGGACTTGAGAATCCAAATTGTGAGGAAGCATGAGCAATCTCAAGGCTACAAGTCCATCTCCAAAGACCTGAAAGTTCCTGTGTCTACGGTGCGCAGTGTCATCAAGAAGTGTAAAGCCCATGGCACTGCGGCTAACCTCCCTAGATGTGGAAGGAAAAGAAAAATTGACAATAGATTTCAACGCAAGATTGTGCGGATGGTGGATAAAGAACCTCGACTAACATCCAAACAAGTTCAAGCTGCCCTGCAGTCCGAGGGTACAACTGTGTCAACCCGTACTATCCATCGGCGTCTGAATGAAAAGGGACTGTATGGTAGGGTACCCAGGAAGACCCCACTTCTTAACCCAGGGCATAAAAAAGCCAGGCTGGAGTTTGCCAAAACTTACTTGAGAAAGCCTAAAATGTTTTGGAAGAATGTTCTCTGGTCAGATGAGACAAAAGTAGAGCTTTTGGGAAAAGCCATCAACATAGAGTTTACAGGGAAAAAAAAGAGGCATTCAAAGAAAAGAACACGGTCCCTACAGTCAAACATGGCGGAGGTTCCCTGATGTTTTGGGGTTGCTTTGCTGCCTCTGGCACTGGACTGTTTTGCCATCTGCATGGCATTATGAAGTCTGAAGACTACCAACAAATTTTGCAGCATAATGTAGGGCCCAGTGTGAGAAAGCTGGGTCTCCCTCAGAGGTCATGGGTCTTCCAGCAGGACAATGACCCAAAACACACTTCAAAAAGCACTAGAAAATGGTTTGAGAGAAAGCACTGGAGACTACTAAAGTGGCCAGCAATGAGTCCAGACCTGAACCCCATAGAACACCTGTGGAGAGATCTCAAAATGGCAGTTTGGAGAAGGCCCCCTTCACATCTCAGGGACCT